>NC_134410.1:68757419-69114919 GCF_038048845.1 Mixophyes fleayi
GAAAAACAGACAGTAAATAGGTACATTCTTTTTTATCTATCAGGGGTGAAGAGGAGAAGTGGAGTCATTATGAGGAGGGGGGGCAGGTGTGTGTCATTATGAGGAGGGGCGAGGACATGTGCATGTGTCATTATGAGAAGGGAGAGAGAACATGATGTGTGTGTCATTATGAGGAGTCGCTTGACAAATGGGGGCCTCACAGTACCCCTAGCCCAGGGGCCTACAATGTCTTAACCCAACCCTGATTACACTCCATTTAAACTACATAGAATTTGGCCCGTGGTATCTCAATTTTGTTGGAGGGAATGTGGGGAAGCCGGATCCCTCTTTCACATTTTCTGGACCTGCCCCAAAATTAAACCCTTACGGGATGATGTGCTTGATCTAATTCGACAGGTAACTTCATTAGTCATTGCACCACAACCAACTTTGGCTCTACTCCAACTATATCTGTCTGACTTTCCAGCCCATCACCGATATGTGGTGGGTCATATTCTGATTGCCACTGCCCAGCAGTGGAAGAGTTCGTCTCCCCCGTCCCTCTCCAAAGTCATAGCAAAAATTCAACATAATTACACCTCATCCTCTTTCCCTGATGAAGTTCACCTGGTCTGATTATTATTCTATCCATTCAGCTGTAGCCTCGTCTCCTAAGTTTCAATAGAGCCCCTCTCTGTTCAATTTTGACTTATTAAACGTAGGATCCTCAGTATGTCTCACCGACTCCTCTGCTAGAGCACTCTCTGGTGACATCTCACGCCCCCCCCCTGCTTTGGCTGCCTCCTTCCTGTAGGATGTGACTTACCCTGTTTTGTCTTTTTGGTTTGATGTATATTTGTATATTTGTGTTTGATACACGATGTTTTCATCTCTCACTTAAACTGCGATTGTCTGTATACTCGTTTTTGTTTTCTCCGAAAAATTGAATAAAAACTTTGTTAAAAAAAATTAAAGCAATCATTTCTTGGTTGTTATGGGCAACACCTGTATAATAGTTTTTATAAATATGCCCCAACATTAATATTTTATTTTATTTTATCATCCTGATTTGTTAGATAAGGTTGTTGTTTTTTCTAAATAAAAACTGAAAACCTATATAATTGAAACAGTACACTGGAGTTCCACCAACTTTTATAGAAATGCTTCATAATTGTAGTATTTTACTTACTTCCATTCATCAGCCTTGGGACAGTTCCTTATAAACACAGCCCTCTTCTAGACCTCTCAGAAGTGTATATGGGTTATAAACAAAGAGTCTCCCTAGACTGAAACATACCAGAAGACAGGTATCCCATACTTGCCAACTCTCCCGGAATGTCCGGGAGACTCCCGCATTTTGCGAGAGTCTCCCGGACTCCCGGGCGAGTGTGGCAATCTCCCGAATTCTGCCCACTTCACTAGGAAGTGCCCCACTTCCTAGTGAAGTGGGCAGAATTAGATCCCAAACGCCGCGATTCCCGATGAATCGCGGCGTTTAGCCCCGCCCCCGCTGTCAAATGACGCAATTTGCGTCATGACGTCACAGGGGGCGGGGCCGAAATGACGCGATTTTGGCCGCCCCGCCCCCTCACGCCCCCCTCCACTGGCTGGCTCCCGGAAGAGAGCTGAAGAAAGTAGGTAAGTATGAGGTATCCAGCAATTAGCCTCTTTAAAGTTGGATATGTCCTCAGTGTGAACTTTGCCCTCTGCTGGGATATGACAGGTATCATGACATTATCAGAGTGCAGCATATATACAAGTCACTCCATGTTCTTCAAAAAGGGATGCTGGATGAGTGAGATTTCCAGAATGACAGTTGTAATCAGCAGTGTGTACTGATTTGCAATGCAATGCTTGTTGTCACAGATATTTACCAATTTCAGACACCACAATCAGTTCCAAAATTATCTGCTATATTATAGTGGGGAAAAAAAATAACATTCTTAGCTATAGTTTGGTAATGTTGAGGTATGTACAGAAAAGACATGATACACTAGAGCAGAGGTAGGCAACCTGTGGCTCTCCAGGTGTTGGGAAACTACAAATCCCAGCATGCCTTGCCACCTATCTGCTGGTTATCTACTGGCAAAGCATGCTGGGACTTGTAGTTTCACAACACCTGGAGAGCCGCAGGTTGCCTACCCCTGCACTAGAGGGATGATGGGAGTTATTCTCTACTATATTGCCAATCATAGACTGACAGATCCCTTATTCTGGTGTGCACCCCCTTCTTAGACGGTACACACCAGAATATATGTTGCATAACAGAACGACAAAACAGAAAGTATACTATATGGGGACACTCATAAGTCCCAAAAATATACATTTTTAAAAGTCATATCTTTATATATATGGTATTAAAACCTATTCCCCCATATCAATAATCATACCCAATTAGTGAAATATAAAATATAACTGAAAAAGTAAGGCAAAATTGTGCAAAGAGATTACAATTACCAAAATAAATGATTGCAGGCCCAAATATGTTTAATTATTCCACATACCATATTTATGACGTAAATTGGTGACAGATATTTGAAAAGAATAAAAAGAGACATAGAGTTCCATAAATACATTCGATTTTTATTATATTTTATCTAAAAAAAATCCTTTTTTCATACCCAAAATAAATAAATGTGTTACATCATTATAGTGCAGCCTGTATTATATTCAAAATTTCGTAATGAAATATATCACTTAGTGCTTTGTAACATTTATTGCTTCTTATAAGACAATGACAGTGATAACAAGCCGTGGTTGAAACAAAGCAATGACAAACAGAATAAAATCACAAGGAAGACTTCAGTTGGGCATTGAGAAATACATGATCATCTTAGGTTAATCCTTTAAAGTGAGTAATGGTACTTGGGCACTGGAACTTTCACATTTGTAATGAAATACACACTGAATTCCTTCATGGATCTGTTAACAAATATACTTTGGGAAAGAAAGCAGCTACAGCGATTATTAACTTGAATGATCATCATCATCATTTATTTATATAGCGCCAACATATTCCGTAGCGCTTTACAATTGGGGACAAACGTAATAAACTAATAAACAAACTGGGTAAAACAGACAAAAAGGGTGAGAAGGCCCTGCTCGCAAGCTTACAATCTATGGGACAATGGGAGATTGACACATGAGGTTAAGTATACATTTTGCATCTTGGCCCAGCCAGACTGCAAAGGTAGGGTGACTCATAAGCTAAATGATCCTGTCACACAACAATGTTGGTCCGGGGGTAGTTGTCTTGTGTGAAATTGTGTAACAGGCTAAAGGTAGTGAGGTTAAGATGGTGGTTGAGGAATATTATAAGCTTGTCTGAATAGGTAGGTTTTCAGAGAACGCTTGAAAGTTTGTAGAACAGAGGAGAGTCTTATTGTGCGAGGGAGAGAGTTCCATAGAGTGGGTGCAGCCCGAAAAAAGTCCTGTAACCGGGAATGGGAGGATGTAATGAGGGTGGATGAGAGACGCAGATCTTTTGCAGAACGGAGTTGCCGAGTTGGGAGATATTTTGAGACAAGAGAGGAGATGTATGTTGGTGCAGCTTTGTTGATGGCCTTGTAGGTTAGTAAAAGTATTTTATATTGGATTCGGTAGAAGACAGGCAGCCAGTGTAGAGACATACAGAGTGATTCAACAGAGGAATAGCTATTTGCAAGGAAAATCAGTCTTGCCGAAGCATGCAAAATAGATTTTAGGGGTTTGAGTCTGTTTTTGGGAAGACCAGTAAGGAGGGAATTGCAATAGTCAATGCGGGAGATGATTAGTGCATGAATTAAGGTTTTAGCAGTGTCTTGTGTGAGATATGTGCGGATTCTGGAAATGTTCTTTAGATGTATGTAACATGATTTAGATATAGAGTCAATGTGGGGAACAAAGGATAGGCGTGAATCAAGGATTACACCTAGGCAGCGAGCTTGTGGGGTGGGATTTATGGTCATGTTATCAACAGAGATAGAAATGTCAGGTATGCTCTTGTTGGCGGGTGGGAATATTATTAACTCTGTTTTAGAAAGATTAAGTTTGAGTTGACGAGAGGACATCCAAGATGAAATGGCAGAAAGACAGTCAGTTACACGGGACAACACAGATGTCGAGATATCAGGAGAGGATAGATAGATTTGGGTATCATCCGCATAGAGATGATACTGAAAGCCAAAGGAACTTATTAGATTTCCAAGAGAAGCGGTATAGATAGAGAACAGCAGAGGACCTAGCACCGAGCCTTGTGGTACTCCAACTGATAGGGGAAGCGGAGCAGAGGTGGCTCCAGAGAAATTAACAGTGAAAGAGCGATTAGAGAGGTAAGATGAGAACCAGGATAGAACTGTGTCTTGAAGACCTAGGGATTGCAGCGTTTGTATGAGAAGAGAGTGGTCAACGGTGTCAAATGCAGCCGAGAGATCAAGGAGAATTAGGAGAGAGTAATGGCGTTCAGTCTTAGCAGTGATCAGATCATTAACAACCTTGGTCAGCGCAGTCTCTGTGGAGTGTTGAGAACGAAAGCCAGACTGAAGAGGATCCAACAGGTTGTTTGTGGAAAGAAAGCATGTGAGGCGAGTGTAGGCAAGTCTCTCTAGAAGCTTGGAGGGGCAAGGGAGCTGAGAGATGGGACGGTAATTTGAGAGAGAGTTTGGGTCGGAGTTTTGTTTTTTTAGAATAGGAGTAATCACTGCATGCTTGTATAGTGATGGAAAGATGCCAGTAGAGAGTGAGAGATTACAAATTTGAGTTAGAGGTGAAATGAGCACAGAAGACAGGGATCTACCAATTTGCGAGGGAATAGGATCAAGAGGACAGGAAGTAGAGTAGGAAGATAAGAAGAGCGTAGAAATTTCCTCTTCATTTGTGGGGTCAAATGAAGAAAGGGTGTCAGAGGGTAGTGGGAAGGAAATGAGCTGATGGCTTGTTGAGGAAGAGGATACCATTTCTAGTCTGATCTTGTCAATCTTGTCCTTGAAGTAGGAAGCAAGATCCTGAGCACTGATAGTAGATGGAGGGTTCGGGGTGGGAGGATTGAGAAGATGATTAAATGTATTGAAAAGGCGTTTGGGGTTAGAAGCCTGAGCATAGATAAGAGATTGAAAGTATGTTTGTTTTGCAGTGTCCAGAGCATTTCGATAGGAGTGGTAGACAGAAGTATATGTGAAGAAGTCATTAGAGCTTCGAGATTTACGCCAGTGACGTTCTGCTTTACGGGACAGTTTTTGAAGATTTCGTGTTGCTTTGGTGTGCCACGGTTGACATCGAAGTCGACGTGTAGTATGAAGTGTCGCTGGAGCCACTTGATCAAGGGCCGTTGCTAAGGTTAGGTGAAAATGAGGTACTGCCATCTGAGGGGATGAGAATGTAGAGATAGGGGAGAGAAGGTGTTGGAGAGAGGTGGAAAATTGTTGAAGATTAATAGAATTAAGATTTCTACGAGTATGAGGAGGCTTGGTTGAGTTAGACAGTAGAGAGGTTAGAGCAGTGGGGGTGAGAGTGTAGCTGATAAGGTGATGATCCGAGAGGGGGAAGGGTGTATTAATAAAATTAGAAACTGAGCATAGTCTAGAGAAAACAAGATCAAGGCAGTGGCAATCCTTATGAGTAGATGATTCAATCCACTGGGAGAGGTCAAGTGAGGATGTTAGAGAGAGTAGTTTGGAAGCAGCTTTGGAAGGTGGGTTATCAATGGGGATGTTGAAGTCACCCATGATGATGGTGGGGATGTCTGAAGATAAGAAGTGAGGGAGCCATGCAGAGAAATCCTCAATAAATTGTTGGTGTGCTCCAGGGGGACGATAGATCACCGCAACACGTAGGGAGAATGGATTAAAAATGCGAATAGCATGTACTTCAAAAGATGTGAACGTGAGTGATGGGACATTTGGTAGAACTGTGTATGTGCACTGTGGGGAGAGAAGTAGTCCAACCCCACCTCCTTGTCTGCCCTTAGGTCTGGAGGTGTGGGTGAGATGGAGGCCACCATGTGAAAGTGCTGCAGGTGAGGCAGCGTCTGATTGCATGAGCCATGTTTCTGTTATTGCCAGAAGGTTGAGGTTTTTTGAGAGGAAGAGATCATGAACGGAGGTAAGTTTGTTACAAACAGAGCGTGCATTCCAAAGGGCACATTTAAAGGACTTGGGAAGAGAGGGGAGACAGGTGATGTGTTTGAGGTTTGCTATAGAACGGTAGTGTTCTGATGTATGTGTGTGTGAGGAGTGTGGGGGACCTGGATTAGGTGATATATCACCAGCTAATAGAAGCAGAGTGAGCGAGAGATAGGCAAGGGGATTGTAAGATGTGTGGCCTTTTATTTTCTGGCGACAGGTGGAGGCTGTACTTGTTAGAGATAATAAATAGGACAACAGTTCATGGGTGTGAAATAGAGGTGAGTGGAGTAATGCAGGTGCAATATGAACAAATTTGTGTGTTGGTGGAGGGGTGAAAGATGACACAGTCCTAAAGATCATGCCATGAAATGAGACTAAGAAAAGCAATTTGTGAAACATTGTGATAAAAGGGGTAAAAGCAAAAAGCAAGGGTATTTTAAGGGTATGATAAACTTGTCTGCATTCACCCAGCAGGGAGCATAAGTAAACATTATCGGAAACACTTTACAAGCGCAGGCGTGAATGGACAATGTGATATTTTTATGATTAAATGAAGTCCAAATATTCTTGGTATATCTCTAGCATTAAAATGTTGTTTTGATTATTTTCTTTTTATGATAATTTACACACTTTGTATTTCCCCATTACTTTTTAAATACACATTAATTTCACCTGTCTATTTGCACACAACCACATCCCTATCTCACAATCTCATACTTTCAGTTTAGGATGAGAAAAGTATTTGATGCAAAAAAGCAGCAAATTCAGCAAGATGACAGGACCCCTGTTACCCTACCTGCATCATGTGATCACAGCGAAAGTGAGAGGGAAGCTGAGAGTTAATGAATGACTTAATACCATCTCTTAGATTCTCTTTCTTCTTAGCAGATGTAAGCTTTTGTCTTAATGGTTCCAATTATCGGAGCTAATTACTGATAATTGCTCCCAGAAGAGCCTGTAAGAGATACAATTTGTGCTTCTAGAAGGAAGAGTTTGACATGAAACAGAACATGTTACCAGACACACATCCAGGGGTCTCTAATATAAACCTGATAACACTTTGTAAATGCAAGATCCTTATTGGCACATTTTTCTTTCTAACCTTTCATCTATTAATTCACAAATTTACCAGTAAAATATCATTATTATAAAGGGCTCTCAAAATGGATACATAACACGGTCATGTCTTTAATCTGTGATACTCTCTGTTCTCATTATGATAAAAAGCTGCACGATCTCTGACCTGTGGCCGCTATAAGCACCCTCACATAATTATTCATCTTGCACTGGTACAGCAGCACAGAGAAAACACTTTTACTTACAACCATAAACCACAATCAACTTTTGATGTGAAAGGCAGACTGAGGCTCACTTCATCATCATCATCATCATCATTTTATTTACCGGTATATAGCGCCACTATTTCCACTTGCAAGAAATACCTATGTATCCAGCGCAGGGCCGTAACTAGGGCTGTGCGATAGGGGCAGGGGCGGATCTAGAAAACTGGTGTACCCGGGGCGATTTAGGGGGGGTGATTTAGGCCTCGCTCCTTTCTAACATCTTAGGCTGCTAGGGGGGGCGATCGCCCCGATCGCCCCCCCCCCCCCCCCCCTGGATCCGCCACTGGATAGGGGCGACACCGAAGGGGGGCGCAGTTTAGGAATATTTTAGGTTCATTTGGTTAAAATTGAGGGCTAGGGGGGCGTCATTTGTCTTTCTTGCCCCAGGCGCTAGAATTCTACGTTACAGCTCTGATCCAGCGTGCACATTTACAGATAAGCACCCTCTATCCATGTCTATACAGATGCCAGTGCGTACATTTGTGGGCCTGCAGTCTGACATAAAAATGCCTATTATTCCCTGAATCTGTGAAGATTTCATGTTACAGAGCAAAACATGTACCGGCTCCATTGATCCCAAGATGTACAAACTGTACAGAATACATGTACATGTCACAAAGATAATACAAGTCACTGTTGCAAAACTTTATTGACATTAATTACCATCCAGTGGCGCACGCAGGGGGGGTTTCTGCGTCTCCAGTAACCCCCCCCCCGCGCTAACAAAGTGCCCACCATAGCGGCACTGTACTATACAGCAGCCGCGGCGCTGTCAAAGAAGCGTCCACGGTGCTCTCTCGCAGGTTTTTTTTTGGGGGGGTTTGGTCAGGGGGGGAAACCCTGGCAATCCTGCGTGCGCCCCTGCCATCCATGGCAATAAGCAGTCAACTGAATATATGCACTGCTCCTGTATTGTTATAAAAAGGCCCAGAACTGATGAAAGGCTGCATAGCCTCTAGGGGGGCAGAGGTCTAGAGGATACACTCTGCTCACCTGGCACACCGTTGTTTTTATGTTTTTCTTTTCAGATTACATAAACAATTATTTACATTTTAAAAGCATTGAAAACATTTGTCATTTTGGCCTCAGTTACATTTATTTATTGGAAACAAATAAGATGCTGTGTGGATTAAAATAATGGAAAACAAAGACAGAGTGGGACAGATGGCATGGGGCAGCACAAACGAGTTGCAAAAAATGTAATCCTGGCCTGTTTAATACACTGACTGACTGACTCATATTGACACAGGGTGGATATTCCCAGTGCTGATAGCCAAGGGAAATGATCAATAACTGAGTTACTTAAAGATCTACAGCTACTTAAGGTATACAAAGTGACAATAAATCTAGCAGTTGTCTCTGGTTTCGGAGTATGAAATGCTTTTCAAAATACTTCAACATGTTTAAATGGAACATGGCAATGTTCAGCAAATACCTAAGGAGGTTACTAAACTAATACATTATAAGAGTCATTTGTAAGAAGAAGATCTGAGATTTTGGATAGTACAATAAACGATAGATTTATTCTGCACGTGTTTGTATTTATCTGAGCTTGGTCAGTTAGGGGTCCAAGAAGTAATTTGTGAATTCCCACAAAATCCATGTAAAGTTCATCCTCAAAAAAAAAAAACAATGCAGGTAAAAAATAATGATTGCAGATTTCTCTATGAATCATATTTAGACTAACTTATGCCCCCTTTTGATAAATATAGATAATAAAAATTCCACTAAATATTCTTTAGAATGGTCATGCTAAAAGGTCTGTTTATAAATGGGAGATAACCCAAACAGCATTTCATAAGAAACTTAAACATCTAACCAACAACTCCCTTCTCTCATTTAAGTTATATTTCACTTGTTCCATCATGCATATTTTCAGGTGTATCTGGCTCGGCAAAGCTGCAAAACTAATCACAGACTGATTTTCTGGGTGCAGTATTGAAAGCCAGAAAGTGGGGGTGCATTTGGCAGACAAGTACCTTGTGCACTTGTGCAAATAAAGAAGCAACGGTTGCCAAAAGGTAAAAACCAATTATATAACCGAATTATTATCTGTGAAATGTATTTACAGTGGCTGAATATACACACTATTACAAAGCACACAGAGGGCTCATTTGACCATTGACCTTCGATGGTCTGGAAAACTGGCTCAATCATCTCCCTGCTCTCCGGTCAGGCCTTGACCTGAGCCCCCCCCCTTATGGAAATGCAACAATCTTCTTCTACGGAGTGCCCCATCCTTTAATGAAGCCTTCTGCAAAATTTTCAACAAGCCTGGTCGAGTCTCTTCTGCTGTCTCCAGTCTCCTGAATTTACGCTAGGGCTCACAGACCATGGGTCAATATGCAGTCCAGTTACGCACTTTGGCGTCCAAGTTGAAATGGAATACCGAGGCCCTGGTGGCAACCTTTTGGCAGGGCCTGGCAGACCACATAAAGGATGAGTTAGTTTCCCGTGAGCTCCTGGTGGACCTCGATTCCTTAATCTCTTTATGCAACAGGATCCACTTACGCTTCCAGGAACAAGCACAAGAGAGATCGTCTGGCAGACGTTTCCTACCACGTTTAGCTCTTCGCTTTCAGAATCTGGAGCCTCTTGATGAACCTATGCAGATTGGATGGTCCTGTTTCTCTCCCGAAGAGAGGGAGAGGCGCAGGGATCCAGGTCATTTAATTTCTGCCTGTTCAAAGAGGCCGGGAAATGCCTCCTCCTAGCCGGTAGCAGGGAGGCTGATCTAGGAGTCAAGTTCACTACTCCCTATACCTCTGCGGGTTCAGAATATTTGATGTCTATCACTCTGGAAACTCCTGATGACCCCTTCATGACCTCTGCCTTTGTGAACTCTGGATTAGCCAGAGTCCACAAAGACTTCTCAGCTCCACATTCCAACTCGAGATCTGCCTCAGCCGTTATACCTCACTGCCGTGAATGGGAACTGAATTACTAATGGTTCAGTCTCCTGGATCACTTCTTCAATTCGGCTGACGGTAGGGGTGCTACATTCAGAGTGGATTGAGTTTTTGGTCCTTCCCCGTCTATAAACTCTATCATTTTGTGGTTACCTTGGCTCAGACTTCATGGACCCCAATTCAACTAGAATTTGGCGCAGGTTACTTCTTAGGGTACCAAGTGTTTCAAGAGATGTCTTTCTACAATTAAACCTGGAAGATCCACTTTTTCTTGCAGAATTATCTCCCAGCTCCCTATTCTTCTTTCCAGGACGTCTTCTCGAGACCTTTCTTCCGCACCATCCCTGGGACTGTCCCATCGATTTACTACCGGATAAACCTATTCGTAGGGGTAGGATTTATCCACTTTTCTTACCTGAGAACCAAGCAAAGTCTCAATATATAGCTGAGACACTCCAACAAGCATTCATCAGGAAGTCTTCATCTCCTGCAGGTGCTGGCTTCTTTTTCATGAAGAAGAAGGACAGGATGTTACTTCCTTGTATTGCCTATCGGCAGTTGAGCGCCATAACCATTAAAAACAGATACCCTCTTCCTCTCATCGCTGAGTTATTTGATCAGATTAGCGGCTCTAAAATCTTTTTAAAGCTGGATCTACGGGTTCTTACAATCTAATTAGAATGCGGGAGGGGGATGAGTGGAAAACTGCCTTCAGATCCCTCGATGGGCATTACGCATACTTAGTGATGTCCATCGGGCTTTGTAATGCTCCTCTGTTGTTCCAGTCCTTCATTAACGAGATTTTACGTTACCTGCTCTACAGTACAGTGGTTGTATATCTGGATGACATTATGATTTTCTCTCCTGATCTTAGTTCCCTCCGTTCTAACAAGTTGTTTTGCAAACTATTTAAAGTTCCTCAAATCTCATTCTTGGGTTATATCGTTACCGGCTCAGGTCTCCAGATGAACCCAAAGAAACTTTCTGCTTTCCTAAACTGGCCTCAGCCCTTTATTGGTTTTGCTAATTACTACAAGAAATTTATTAAGCACTTTTCCACATTGATTGCTCCCATTACCGCACCGACCCAGACGTGGGCCAACCCAAGAAACTGGACCCCTGAAGCCATCGCTGCGTTTGCCACTCTGAAGGAGGCTTTCATTTCTGCCCCTGTCCTTAATCAGCCCAACCAAGAGAAACACTGTTTTTCTGGAGGTGGATGCCTGCTCAGTCGGAGTAGGGGCTGTTCTCTCGCAAGAATCCCCTTCGGATGATCTTCATCCCTGTGGTTTTTCTCTAAAAAAAATTCTCTGTGTCTGAACATAATTATGGAATTGGCGACAAAGAATTGCTGGCTATTAAATCTGCGCTTGAAAAGTGGCATCATCTTTTACAGAGAGCTCGCCATCCAGTTACAGTTTTCACCGACCATAAAAATCTTGTTTACCTTCGGGATGCTCAGTGTTTGAACCCCCATCAGGCCAGGTGGTCCTAATTTTTTGCTCGCTTTGACCTTAAACTAACTTACCGTTCCGTTGCTCAGAATTCCCGGGCAGATGCCCTATCTCAGTCATTTGCCGAGTCCGATCTCACTTTTACCTTGGAGCCTCCTATCATATTTGAGCCATCCATTATTGTTGCCCTTACCAGGACTTCATCCAAGACTCCTCCTGTCGGCTGCTCCTATTTGGAACCACATCTTCACCTTATGGCTCTTCGTTGGACCCACACCACTAAATGTGAGGGTCATACTGATTTTGTAAAAGCCCTCTCCTTACTGCCAGGGCCATCTTTCCGACTGGGCACGATGGGCAGGTGCCTCGGGACTCAGCGGGAAAGGGGGCCCTAGGTAGGCCAAAAATAAAAAAAATCCTGTTTAAAAAAAACGTACCTTCTGTGGTCATCTGACTGTTCAGGTCAGGTGGTCAGGTCATGTGGAGATCCGGCTCCCTCCCTGGTCCCCTCTTCCATGCTGTGCTTGCAGTGAATGTCGGGCATGATGACGTCATCACACCCGACATTCACTGCCAGCTCAGCACGGAGCTAGGACTCAGAAAACAGAAGAGAAGGAGATTGGAAGAAAAGTAAAGGGGACGCTGAGTAAGCACATGTAAAAATATATATATATATATATATATATATATATATATATATATGTCCCTTTTTTTTTCTTACACACATATAGGGGTAAAAAACACATATAGGGGTATATTTATGCAATATTTTGGGCCCCCAGACAAAGCAGTTCATCGGGGTGATGCACTGCTTTGCCCGGGGGCACACAATGTTGTTAAGATGGCCCTGCTTACTGTCACATCGTTACTGGTGGCCCACTCTTCGCGCTGATGTGAGGGATTTGTCGCAGCTTGTGCTATTTGAGCCCAGAATAAAGTACCCAGACAACCTCTATCCGGGATACTCTTACCATTGCCTATCCCTGATCATCCCTGGCAAGTGTTTCAATGGATTTTATCACAGATCTCCCTCCCAGTAATGGCTTCAATACCATCTGGGTAACTGTGGACAGGTTCTTAAAAATGGCTCATTTTGTCCAATTGAAAGGGCTTCCTTATGTTTCCAAACTTGTTGAAGTATTTATCAAAGACATTTTTCGTCTCCATGGGTGTCGACAGGAATTCATATCCGATCGCGGATAGCCTTCTGTAAAGATCTGGGGATAGGGCTGAAATTCTCCTATGGTTATCACCCCCAGACTATTGGCCAGACAGAGCGGGTTAACCAAGATCTTGAATTATTTCTCCTCTGTTTCTCCAATAATAACCAATCTGACTGGAGCAATCTATTTCCCTGGGCGGAGTTTGTTCATAATAACCATACCCATGCGTCCTCTGATTCCTCACCCTAATTTATTGTATGTGGTGCCCACCCCATTCTTCCCGATTTTTCCTCCTCCCCAACAAATACAGTTCCTGCTGCTCATGCTATGGTTTGTCGATTTTGGCAAAGTCTGTTCCACCACTAAAGAGAAGTTATTACAGTCCTCTCAGCAGTATAAACTCGCAGAAGACCATCATCGAAAAATGGTACCAGTTCTGCAAGTTGGGGACTTGGCTCTCAAAATGTAACCTTAGACTACGGGTACCCTCTAAGATGCCCCCCTACCTCCCAGCCGAGCCTGTCCCTGGTGCCAGGGACAAACGCCTTCCTTTGCTGTCTTCTTCCTCTAGGCCTTGCATTGCCGTGCGCATGTGCAGTTCGTTCGCATGTGCACTTCCTGTCTCACTGCCGCCAATCAGGGAATCCGCTCCTCTGTTTAAACCTGCCCCTAACACTAGGTAGACGCCAGAGTATCTAGGTCTTCCTATGCTCCAGCATTCCAGACTATTTCCCTGCTGTCTGACTGACCTCCTCTGAACCAACCAAGCTTCCTCTGGCTCTGCTCCTGGATCTCCCTTTGGCCTGATTGCTCTCGCTGAATCTGACCTTTGGCTTGCTGACTCCGATTTGCTTTTCCCTTTGATACCGCGTTTGCCTGAACAGTTTGACCTTTGCCTGCACAACCACGTCTGATCACCATCCACTCCACTGACAGGTAACTTGGAGGGCCGCGACCTGCACGTCCCTTGCACCAAACTCTCTTGCGGGGTTCACTGGCGAAGACCGTGGGGCGTGTTTACACTTCACGCCTCCTAGCTTAGCAGCGCAAATATCAGCAAGTGGCCTTCAGTCCCTGTATCTCGTGAAAGTAAGCTCAAATGAAATAAAAAAATTGACCTTAGTCTGTGTGTGTGTGTGTGTCTGTGTGTGTGTCTGTGTCTGTGTCTGTGTCTGTGTGTGTGCCTGTGTATGTTAGGGAATTTAGAATTAGTGACGCTGCTGCTGCTGCTGAAGATGATGATGATGATAGACAAGAGTTCATCATGACTTTTTAGATGGGGCTTGATGATATAGAATAGCTAGAAGCCCCGACTGTGTTTTCAGACACTTCTATCTAGAGCAGACCACTATTTAACATGTTGGGTGGAGGTGGTTACACTCTCTTTTCTCCTGACCATGCTAATTAATATAACATGGTATAACAAGCTTAAGTGGGTTGGTGTGGATACAAAAATAACTAGTACATTTTAGTTCCTTTTTAGTCTAATGGCATTTTGTAATACTCAGCTCACTATCAGCTCACGACCACTGCGGGTGATGTAGTTAGGCAACAGCTAAATGGCATAAGGTTACTCATAACTGCCATAAATAGTAGCACATCCCAACCTGCTTCCTATCTACAATGTGTAAATGCTATTTGCTATCTGACAAAGCCAGGAGTGTAATCTAAATACTCTGTGTAATAGCCAGTCAGGAGTACAAGTCCTGGTGCCTTTAAAGAATGTTGCAGAGAACAGACGTGTCTGATCTTTGGCTTGTGATTTATAACAGGGGTTTAGTGTTATTTTCAAAATGCTGATAACAGGCTAGTTGTTTGGCTTATTGCAGTTTGTGTAATTAAAAAAATTAAACATTTTTAAGAGGGGATTTATTTTTAGCTATAGAAGGGACTGTCCACTTACACCTTCAATAATCTGTAGGATTTGACTGTCATAGGCACTTATCTTACATCAAGTTCTATGTAACCTCATAAGCTGTGTATGCACTACAGGAAATTACTGCAGATGCAAATTCTCTAACAATTTTACCATCGAAAGTCCAGATGAGCATAGCATGCCAATTCATGGAAGTGTACACACTATTGCAATTTCTGACCAAATGGTCATTTTTCTTGTGATCGTTGGATAATTGGATGAAAAACCTGTAGTGTATACCCAACTTAGTAAATCAGATGCTTGTAAGCTAGAGGCATTGCATGTATCATGGACATTGCTTGTCGCATGTGGATTAAGTACACAAATGTGCCCAATATTGCAGCAATATGTAAAAATCATCCTTATGCAGAATGAGACTAAATGAAGTCCCACCGCTGCCAGAATACTTTTTGGGGCAGCACGGTGGCTAAGTGGTTAGCACCTCTGCCTCGCTGCGTATTTATGTGCGCACTTCTCATCTATTAAAAACATTAAAATGCACAAAAGTGGCACATGAGAAAAGGACAGGTCCAATGTCCTCTTACACTCAGGATTAATTTAAGACTTAAACAAAGCAGTATTTTAGGACATACATGTAGAAACTGAAATGAATGAAGGGGATAGTCCTAAAGTGGTAGTATATGTAATAATTTCCCCACATTTTCAAGTGGAACTGCAAACTCACAAAACTGATTTTCCAAGGACCAATAAGTGAGTGTGCATCTGAAAATATGCTTAGCAGCCAAATAGGCGCAGAAACAAAGCTGTGAAAGCCTGCAATTTTGGTAGCTCATGAATGCCTTTATGTATTCCAGGTGGTTATATATTTTGCTTAATATATATAGAAAAATAAATAAATGTCATGATTTCGTTTTACTCAGATTATCATTTATTGTAATGATTTATATTTAATTATTTGCTTTTCTTATAATCAACACAAAGTATATAATAAAACAATGAATATATAGCAAAATATTAAAACACGTAAATACCAGGGTTATATAGTTAAGGATTAAATAAATATGTGAGAGCAATGTTTTGTCCACTAGATGTCACTGCACACCAACATTAGTATCTCAGACTAATAGCAAGCATCTGATGTTTGGGTAATGTTTGGGAGAGAGAGAGTGGGTTATTTATTAGGTTCCTAAACCTTTCTGTTAAACAAAATGTCAACCTACATAAGAAATATGAGAGCTCATTATTAAAATAGATTATCGTTTATATAAGTGTTTGCTTCTTACTTTTTGCAGATGTTAGCATAAATTAATGCAGAGCTTTAAGAGCTTGTCATATGGGGCTTCATTTATGAAGCACAAAACAGCCGAGGCGCAGCACAAGTCCTTCTCTGGTAGCACTATGTGCCTTGACTTGTGCAAGTGTGTCTAGATTTCTGGCAAAGTGAATAGGTTTGTGGAGCAATGTGATTTTACAAAGGAACAACAGACATTTGCACTGGCTGATGGCGGAACCGGGCTGAGTGAGGGTGTTCATAGCAAAATACGAAGTAGGCACAGCAGAGCACCTAGATTTGCGTAGCAGTATAAAAACTAGATAAAGTGATGTAGAGTGCACATATTTAAGCGGACGCGGGCTGGCAAAGTTCAGCCCGGGGGGGGGGCACACAGGCGGCCGCATCACATGACCCGCATCGCGTGTCTTGGCCGGCCCAAACAGCACTCAGACTGAGCGGCCCGGGGGTAGCCGATGCCCCCCGGCCCAGTCCACCCCTGTATTGAAGGGTGTTCCATTTCCACTCCACAAAAGGACTTTATTATTTTTTTTTGTAGTTGTGAGTTGACCAGTTCTCATTCTTTACTTTTAATGGCAGGCATTTATGACAGTCCTGATTTCATGATTAGCTAAAGCCATAAATGATGCAAACCCAAGCAGTATTTTAGGGGGAACCAGAAAAGTTCTATTTAATGAAAGAGTTTGTAAAAAAATAGTAGGAGATTGCACTTTGCACTGAGGTCCTCCAGATTTTCTGTCTTCCGTCAAACCTAGTAGTACTTCTACTTTTGCAGAGGTGTCTCCTGAGGTGTGGAGAATAGATGTGTATTTTAACAATCTAGATACCTTGGTTCTGCAATGTATATTAGTGCGCTTCATACAGGATGGCCATAGTGTATACACAGGCAGATTCCATTTGTGTACTGGTATTAAAATCTGCATACGAAAGTCCAGTGGCATACTGGGCTGGGGAGCATCTGCCCCCTGGCCAGTCCCATAGTGGGCTACCTTGGGCTGGGTCACTGGGCTACCTTCCTTTTTTTCCTTTAAAATGTTCCTAATAGGCTGCTGAGCCGAGTCTTGCCTCCCCGGAGAAAAATCTGCTAGCCCTCCCCTGGGCCAGTCCATACTCTGCAATACGGGAAAGTGGAGCTGAACGTTGGACCTGCCCAGCAATTCTTATTTCATATTAGTCAATGTTAATACGTGAAGAGTTGCAGAAAGATTACATTTTTCAAAATTGCTTTCCTCAATTCAACCATACATGGAAAAATCAAATAGTTAAAGATTATTATTTATTTATTTATTTATTATAAATAGCCATGTTGAACAACATGGCTGTATTATTCACCAATGCAAATGTAAGCAATCCAATGCAAATGAAGATGTAAAAACTTGAATAAATGTGTGATAGCGGAAGAGAAAGCTCAGTTTTGTTGCATGTAAGTCAGATGTACATCATATAATTACATCATTGTAAAACAAAAAAGCTGCTCACACAGCTAATGACATTTGATTTATGCAACAAAAAGAAATTATGGCATACTGGGTGCACAATCGTGTGCAAATGTACAAATACTAAGGTATGGGCACTCAAGTTTTATTGGGTCATGTGTAGTTTTAGAATTTCCTTAATTAAATAATTAGTAAATATATATGTCTCAATCTAGTTGTTTAACAGTGATGACTGGCCAAACACTTCTAATCTAGTCTATGGACTGCATATATTTCTGCTCCCATCGGCATCAGTATCTTGTTACACAAATGTACATATATGTGTCCAATTTAACAACTGTCACGTACCGCAATCTTTACTAAAGCAATTGCTACATAGATATATAATTTATGTGAATCCCATAAATTCACACATAACACAAATGACTAGATATAAACTTTTGTACAGCACAAAAAAGTAGATAGTTTGTGTACATATAACACTACTTTCCTATTCCTTCTGTCAGCACACATATGTATAATGGACCTGATTCATTAAAACACGCAAAACTAATACATTTTTTTAAAAAACGCACATAAATCGGGCATAAGGATGTCCGTATTCAACAAGGCAGCGGATGTAAAGATACGTCTGTTGATGAATACGGAACTAGGTCCGCTCTGCCCTTACAGACATATCACTGCAGAATATGTCCAATATATATGTGGAATATAAAGGCACAAAAGAACACAGAGAAAAACAAAAGTATTCAAGTTGATGTCACCTGTTAATAATATAGGGCCTGATTCATTAAGGAAAGTACTCATTTTTTTACAAGTTTTCTCCTGGACAAAACCATGTTACAAATCAAGGGGTACATATAAGTTTATAATTTTGCACATAAAGAAAATTCTGGCTTTTTTTCATAGATCAACTTTAAATTTTGATATACAAACAAGCTATCAAGTATTTGTGTGCTACATGAAATAACAGTGTTTTCCTTATGTGCAAAATATTAAACTAATTTGCACCCCTTGCATTGTAACATGGTTTTGTCCAAAAAACTTGAGTAAGAAAATTTACTCAATTTCTTGCTTAACTTCCCTTAATGAATCAGGTCCATAGTCATTCATGATACAACATTAACCAACCCCAACCCCCCCGCCCCCCCGTAAAATACATTTATTAGGATGTTATTAATGACTACAGTACATAAAATGCATTTTTACATATGCTCCTGATTGCCAACACATGTTATAGCATGCATACCCAGCCATCATCACTAGTAATCGGTACTTACACCAGACCTGTAGTTCAAGCAAGAGATATGACAGAAAAACACATACCATTGTGATGACCCAAAGCTTGAATCAAACGCTGCTGTGTACGGTCGAGCTTGGCATGCCCTTACTGTACAATGACTACATGCATTTGACCAGTACCCTCCCTGCTCCGCCCCTGAAATCATAGGTTATAGTAAGGGTCCTTTGCGCTCAAAGATTAGACGTTGTTGCGTTCTTTGATGTATGGTTTGTTTTTGTGCATGCGCAGAGCAATTTAATGCAAAATACGATATCGGCATTTACGTGATTTAATGATTCAGGTCCAATATGAACAATACACAGGCAATGTGCCTAGTACAAGCTAATAGTGATACATGAGCCTGTTCACATAGATCATTATGTTGGATTGAATTATCATGCAACGATTTCTTCATGTTTCAGTGAGCCCACAACATGTAGGTAAGAAAAATATGAATACACCAGTAGTATAGGGACATGTCATGAATAGCTCTGTTTTGTAATGGTGTATGCTGAGCCACAGAACCTTTATTTCTACACATTTCCTTTTATGTACATTTCTTAGCTCCTACCAGCCAAGCCATTCTCCCGTCTAGATTCCAAACGCAATGAATCAAGTCTAGCAATCATTCACTACCATTGATATTACTACAGCTCTCCTGGCTCTGAGCTCACCTCCTCAGTTCCTGTATGATTTCATAGGCAGCATATTGTATCACAGCACAATACGTAGCAGCGAAAGCAACGAAAGAACAGCACAATTTTGATTATCAACAAAAGGAAAATGACCACTTAAAGAAAAAGATTTCAAGAGAAAAAAATAATTATGTGGGAGCCCTAAGTGCTGAGAATATGAGCTGTCATTGTATGACGCATCCGTTCCTACAGAGCCCATTTTCTACTAGTCTTCAGAGCTAAGTGATACAGCCCTTCTCATAATGTAATAAAGATCATTCTCTCTGTGAAGAGCTGCAGGATACAAACAATATATCTGGTTTCCTGTCTGTAAGTAAATATTTGCAGGAGGACTCAATCTAAGACACTCCACTCAAGTTCATATGGTTTCAGGGTTAACATCCTGCAGTCATTTCTAGTACAGATCTCCTGTGACACAGGGACAGAATAACTAGGTCACTAACAGGCATGGCCACGGCAGAATAAAAGTCAAAGAGAGTATGCAAATATAGGATGCAAATAATAAGACTCAGAATATGGGTTAGTATCTCTAATGGTGGTATGTTCAGTAAATAATAATAATAATATTTATGGGTTAAATCCCATCTCAAATGATGTATTCTTTGAACTACGCGATTCTTCCATTGGATCTCGGTACAAATTACTGGGCATTGTGTTTAACAGGGTAATGCTTCTGTTAGGTTATGAAATACAGCAATAAATTACATAATCACAGACACAACGCATTGTAGGTTACTATTAATGACTTTAAGCCACATAAGAACAGCTCTGAGCCAGCTATCTACTTTACCATTCAACACAGACCCAGTGTGAGAATGACGATGAGAAAGTGGAGAAGTAGCAGCATACTATAAACAGGAGAGATAGTTTAAATAACTTTTACAGGCCCAGTGCTGACTTCATGATTGACCTTTCACCCTCATCAGGTCAGTTTGCTCCCAGATTTGTACACCCTGTCTAAACAAAGTGAAAGGGTGAGGCTTTTAATGAATCACTCTCCCTGGGCTGCCTTCTGCTTCCCATCCATCAATTTAATGCAGGGCATTCCATGAAAAGGGGGTGGAAACTGAGGAGAGAGTGATGTTAGGGACTGTATATACTGAGTCTTAGGAGAAGGTGCTATCCATCATACCTGCCATGCACCTCTATCTGCCAGGGTGCTGTGTAAAATTCCCTCTGACAGATCATCTCTGTCAAGGGCAGAGTATTACACCTCACAAACAATGTGTATTTTCACCCCACAGCCCTGGCACACTAGCATTTCAAGTAAATGGTAGCAAATACATTTAGAGACAATAAGTGGGCGTAAAATAACAACTTTTGACAAATCTTAAGATGTTCATATTTATTTCTTTATTTTCAGTGCCTGAAAAGACTTCCATTTCAAAGAATGTGATCAATGAAACAAGAAAGTTTTTCCTTTCTTACTATAAAGATGGGAATAGATTACAGTAACGACTTGCAGAGAATTTCATAGCTGTGCTCTGACTTAAAGCCCCTGACTTGTCATTCTATTGTGCTGATTCTGACTGGTGGGGGGAGGGGGGGTAGCACATTTGTTTCTTGGTGAAAGTCTTAAATGTCTGTTCTGCTGCTTATCTGTGACACAAGATCACATAGAAATGTGCGTGGTTGTGAAGTACAGCTCTGCACTGGAGAGAATGCTGTGGTATTCTTACAAAATCTATAGAATTAAGTCATAACAAGACAAAATTATGTTTAAACTATGTAGTTAACAATTAAAAATGTCATTGCTTGATGTATTTTTTATAATGTTTGCAGACATTAAGGGCATGATTCATGAACAAATGCAGAACGTAATGTGCTTCTTTTTAAAAACGTATGTACATCAGGCATACGCATTCCATATTCAGTAACGAGCGGATGTATGTTAGGAACCCCTCCAGCCGGCACAACACAACCCGGAGTCTACTCTGCCAGTCAGGTGTTCACTGGAGCCCCTGATGGTGGGGACAGACTGGGCTGCAGACTGACAGAGGGTCGTGAAGTGTGTACCGGCTGGGGAGAACCCAGGCAAGAAGAGTCAGGTCCACGCAGAGGTCAAAGGTCGGCAGCAGGTAACAGTAACAATGAACAAGCTGAGGTCAGAGGTCACAAGCAAAGTAGCAGAACGGGTAAACGAGCCAAGGATCAGGGTCACAGGAAACACAAGCGAAGTCAAATACGAAGCCAAGGGTCATACACGGGAAGTCAAAACGTAGATACAGGAAACAGGAACTGGAACAAGCAGGTCAGCAGACTGGAGCACAGAAGCTATAACCGGCAATGAGGCAGCAGACCTCATTGCCTTAAATACAACCCACAACCAATCAGAACCTGCCCCTAGACATGGCCACGCTTGTAGGCTAATTGCCAGCACCTAGCAAGACCAATCAGGGCTTAGCCCTGAAATCCACACCTGCAGGCTAATGCCTGCTAATTCAGCCACAGGCTAAATCTGCCTGATTGTCCCTAGAGCGCATGCGCGCCTGGCTGCCAGGACACGGCGCTGAGGAAGCGTCCGACCGTTGCCTTGGCAACGGTCGGGAGTTGGAAGGAAATGACGTCCCGGTCGTCATGGTGACGGCCGGGACGTTGGGACCGACAGGAAGCGAGCCGCGGCGGCTGTGAGTACCGCCGCGGCTCGTGACAATGTAAAGATACTTCTGTATGAATATGGTCTAAGTCCACTCTGCTCTAACAGACAATACACTGCAGGATACATCCAATACATATGTAGAATATAAAGTCACAAAAGAATGCACAGAAAAAAACAAAAAAACTATCAAATTAATGTCACCTGTTAATAATATAGTCAATGACAAAACATTAAAATATAAAAGTTGCTTTGTTTTCATTCTTTTTTCTTCCATAAAAATACTTTTATTAGGATAATATCTACTCTACATAAAATGCATTTTTACAGTTGCTCCTGATTGTAAACCATGTTCTAGCATGAATCCATGACCGTCATCACTATCACTTACACCAAACCTGTAGCTGGTGCAAGTAATACGACAATCACTTACCTTAGAGATGTCCTGCTGCAGGCCCAATCCCCTATCCATTCCAATCATGAAATCATAGGCTGTAGTAAGGGTCCTTTGCACTCGAAGATTAATTGAACATTGCCGCGTTCCTGGGGCATTCTCCGGTTCTGGGCGTGCGCAGTGTGATTTTATGCAAAATACAGCATGTATGGGCATTTACTTTCCGTATTGAATAATAGTTTACAGATTCTGTTTTCTACTGTGAAAACAGGGTGCTATTTTCTACTATTAGTCAGAGCTCTAGACTAGTAGAAATTTGACTTGTTCATCTCTAGGCTCAGCTGTTAAACGCATTTCATGGCAAATGCTCATCTTTGTGGATTTGTGTAGGACAAACTTTAGAACCATATGTATAACTTTATTTTCATGCAATCCTAGAATATAAAGTGACTTTCCTCCCTTCTACCACGCAGCTACGTCATAACTTTAGTAAATAATAACTCAATATTTATGCAAGATTATGAAATTCAGCATATAGGCTCTAAAGCAGACCTGGACAACCTGTGGCCCTCCAGGTGTTGTGAGAGTACAAGTCCCAGCATACACTGCCACCTACTGGCTGGCAAAGCATGCTGAAGCATGTAGTTTCACCACACCTGGGGAGCCACAGGTTGTCCAGGCCTGCTCTATAATATGGACGTATTTTTCTTTGCATAAATACTAAATAAATCACTACTGTTTGTACCAAATGCATGTAGTAACAGTGGAAGACTGAGTTTAGGAGACAGTATTACCAGTTCCATAATTCATTGTAGTTTTATGACTTTTTAACAAATGTGTAATGCCCTAAGTGACTTTTGCTTATAATGTACCTATTCATACACAGGCAAAAGACTTGTAGGAAGCTCCTACCTCCGGAACATTTTTGTATAGCTCATCTACATTAATTTGCAGACTTCCCAAAATCATTGTCAGAGATTTTATAGATCTAAAATAAGCTTGGCGCTACATGTCCAAGGAGAAAAATTTAAACATTTGAAAGGACTATTGTAATGTACATGGAGTATACTTAGTTTGCCTGACAATAATCCAGCTTTCCCCTGGTTAGGGGCAATAAGTGCTGATCCATAAAGAAAGTGCAATATATTGGATGTCTCTTATTTCTAAAGAACCCTCCTGAGAGCTGTCTTTGAAATCCTGTTGTGCAATAGTGTTGTGCTTAGTTTGCCATGGGAGGGACAAGCTTGATGGGCCATATCTCCTGTCTTTGTCAGCACAAGACACCCTCTGGCTTTCTATAAGGAAGTCACCCTGTGGAGTGACAGACAGACTTAAACAGGTTATACTGGTGTTTGTCTCCTATCACAGTACCATATAATGGCACCAAGTATGTTTTTGTCCACACCTCCTGTAAGGATACCTATGTCCTTTCTTTTTTTAGGAATGCAGGTCACTCGGGAGAGTATTAAATCATGTCAGTGGATTTTCTATGCTGGAACACATCAGTGGGGGTCTTATTATTACACATTTCCTGATGTTGACTAATAACAGAGGAAATCCAGCATTTGAGGTTCAGCCCCAGGATACATAGAGGCTCCAACTCCTTAGTTTATTTTTACATAAACAAATAAATTGGCTGTTGAAAGAGGGTGATAGTTGGGTGGGAACGGGGAAGGGGGGGGGGGGGCAGAGGGCATCCATATAGAACGAAATCTAATCTTGTGTATACCAAAACGTATTTTATAGTGAGGGTTTGGATGATGAGGTCTAATTCCTGGGCTTATGCAATAAAGGGTATTACGTGGGCAAAAACATATTGACCTATTGCAGAGAACCTAAATGGTTATGTATAGTACATCTAATAGTACTACTTTGGTTTGATCCAGTTTGTAGTGAATCTTGTTGTGTTAGGGGAAACTTAGTTTCTGATGATTACTATAGATATCACTAATTAAAACGATAAATAAATAAAACAAAAACAATAGTGAAAAAGATGAAACAATAAAAATGATAGGTATAACCCTATAATACCTTGATTAATATGTTTGGTAGACTAATTAAATAGAAGTACATTTTCAGAGGCATTTTGCAGTATTCCCCCAGCTGTGTAAATAAATAACATGGGACAAATTATAGAAACATTCATTGTTACTGATTTATGTCTGTATTCCTGAGTTGATGACCATAGATGTGACATAGCAGCTTTACTGTTTTACCCAAGTCAAATAATAACTTAAGAGGGAGAATCAAACTGTTCATTAGAATTACAGATTTAAGGGAGATGGGAGTCCTAACTAGAACATTAGAAGTGTATTGTAGATGATGCATGTATGTACCACATATACAGGCACCAGTCTGATGTTAGTTATACACTTGTATATCACAGTAATTTGCCCAATATTGCAGTGTGTGTGGCTAAATAGGACTGCAGTGCCGAATAATGACCATATCAATGTCAATGGCATAATTATTGGGGAAGCAAATGTGATTGGATGATGGTTACAGATTATTCCCATCAGTGCATACAGTCAATATCAGACTGTACTAACAAGCCCCACTGACGCCAGATGTGATTCGGCCACTTGGCCCAAGAGGCAGATTGGCTGGACCTCATCCAATTTGGCCACCTACACATGTGGTGAAATTGGACATTAATACAGACAGCCACTGATTGTATTGGGTGTCGGCATTGTGTATGGCTATCTTAAGGGAGCTTTGCACAAAAAGGCAGGAGGAACAGTACTAGTATAATAATGCAAATTTGCATTATACACACTGTGTAATTAGCCATAGATGACCCCCCAAAATGCAAATTTTTTATGAAGCAATAAGAAAGCAGCTCCTGCCTACACAACTTAATATCTACATTGTGTGCACCAAATTATCAATGACTAAACTGTTTATCCTTTTTATTCCCTATTAGAGAAAATGTACGTAGCAATAAATCATGTTGGGTGTTATTTTAATAATTGTAACCAATGCTGTAAAGAAAGAAAAAGTGGACAGAGGTAACAGAGACATGCACACTGCACTCACAATGACAATGGTAGAGCCGCTAAATAGCTAAAAAAACATCTCTTCTGTTATCTGATCCCACTACGTCCTGCCAGGTGCAAAAAGACGGATTGCTTTCATTTCTAAATGCAATTATACTTTAATATGCTTTATTTTCCCCTTATCCTCTGAGGTTACGCTAATAACCTCATATCCGCTCCTCACATCCACGTGGGCCCGTACTCAACTCTGTTTGCATTGTCTTCCTGACAACAGGCCAGTTTAATTAAAATCTAATTTGTTGCCCATGACAACTGGTTGCAGACATTTCATTCATGTATCCATGCTGAGCTAATTCTCTATAGTGATGGCTTGGCACTATGCTTTAGGCTGGTTAAGGGTATCCACCCCCCCCTAAGTTGCCCATGATTTCTAATCAGAGCCTGGGCCAAGTTGGTGTTAGTGAGTGGAATAATTGTGACGTAATTCCCCATTGCTAGACACTCTGGATATTTTGAATAAGAACGAAGTAGAGTCAGATGAGAGAAAATCCATTAATATGAGTTAAACAGCTCTTCCAATGAGTGAAGCTTTCCTCCTCAAAAAGGGTCTTCTGTTTAGTAACGTCAATGCCACATTAGCAGTAGTTAAAGTCATTACATACATTATTCCAAATACCTTAGCAGACTGAGTGCCAAAGGGTCTAGCAACAGTGTGGCGTAAGTGTAAAGCACAGAAATGTTGTTGTATTTGTTGGCAACCAAAGGGTTAACTCATTTAATTCACTGGTCACAGATCTAACACGTTAATGTTACACAGAAATTCTTAAACTAAATGAAATAGTAAAGATTTGTGGGGTGCTTACATAGATCACAGATGGATGTTTTGTTTAAAAGTTTTTGCATAGCAATAGGTGCACAAATATTCTGCCATTTTCAGAACGACTGACACTGTTTTATCATTGACAATGAATGATATTTCCTTCTAATAAGCAGTATCCTACCTGCTAACTTTCCCAGAGAGACAGAGACACACGTCACAACACCCACAATCTGTCAGGCTTCTAGTTTACCTTAGCCACACACAGTCTATAGACAAGACTACAGTGTAAAAAAAACAAGAATGTGGGGGTTGTGCATCATTTCAAAAATATGTGAAGACTAGTGGAAGGAAGGAGGGAACTTCCAATAAATCAAATATAAGGATTAACAATAATGAAGATCACAGTATAGTATGTATGAACAATTATGCAGTATAATAAGGCATTGGACAATCACTATTTTTCCATGGCAAGGAGAATTGGTCAATTTGATAATGTGCTCCAATAGATCAAATCAGGGGCTGACTGTCAAATTGTAGCCAAGGGGGGTCAGACTCTGCTCCACAGCTTAATAGGAACATTTTAAAGTAAAAAGAAAATGCAGGTAGCTCACCAAGGGAACGCCCTGGGGGGAGGGTGGGGGGAGGCATATGCCCCCATGGATCAAATGCATGCTTTTCTTAATTAGTAAAATCGGTACAATATGGAATTACAATTTGATGATAAAATATGGCGCTGAGTAATCACCATGCTTGCATACTCTACCAATATATACGTAAGACTCTCAAGTTTCGCGTAGTTCACATGAGAGCAGGCCTTTCTCTCAGATCACACCACTTCACAAGGACATTTCAGGGGCCAAAATAACATCATCTGCTGAGCTGCCACCTCCTCTGCACTTGCCACTTGACCTTCCCTCCAGGATCTCCATAAGGGGAGGTTTATAAAGTTGGCAGGTATGGCAATCACAGATGTTGACAAAGAGAATGGCTTGTCCAGCATGGTAGTTTCATGAAACCTCCCATCTGTCCCGATTAAGGTGGAAGAGTCCTGATCTGAGGGCTCAGTCCCCCCATCCCGATTCAGACAGCTTTATCCCGATAGGTGGGAAATTAAGGAGGTAATGTCTGTTCACTGCTGCTCTGCATGGCAGGTGCAGTGCACACTTGTACACATGGTAATGAAGGGTTTGGAGGGGAGGAGAGAACCGTCAGTGTAACGCTTCAAAAGAGCTAGGCATGCCCCTGGGGGTTGCCATGCTCACATCGTGCAGTAGCCATACCTCCATTCAAGAGACCACCCACCCAAATGTTGGAAGGTATAGTTTCATTTATATTAATATATGTAAATGATGATGATGATGATGATGATGATGGTATTAATAAATGTAAATAAGGTTCTCTGCACCAAAAAAGTTATGAGGAGTAGCATTTTTTTTTTTGACTACATGTTACCAATGATGTACCATTGAAAGTAATGGCAAGCACCCAATTACTATCAGTTCAAATGATGTTCAACGATTAGGATGTTTTGTGCATCCAAAAAGTCTCTGTGGCCACCCTCTAAAATGGGGAACTTCTTCCTAAATGCACCCACCCTTTGAAGATCATAATAATATGTCATCCAGTTAAACAAAATATTGCATTTGGTCACAGCATTCCATGCATTCAACAAAAAACACTTCAATCAGCCCAGCTCCTCCCATAAGGAGGATTCAAATTTGCTCCCCTGTGGTATACACAAAAAAATAGGATATAAAATAGTGCTTTCGCTGTTTAAACATATGTGAGTTAAACGGAGAAAAAAAAGATGTAAGGGAAATATGACAAATGAAAGAACTCTAATATATAGTCTTAGTCTGAGTCTGTGCCTGTGTATAATTTATATTATTCTCTTCCGGTGATGGATCAGACTACGAGCTTCTTCATTTCCAATGTAAGTTTGCATGAAATGACAAGTGAAGACATAAGCTAACCAACCTTAAAATCAGGTGATAGGGTTAACATTTGGTGTTTACACATTAGGAGTTAATTCCACTGGAGATGCCGGCCAATAGGATGTCCATGGGAGTTTTCCTATGGGAAGCTCCTCCTAAGGCATGCTGGATTCTCGTTCTCTGCTGGAAATCCAGGGAACATGTAACACAGGGCAGACTCAGTATCAGGTGCTTCACACTTCTTTCTTAACTTTATTTATCGTCTTTATCCCTTTTCTCTCTCCCTTTCCTCATTTCCTTCAGCCTTAAGCTTCTCTGTTCCACATATCCTTTACAAACCTTCTCTCAGTTCGCCAGTCCCCCAATTCCCTGCCACGACCCTGCATCATGCTTCACATCCCCCCCTCCGCCAGCATGTCCCGCCATTCCTACTCCTTATTAATCCAGATGCTTTCATTCATTACCAACACCCCTCTCTTCCAGCCGTGTCTACCCTTCAGCCGTGTCTCCCCTTCAGCCGTGTCACCACTTCAGCCATCTTCCCCCTCACCTCTCCTACCCCCCGCATTCAATTTCATGGGCTCCGGGCCACCTTCCCCCTCTTGTCTGGCATGCCCTATCCTGTCCTCTCTCTGCTCCTTCAATGACCGTCACGTGGCTTTAACTACACGGTCAGGTGCCTAAAATATCCTGTAGGAGGAGAGACATCCAATAGCAGAGGGGGATTGGGTCTGCACATGCGTAGACCCGAATTCAAGGTGGCGACCACCTTCAGAGGAACGCGGTGCTAAGTGCTGAAGGGGAGACCTGCACAGTGCATCTAAGTATGCCAGGACCCGACCCCGGGCACAGCTTTTGACAGCACCTCCCCACCTTTAAAGACGGCCACAGGACACTTAGTTGAATCCTTTCAAGGAAATTTGGAATAGAGTTTCTCTAGAGGAGCATGGTGTTGACCCATAAATGTTCTTCAGAGCCAAAACCTTTCCAGTTCCAGTTCTTCTTCTCTTCTCCAAAATTTGAGACAAATTGAACTCCACGATCTGATACTATTTTGAGCAACCGTGAATGCGGAAGATCTCCTTTACAAAGTGCTGTGCTAAAAGCGGAGAAGAAAGAGGTACGACCAAAGGAACAAAATGGACAATCTTTGACAAACGGTACACAGTTACTCTAATAGTGTCGAAGCCTCTACTGGGGGGAAGATTAGTCACAAAATCCATACTGAGGTGCGTCCAAGGTCTAGATGGTACCATAAGAGGCAGTAGAAGACCAGAAGGAATTTGATGGGAAGATTTGTGTTGTGCATAGATATTACAAGCAGCCACAAATTCTTTCACATCGATTTGGAGAGTAGTTCTGAGAGATGATTTCAAAGGTCTTGAGGAAGCCCACATGGTAGGAGAAACGGGAAGCATGGAACCAATGGAAGAGCCTTTTCCAAAGACGAGAAGGAGGAAACGTTTTGCCTAGAGGAGAAGTGTTAGAAGATACTGATGAGGAGAGAAGACATTTGGGGTCCAAAATGGAATGTTCAGGGGACTGTTCAGAGTCTTGCATGGAGTTGAAGGACCGGGAGAGAGCATCTGCCTTCATGTTCATATGGCGAGATTTGTAAGTCACACGGAGGTTAAAGCGTGAAAAGAATATCGACCAGCGAGCCTTGCGAGAGTTAAGTCACTGGCCATTCTGAAGGTACAGAAGATTATTATTGTCCATAAAGATGGTAACGGGATACCGGGCTACTTGAAGAAGTTAGCGCCATTCAATCAGGGCAAACGTCATGGCTAATAACTCCTTATCGCAAATTGTGTAATTCCGTTCTGGGGGCAAAAACTTATAGAAGCACAAAGAAGAAGTTTATTGGAAATGGATTTTTGGGAGAGGAACTCTCCCACTGCCATGGCAGAGGCAACGACTTCTAGAATGAAAGGCTGGGTGGTATCCGATTGTCTGAGGATGAGAGCAGATGAAAAAGCCTCCTTGAGAAAACTGAAAGCCTCCAGAGCTTCCGGAGGACATATTTTAGTGTTAACTCCCTTCTATGTGAGGGCCTTAATGAGTGCAACAAAAGTGGAGTAGTTCTGGATTAATTGTCTACAATAGTTTGCAAAGCCAAGGAAGCACTGAATTGGCTTAAAGCCAAATGGGAGCGGCCAATCCAAAATAGAACAGTTCTTCTCAGTGTCCATTCATAAACCTGATCCAGAGACAATATATACAAGGAACGGCATAGAAGAGGCTTCGAGGGAACCTCAGCGACGTGAAGATGGTGTGAAGCAACATCTTGGGAAAAAATAAGAATGTCATTGAGGTATACTACCACACATGAGTAGAGAAGATCTCTAAATATCTCGTTGACATAGCTGGGGCATTGCAGATTCCAAAGGGCATGACGGGGTACTCGTAATGACCGTCACGGGTGTTAACTGCGGTCTTCTACTCATCGCCTGCCTGATTCTCCTTGATGTAGTTGGCCTTAGCTTGTGTCTCTGGTTGGAAAAGAGGACAAACATGAACCTTCAGAGGAGTTTTGCCAGGGAGAAGGTCGATCGCATTGAAACCATGGTCCTCAATGCAGGGTCGCAGGGAGAGCCAGAAAATCTAATAAAGTCATGTTGGAGATTCTCCTTGATTATTTGGCCAAAGCTTGTTTTTCTGATAGGGAAAGAGGACAAACACGAACCTTCACAGGAGTTTTGCCCGGTAGAAGGTCGATATGGCAGTCCCAGGTGCGATGAGATGGTAAAAGCTCTGCCGGGCCTTTATGTTCATGAGAGGTGTTGGTCAATTGGAGAGGTTTAACCTGAGTCAGGCAAAGTGACAGGTAGCACCCCAGACCAGGGGGTATGGGTTAATGCATCCCCTACCTTAACCCCTCCTGTTTCTTTCCATGTGTCCAGTACCACCTGTATGTCGGTGGCAGACGGTACCTGGTTGGCTTTGGCCGCGCTCTGATATTCAATACTTTGTTTGCTTCTAGGTAATTGTGTGAAAATTATGTAACAGAGCAGTCAGTATATGGTCAGATTTGGCTGGTATCTGATGACAGATTACTTTATTTGTCTCTGGGTTATCATTTGGAGAAGATTCGTATATACGTGAATGGACACTCATATGTGCAGCACTGGGCAGCCAGGCACCCTGCAGCAAACAATTGGTCCTTTTTTCACATCCCATAACCATACGATGGCTAGGTAAGAGGGGTTTAACATGGTTGGCACTAATGCCTTTATTGTCATCTGAGATATATTGGTCCTGCATTTAGGGGGTAATGACCTGATTATAGGCAAGTCACGATTTAATTATTGCTGTTAGAGAGGACTTGTAGTTGATAAAAAAAAGACCGCTGGCCAGTGGTAACTTTATGCTGGTCCAACATGATTCCCAGACTCTCTTGGAAATTATTTTGGCCACTGTAATGCGGGGTGTGCTGAAGAAATTGAAAAAAAAAAAGGCCCTTATGCCCTTAATGTCATCTGAGATAGAAAAGGCTAGCCCCTCAGGCATATAGGTCCTACATTTAGGAGGTAACAACCTGGGAAAAGGCAAGTCACTCGATTTAATTATTGCCATCAGAGAGAACTTGCAGTTGATAAAAACCCGATGACCAGTGGAAACCTTATGTTGGTCAGACATTTTTCCTCTTGGAGAAGTCCGATTTCAGCACCTGTAATGCTGGGTATGTTGAAGAAACTGAACAAGTCCACTGGGTGGGTAATTCGGGAATTAGGAGGTGTTTGTATTAACTATCCCTGGATCACCCACGATCAGGGTAATCTCTATTGTCTAGACAGGGTCCACCTCAAGGAAGGGCTATGTTATTTTATTGAGCAGATTTTTGTAAATTGGGGGTAGTAGGTTAGTGGCTGGTTGTAGGCCGTTAATGGTCTCCAGCTATGGCAGAAAGGAAGTTGTGAGACAGCGACCAATTCATATGGTGCTATCACTGATTGGCCACAGGTCACTGCCCTCTTTGCCCTCTCAAGAAGTACTTTGGCCTTGTGATGGGGATCCCTTGACCTGTCTTGTGCGGGCACATCATTGTGAGTCCAGAGGAGGCATGGTCACTCTAATACCAGATTTAGCATTGGCCAATCATAAAAGACTTTAGTCCTGAGACTAGTGGTTAGTGCCAGATGGCAATACACTGTTTGGTTATTGCTATTTGTTTTGCCGCCTCGCAATTTGCCTTCTCCACCACCATTTATATTTAATAAACTGTGACCTATTAATTTGCCAACAAACTCTTGTGTTGTCTCTTTATTTCAGTATTTAGCATTTAGGACTTAAGGTGTATTTGTGGGTTTATAGCAGCGAAAGTGAAATATCTGTAAGGGGTGCTAAGGGAGACAAAGCCACAGAGACTACAATCCTCTTCCCTACACCACAATGACTCACCCGATCTCGAGGGAACAGTATGAAGCACACCGCACTTTCCTCGACCTGTTTAAACCGAAGATCAATCTTACGTCCTCTCTCTCTGGCACGCTCCCCTGCCTGAGGAAGAAACCAAATGTGAGGATCCTGGTGACGATATGTCCGAGGCCACGACAATGTGGCAGAGACACTCACTCTACCACGCCTGCCGACACCTCGTTTTTGCTCTGGGCCAAAACAACCCGGCGCTAGGAATACTAGGGACTAGGAACAATCCCGCCCAAGTACTCTTCTCACCCAGCAGGTGAGGGCCCGCTCAGAAGAAAGGAAACATAGTTACTATACTCACCGAGCAATCCCCACTTCTGACTCCTGCTCCCTCGCTTTCCTCCGTCACTTGCAACAACAACTCACAGTCTCCTACCTACTCTAACTGTGAGGCTATAGTGTACCACCCATAAGATGCTACTAGCTAAACAACAGGCGCCCTGATCCTACAACAACTAATGACCAGTCAGCGCAACTCTGCTAGAAGCGGTATGTAGTGTACCACCTAAGCCCCACCCCTCTTCCCGGGGAAGCACCAGCCTGTACTTCCCTTCTACTCTGGGGATATAAACTAAACCCAAATCCCAGGACTTACCAAGGAGACTGTCTCCTCACTAGGGGCACTTACACAGTACCAAGGACCAGATGCAGATGCTCGACCGGAGCCCAGTGGAGCAAGGCACCACATGGCAAGACGCCTCCGCCTGGAACCGTCAGTGGCCACTTTCGGAACTCAGACCGGACATGACCAACCCTGTGGTAACACCACTTTCCCTGGAACTGCCAGACGGACGGAACTGCTGGAACTCAGAGTCAGGCACTCAAGTGGAACTGAAGGAACAAACCCCGGAACTTCAAATAGGCCATGCTGCACTGCCAATGGGGTACCCTATCACTGCCTCGGTAACTCTGCGTGACCCAGGGGACTACGGGTCAGGAAAACTAACGTGCATTCTACACCTAACTGTATGAGATGCGATCTAACTCTCTACTTCCACAAAGGAACGGATAAATACAAGGGAGTGGACAGGAAACAAGAGCCTACCTTTAATGGGGGCCTGACGTCTTGTACCTGGAAGAGACTTCTAAACACAACCCAAACACAATACACAATGCTATATCACCACACTAGTTCAATAACACACTACTACTGTTTAGGATGGTCTGACAATGGCAGGCACTTGCGCCGACTAGCTAATAAGCCTGGTACACAAACAATAACAGGAGCCTTTTGCTCAAACTGATAACCCAGGCCTATTGCCTGAAATTAACAGCCTGGTGCCACACTACACATATGGCCCTTGTGCCCAAATCCTACTACTGGGGCCTTGTGCCCCCTCACTCTAACTATAGGGCCTTGTGCCCCTTATCTAACTATAGGGCCTTGTGCTCTTATCTAACTATGGGCTTAAAGCCCAGCTATTTATGGGGCCTAGTGCCTAGATAATCGCTACCTATACCTATCTGCGCCAGGTCCTTGTGCCCAGTATCTGTTGCCACAGGCCTAGTGCCCGAAGTGTCCACGGGCCTTGTGCCCGACCTAACAATCTATTTTATACTCACCTGCCCTGCGCAGGATTCTCAACTTGCCCCGACGTCTCCGGGTCTTTCAGACCCTCCAGCTAGTGGCGCCTGTTCCCCTCTTCGGCGCGCTGCTCCCTGCTGTCTTCCTAGCCCCTACAAGGGCTCCCAGCCGATGATCTGTTGTTCTTTTTGATCTCTGTGTATTCTGACTTCCGCACTGGCTTTTCCTCTTGCAGCGCTGTCTTCTTGTGGCAGGGTAACTCCTAGCCCTTATCAGGGCTCCCTGCCACTTCCGCCGGTTTCTTCTGCTTTTTCCACACTCCATGTCCCACGATGTCCTCTTCCGTCTCCTCCGTCGACAAATTGAACTGAAAATGGCTATTTAAGCAGCAGGCGCCGACGTCACTCGGTGGCACCGCGAGCCCTGATTGGCTTGCCGCTGCGCCAACAATTCAAACGGTCGGAGGTGAGCCAGTATTGGCTCACCTATCTGGCCGCCGATTGGCCAGCAGGGGAAGGTGAGCCCTGATTGGCTCACTCGCCCTCCGTTGCCGGGACCCATGAAAGAAAATGAACACTTACCAGCACTGGAATGCAGGGATGGTGAGTAGTCTTCTTTCTTAGTTCCAGCTTCACCCTCTTGATGGGCACCTCGGCGACTTTGCACACCTCTACACATCTTCAATCTGCAGTTTAATGAAAAAAAACACACTATTGCCACCTTTGTGAATATTCTCACACTAGAGTTATTTCCATAGAATGTAAGCTTGCGAGCAGGGCCTTCTCACCTCTTTGTCTGTTTTACCCAGTTTGCTTATTAGTTTACTATGTTTGTCCCCAATTGTAAAGCGCTACGGAATATGGTGGCGCTATATAAATAAATGATGATGATGATGATATTTCAATATATCATATCATATGCATTCTGCTAGTTGTAACTTCTTCATAGAAACGCTCTGTCTCACAGAGTCAAAGTTTCTCACAGATAATGAAAGGAAAAATAAACGGAATCTGGCGTGATGACATGTTTCTATATGAAAAATATCTTTGTTAAAAAACACTCACTCTTGCTGCTACTACTACCCTAAATTAACTTTTATGTCATATTAAACATTTACAGAAACAAAAAGCAACATATGTTCATTTAGGGTATATATTACTCTAATTCTCAGCTTTATATTTCACTCACCTCCAAATAGAACAGATTCATGGTGTTTAATACCGTATCTGTCATCCAGAGAACACAAAGTCCAGTTCCTGGAAATGGCATGGCAGTATAAAGCGTGGCATTACCACATCAAAACAGACTGACACCTATCTCATATAAACTCCTTTCTGTGAGGCATTTTTAAATTAATAGAGGACAGAGATGATACATTTAACTGAGCAGTGCCAAAACGACACAGCTAAAAGCTCCTCTTGAAGTGAAAGCAATAGTACATAAAAAGCTTTGTATATAAATATGTTTGTATTTTATGTTATGCTGTTTCAGAGGTGTATGCTTATGAAGATCCCATGTAGTGTGTTACATTGAGCTGGCTTCCATGCTCATACAGCAGGAGAACCCACTCAGGGAGTTCCTTTCTCATTCTGCTCTGAGAATCTCAAAATATGTAACACAATGAATACTTGCATCTCTCGCTACTACTAGTAACAGTGAGCCAAGTGTACAATCGACTCTCAATGCTAGCATCATCAACATAAGAAAGTCAGTAGGTAAGCAAGTTGGGTATCCTAAGTAACAAGTCATTTAGGTATGTTAGTAAACTTCTAAAGGAAAATAGGTTTACCGTATAGTTCCATAGGAAATACAGTTAAATTAATGGACCCTACAGGTCCCATATTCTAATACAGATATTTTCTTTGTTCTATGAGTGGTGCTTTAATATTTATTCTTTCAGTCATAATTAACATTTCTAATTGACTCCACTACCATTCAGCATCTGCCCACACAGATGAGAAGGGAAAAGGAAATGGGTGACATGCCCTTTCTGGCACCAACTGGAGGTTTGTATCCAGGGACTGGGCCTCAGCAGGCCTCAGGGCCTTACGCTCCATTAAATTTTGACAGAATATAGAGAGCAAAGGGCAGTAGCCTGCCAAAGCAACCAAAACAGTCAGATTAAATCAAAACAGAATTAGACATTTTTAATTTCAGAACTGACAAGCTTGATGGTATATAAGCATGAGAGATCATTAAATATGTAACATGAATATTAATATCTTTATTTGTTTGGAGTAAAATTAATGTGACCAGATAGACTGTTGAATATTGTACTGGATTTCACAGAAACCTACAACATGGTTATAGTTTCTTTATTTCGTAGGAAAAGCTGGAGAAACGTTTTAAGGGACATCCACATATTTTACAGAATTAAATCTCAATGACAGAACTAAATATATAATTGTGGAATTCAGTCTGATTAATTATAAAATAAAACCTAACCTAAAAACCAAAGGCAACCACATATACCGTATATAAATATTTGTTCAATGTTTTGACTGTGTTATCTGAAAACATCAAATAAAACTGTATGAAACTTTAATACAACATATACCTTTGCTAGGGTATCACTAGCACAGGCTTTTCTTAACCAAACATTGAAAAAAATGAATTTCTATCATTCTACATATATTTTTAAAATCACTTTTAATAATAAAATATACAGGGGTGATATTATACATCAACATTAATGGTGCCCCTAAGCACATATTCTTTGATGTCATAAACCCTAAACCATTCACTAGAACCACCCTTTATACACAGGACATTTTGTAGTTTAAGCAGTCCTGTAACAAAGCAGCATTACTATAGACTATTTACCCACAGTCTAATCATGTTTCTCGACTATGCCAGTCCAACTTTTCTTTTCTTCTTTATATTTATTAAAATATAATTCTCAATTTCAGTTTTGGGTGGAATCAAGTACAGCCATGTGCCAAAGGGTTAATTACCTGGCAGGAGCACATCTGTCCCCCAGGCCAGTCCCATAGTGGGCTACCTTGGGCTGGGTCACTGGTCTACCTCAATTTTTTCCTTTAAAATGTTCCTTATAGGCTGCTGGGCTGAGTCACGCACCCCAGGCTAAAATTTGCTAGCCCTCCGCTGTTTCGATATCACCCTGCAAGCAAAATTAGGTGAACCGAGGAGGGACTGAACCCGACGCAAGGAGCTACCCGGGGAACTAAGCGCTTCAGAAACCGCTGCCTCTAATTTATTTACCTTTTCCTTAGGCAAACGACAACAACCTGCAATAGAGTCTATCTCGATACCCAGGAATGACAAACAAGTGCTAGGACCCTCAGTCTAGTCATGCGCCACTGGGACCCCCATTACTGTGAACAATGCCTTAGCTGAAAAAAGCGTATCTGCACATACCGAGGATGAAGGGGGACCTATGAACAGTATGTGCAGGTCCGTTCAGCAGTGGCAGTATGCTGTCCCGCTGCTCTGATTGTGTTTAAAACACAATCAGAGCAGTCGGGCAGCCCACTGTCACTGCTGAACGGACCTGCACAGTGTGCAGCTGTCGGCAGCAAGCCCCTGGGTAGGCGATCGCCCACCCCCCCCCCTTCCCCCTGGATCCGCTACTGCTGCAGTGGTGTTATCTGTGTTAGCAGGCGGGCGCAGACTCCCAGCCGGGAGCTGCGACCCGTCTGCTAGCCGTGCTGGGGGACCCGCTGACCGTTTTGGTCTGGACATGATAAAGCTTTACAAGACTGCAGCGATAACAAGAGGAATGAGTTGAAAGTAAGGAGGAGGAAGGAGGGAGGAGAGGAAAGGAGGAACGAGCGGGGAAAGGAGAAATGGGGAAGAAAAAACAAAAGCGGTGAAATGGAAGGAAAATGGAAAGAAGGTACAGGAATAAGTGCCTGAGGAAGAGAAAAGGGGGAAACGAATAACAGCGGAGAGAGAGGAAGAAGTTTGAAATACTCATGACAATTTAAACAATCTTATCTTTCTCCAGAGAGCTCCTTCATCCGTGAAAGTGCGGGAAGGAAAGCTCTAGAAATCCATGGAAGTTACTATTGAAGTGACTATGCCACTCCCCATGGATCCTATTGGCTGGGAATCATACAACTTTAACTCGAATGGGTAAGGGCCTGAAAGACATAACCCAGTGGCGCACGCAGGGGGGGTTTCTGAGTCTCTAGAAACCCCCCCCCTGCGCTAACTAAGTGGCCACTGTTCTATACAGCAGCCGCGGCGCTGTCAAAGAAGCGTCCGCGGCGGTGCTGTATTTTTTTTTTGGGTCGGCGGGGGAAAACCCCCCCCCCGACAATCCTCCATGCACCGCTATAACCCATGCACTTTAAGTGCCCTCAGCTAAAATGGCCTCGCTTAACATAGTCTTCACAATTGTATCCTACAGTGCAGAGTATTAGCAGTTATTTCAATTATTGTTGTTTATTTTAAAGACACAAACAATTAAATTCATGGACTATGTATATTGTTAAAAATAAATAAATAAATAAATAAAAAGAGGAAAAATAAACTTTATGTAAAATAAACTCTGCCTTATGTAAGGTTGCAGCTACCTGGGGAAAAAAATGGACCCCAAGCAACTTTGGCATTGGGTATCAAACACATTCGTCAAGCATATCAAATAGAAAATATGACCAGTATACTGAGATATTACATCTATCATGAGATATTATTTCTATCTCACAAAATCTGGGCTCCCTGGTTCTCTATTTATAATCAGTCTTTACAAACGACTGAACCTTTTCACCCTAGCCTCCATTTAAGGCCTCATCCCACTCCCGCCATTCCCTCCTCCCACAATTTTATACATTTATAGGTAACGAGCACTCTCTAGTAATTGCCACCCTTTTGCATAATGCAAGCTGCTGTGTTTGACAACATCAGGCCATTAGAAATTGTATGGTGATGGTATTTCAACATGTAGGGAAGGCAATGCTTGATTGGACCAGAGACTCTCTGAGCACTATGAAGTATAGTAATAAGGCATTATTTAAATTGTGTAGAATAACCATGTTAAGTGCACCTATCACCCACAAAATAGAATCAGAGTTCTGTACATAAGAATATCCAGCTATATAATCAGTATGTTTTAAATAATGGGTTGAGTGTTGCGAGGAGTTTTTAATTTTTGTTTGTGTAAATTATGGCAATGAAATGAGCCATCTTTGTACATTTACTAACTACATGCCTGTTCCAACAATGCAGATGTAGGGCAAAAAGCGTAGGTGATAAGGTAATGGCTTCCTTTGTATTGAATTATGAATGATTAATTCATAGTGGCAGGTCAAACCTCCCTGAGGTTTGTGTCAATTATCCAGTTAATTATTTAAACTTTTTGCTGTTGTATTTTTGCATTCCCATTGACCACCCATATGTTGATCTTCATTATTTGTTGTCATCACTTTAACTTTTTACTGATCAATTTTAATTAGTTGTTGCAATGTATTTATGCATTTCGACCTACAACTTAAGTGTTCGTTGTTTGGAACTTGCTCGGCCCATCTGTCCGTCACCTGGAACTGTGAGCTCATCCTACGCAGCAAAGATGTGAACAGACCCCCCAGAAGACTAAGCAGGGCAATAGAGGGAGCAGCGGATAAGGGAAATGTAGGATAAACAGGGCATCCATCCAAAGAACAGTACAGAAGTCTAAGAAGCCACTGTCCCTGGTCTTCAGCATCTGCCTGTTGTTTAGACAGGGAGTGTGTGGGAGCCATGTAAACAAGCTGAAGCTAAACAGGATGCAAGAGGCATTTTGTGACTCTGAGAGTAATGGGGAGTAAAAGACTAGTTACACCCTCAATGTCAACAGGGAATCTGTGCTCTATCACACTAAAATACAAAGGAGTTCTAATCCTTCAAGGGAATCATATTTTAGAAAAAAATAACAATGAAAAAGTACAATGTAATTGGACACAATGTTGCTGAATAAGTGGAGTATAGGCACTTTGCTCTCTTTGGGGCCTATTTATTAATGCAGCAATAATGATGATTTTTTTTTGTGGATGCTCAAAAAAACAATCTGTTGTTATCGCCATAATTTATCAATACACAAGGCAGCTCGGCGATACTCAGCTGTCTCAGGGGATATGTGCAAGCAAGACCTGGCTAACTGCACAGTGTAAGTAAAAGCCCAGATTTTTAAATCCCGGCAGTCACCTTTGTTGTAGAGGGCTAAGCCCGATCCCCAGTAAAAACACCTGTTTTCCCCAGCAATAGGGTTTTTGTGCTTTTGATAAATGTTCCCCTTGTTACACAGAAGTGCCACCTGCAGATGACTGCTGGAAATTATAATAATAATATACTGTAGCTTCTGATCGTCAATACATTTAAATATATAGAACACGCAGAATAAGACCATATATAAAGCATTCAAAAGACAGAATAAGAAATTTGTATTGCTCAGTTGTAAATGTAATAATCTATAATATAAATGCTTAGTGGCGTGTGTTAGTCTGTGTGTGTGTGTGTGTGTGTGTGTGTGTGTGTGTGGAAAAAATAAAACCAAGCTGCAGCGCCACCTGCTGGGCGGAGTTATACACTGACCTACTAAATTCTTAGTGTGTGTGGGAAAAAAAATTCAGAAAGGGCTGAAATTTGGTATACTAAGATGTTTTTAATTTGTTAATTTAATTTGTTAATTGTTAAAAGTGTTTATAAAGATTTTAAAAAAATATATATATTTCTTGAAGGAGAAGTGACAGTTGGGAGTGGTTGGTGGTTGCCGGGGGTGACAGTGGGGAGTGGTTGGTGGTTGCCGGGGTGATACTCAGGACCGCTGAGAGAGATCCCTGTGTCTGGATAGACATCTGGATAGATGTGACGATGAAAATGAAGGATGAGGTGATGGAGAAGAATGATGAGGTGGTGACGTGGACAAAACCACGTTAAAAAAGGGCGCTTACGTCGGGAAGTAACGCTCTTCCCCTGAGGAGGCCTGGGCTATGGCCCAAATGCAAGACAAGAACCTTTTTAACACCTTAAGTAGCTTGATTTGACTAGAATGCATGAGTATCATGCACGGGTTAACTTGTAAGAACATATACAGAGAACTTTATACAGATACTTTATACTGTTCAGTTGCCAATACATAAAAATATGTAAGTAATATAAATGGAAAATGTACCCATTATACAGAGCTGATGCTCTATTCAGTGGTAAATACATACAAATTAAGAACATATACTAGGGACATCATCCAGCATCCTGATCAGGAAAGGAAGCATAGTGCAAACAGAATAACAAGATACTGAGAACCAACAGACAGAAGGAGAATTATATTGTACAGTTGTCAATATTTGTAAAATAAGGACTGTTACTGGGAATTATACATAAAAAATCCAAACAAGACATGTTGTAAGAAATGCACCAATTGTCTGTGTAGACACTAACATTATGGTTAGAATGAGGAGAGTGCAGAAGGTGGAGACATGAAAGGCAATCTAGTCATTGCAGAATTTCCAAGATGGTCAGCTGCTGGCAACCATGACTGTCCTTCACCATTTATATTAACCGGACCTCCATGATCTTGTTATACTTGAAAAGGCTTTCTCTCTCACGCTCCTGTGGTCACCCGTCAGCTCAGAGTAGCACTGTGCCCAATATTTTTCTTTGGCATTATGCACACTGCTGGACACAGAGCCAGGACACTTGTTTCCAATGTTCATAGATGTTATGAGTGGCAGCAGAGGTCACCAAAGAAGGACAGAGATGGCAACAGCAATGACAGTTGAACTCACCAAGTCCAGCAGCTGGACTGACATGATAGTCCAATAGATCTTCTAAACAACCGTGTCCTTCGTGTGATGACACTCCTCTGTACCACCTTGGAACTGTCCCCTGCCTTCACAAATGTTTAACTATTTCAGATTCTGTGAAATGAAGATTACGAGGGAATTGGGGCACAGAACTGATCTAAAGTGTAGCCATCTTTGATTGCCATCCACAAGCCAAATGAGACAGTATATATGCCTTTTATTTGTGCTGCAGTGCATTTTTTGGGAATCTTGTTCTAGTTCAACGTGTCTGATGCGCGTAAACTTAGATTCCTCTCAATGGGAGCACATTGTAAACACAATGGAATGCAGTTAAGACACGTTTACATATGCAATTCCACATGTGCCTGGAATTTATTCCGCAAATTTACAAATATTGTGCAGGATGGCATTCCATGGAATGGTGAAGCAAAAGCAGAATTTGAAGATTGTAACATCGAAATTTTGCATATCTGCAACACAGTTAACAAAACTAGATTTACGCAATTTTGCTCATACCTACACAAAACCTTTGAAATAAGGCTCAGTTGGCAATCATGCTTCTATCTCCCACTAATTCTGAAGTTAATCTTAAACTTTCTTACATCTTAGTGTAAAAATGTTGGCTTTCAATCAACTAGAGATTAAATCGCAAACTCCTCAAAGCAGCGATTCCTTACAGCTGTGTTTCCGTGTGTATACTGGCAACTTTGTGAAAAAATAATTCCCCACCCTTGAAGATCAAGAAGAAGGTTCATCCCCTTGTATCCTGCACTCCTGCTGTACAGGATAAGGGAAGAGTCTTCCATAGGAAAATACTGAATAATATTGTGCTTGGACATATACACTTGTAATGGTGTTGCCTTCAGAGTTCTCTGCATGCTGTTCCTCTCCCATTTCACAATGACCTCCTGAAACCTTACAAAAAGTAGTTGTTTGCTGCCGAGACAAAAGACAGAATTCTGTTTCTTCCTGGTGCTTGATGTCCTCATGGAAATAAAATGCGAGAGCACACTAGATAGATATTCAACCTGCATTAACAATGCTGCAAAAATATTATTGACTGGTTTAGACAGCGCTGAGGTTATATCATGTACAGGAAACAGTTCTGGATGAAGTTTATCAGGCAAATGTGGCTATTGCTAGAGTGCAGCACCCTTTATTTATTATAGCTGTCATTATGTTTGTGCAATGTATCTGCTATGGCTACATTAACATAATGTACCAATTGTACAATTATCGCATTCCTGAAAAGCACAGACTGGATTGTACAGCCTCACATGAAAGATACAGTAAATGTATGAAATACTGTGCACATGAAAATGATCCTGCAATGAATAGCAACCAGTTAGATATTTACTTTAATTTTATAAACTGTGCTAAAATAAGGTTAGGGACTAATAAGTTGCTCTCTATTACAGCATTCATTTAAAAATGTACATCACTGATATCTCTGCCCCGCTCCCAAGTGTTCTAACCACCAGGGGTAAATGTATCAAGCTGAGAGTATTTCGGCGGGTTTGAAAAACCAATCAGATTCTAGCTATCATTTAATTAGTAAATTCTACAAAATGATAGCTAGCATTGGTTGCTATAGGCAATATCTCCACTTTTCAAACCCGACGGAAAACTCTCAGCTTGATACATTTACCCCCCAGTGTTACATCTCAATCTCTCCCTTGCATGCATACGCTCAATCCCAAGCACAAAGTCTGCAATGTACAGCACATAATACTCGTTGGCAGCATCATGCACATCGTTATGCACCTAGATTGCGGACAAAACACATACGTGTACTGAGCAAAATGATGACTTTTGCAGAGAGGCAGAAGTTTGGGAGTAGTTGAGTAACATCCTTCCAAAGTACGAAGTAGGTGCACTGGTATGTCTATGTAACACCCCTTATTTAAGTTTTTTTTTTAATTTTTAAATGAAATGTGCCTTGATCTGTAGTATTCTCTTTACCTTCAATCTTCAGTAGCACAGTGCCTCCACCTTGGTCTGAGGCTCTTTGTTGGGTAGTGTTCTGTATAAGCAACATCAGAGGTAGACCAAAGAACCCTCCGCCCCCTACTAATAAAACCACAGGCTCACACAAACAATAACAGTATACCAATTGCTCTTTTAAGACCACGCTGACCTTTTTAATAATTCAGCGTAAGCTCCCAAAGAAATTTTCTGAGCTCGACTTGACTTTCTTATTGGATAGAATTGGATAGAATTTCTTAATTAAGTTTTAAATATAGCTAGCACATTTACAATAATATGGATTCACTAACTACAATCGGATACACATATATATATATATATATATATATATATATATATATATATATATATATATACACATATATATAATCTCATTAAAAAATATACAAATTATATAAATTACAACGTCCAACTAGTCCGTTCCACTCATTTAATTCTAGTCCAATATACAAGTGGGAACTGACCTAGCGTATTATCACAGTTGTCGGTAAACCGTGGTATTGAAGCCATTTATATCCCTATAACTGTTACTCTGGTCTTTCACTATGAAATAGAAAGTATAATATGTATAATAAGTATAATATGTCCTCTTACTGCCCCAGAATTAATGTCCACATAAGGCACAGGTGAAACTTAATCTCTCTCTCATAGGTATACATGTGAAGTTTGTAAGCAATCAATTAATTTATAGGGTTTTCAGTGGTAATTCATCTTTTATTTGAGGTGACAATCTGAGTTATTGTATACAAATTATACAGTTTCTGCTTCCTTATTGCTCCTCACAATACACAGCCCTTGTTATTAAGCACAGTCCCGCAAAAGTGCTTATAATTAGTCCTCAGGTCTCTCCTCACTTATTATCTATCTAACTACTAGCTAACTAAAGCTAGGTACACACTACACGATTTTCGTCCAATAATTGGACAAATTAACCGTCATCCTACCGTTTGGTCAGATATCGTGTGAGTGTGTATAGTGACAGAATGATCTAAAGTCATCCCAAAGTGCCGATCATTGTTTCATTTGGTTGGCCGTACCATTTAATATTTTACGATCAATCACCTAACGATCATGTAGTGTGTATGCACTCATGCCGACGATCTCCATAGAGTTTACAGAGTTGGGCTCTTTTCAGCCGATGTTAACACTGAATGTCAGAGTGAATAAATGTAGAGAGTGCTGTAGAAGGATTAATTCATTTGTTCGTTCTAAGACAGAATTTTTTATTTCAGAGTCACAGAAGCTAACAAAATTCATTAGCACAAGTGGATAGCTATAACAATGAGGTTTTAATCAGTGTGATAATGTGACAGTAGTGAATGAATGAATATTGTGCTGTCATTATCCGGACTAGAGGACCAGATAAAGGACCAGATGAAGAGCACAGATCTGAAGGTAAATCGTGTCAGTGTGTCTGCATGAATCGTCAGACTGATCGGACCTTGAGTCGTAGGTATAATCGTTTGAGATAGCACATCGGTCTGAAAAATTCTTCAGTGTGTACCTAGCTTTATACAATGTCTAATCCCCAAGCGATAAGTGAATGATGGTTACTTAACCATTTTTTGGAGAACTCCTTTCCTCATGAGATTTCAATCTCTTTCTCTTCTCTTGCAGTTTTTCTGAACTGTCTTACTTGTCTCACTTCCGAGCCAGCTGAAAGAATTTAGTTAAATCTCCTTTTGATCACCGCTACAACCCTGTGATAAAATCTTTGCTTCATGTTATCCTCAGCGCCTTTATTTTTTCAGTGCTCTTTTCTGTTCTCTTCTTCCATTGGTGCCATGCATCCTGGGCTGGGCTGGGGGACATCTGTCCCCTGGGCCAGTACAATAGTCGGCTACCTTGGGCTGGGTCACTGGGCCAATTGCATTTTTTTTCCTTTAAAATGTTCCTAATAGGCTGCTGAGTTGAGTCTTGCCCCCTGGGCAAAAGATTGCCAGCCATCCCCAGTGCCAGGTCAGTTTCTTCTCCCCTTGTCTGTGCTATTGTCCATTAGTTCCTTTTTTTTTTTCTGTTGGTTTCCCTTCCTTCATTAGCCCGTCCCCCTTTCACAAGCTCTTCCTACCATCCACGGACAGCAGCTCAGTGCATGCTGGGGATTGCAGTTCCTGGTTGACTACAGTTCCCTATTGCGCCTGTGTGTCCGCCAGCGCTACATCTAGTATTATGGAGCAGAGCAAAAATTAGATTTCATCAGTGTCGGACTGGGGCATGAAGGGCCCACCGGGGAAACCAATGACTGGGGCCCACTGTTACAGTTCTGATGCCTTAGTCAGTATTTGCACAGGCTTACCTAGGGCGCGGAGTCTAACGGCCTTCCGGTCTTCACCAAGAACAACCGCAAGGTAGGGTGGACTTTGCTGCCGAAGAACCGCAGGTCGCGGCCCCCAGGTTAGCCTACTGACGTAAGGGAGAAGGCTCTAAGTAATGGGTAGTCAAACAGGCAATGTGACAAAGTGATGCAAATACAGGCACTAACCGTGAATTCCAGGGTTTGAAGGTCTGGAGCAGTAACCGGCTAGATGAACGGAGTCGGTTGAGTGCGTAGCAGGAGATGGGTCCAGAGGAGTAGAAACACAGCCGGGTCGGTACACAGGAGGTATCAGGTATACGGTGCCAGAGGGAAATCCAGAGAGTAGTCGATAACACAGCCGGGTCGGTACACGTGATGGTCAGTCCAATTCGCGGTGCCAGGGATTAAGCCAAAGAATAGTCAGGTCACAGCCAGGTTGGTACACAGGAGTAAAGGGAGTATGGGAGTACACAGGGCGCAGGGTCACAGGAGTCAGATACACAGGAACAGGTAGCCAGGAACAGGAAACTCATTGTTCTGACACAGATAGCGTGTCAGAGCAGGAATAAGTAGTTTTTGAATTCCCCGCCCAGAGTCACATGACCCCTGCTGCGAGAATCTGGAAGTGTAGCGGCGCCAACAGGGAGAGCGCTCACCGCTGAAGATGACAAGCTGCCAGACCAGACAGCGCAGCGGAGCGGGGGACAGGTTAGATCCTAACACCCACCTAATACCATGTAGCACTGCAAAGGGGATGTTGGGGGGCCTGGTGCAATTAAGACAGGGGGTTATCATTTAGATACATTTTAGACAAATACACAGGCAAAACTGTGTGCATATCTGGTAGTTGCGCGCGGTTCTGCCTTTACAAGCAATACAGTGTGAAGCAGGACATAACTCTCAACTGCCAAATCCTGACTAAGCAAGACAGTCACCCAAACTTGAGACTGCCCCACCAGATTTAGGACAGTTGGCAGACTGTTCTGCTCTCTTCTACCTGTCTTGTCACTTTCACCACCTGTGGCTGTTGGTTTCTTTAGATCAGCTGCTGCTTGCCTGGATCCTTGGAGGCCTATTGGAAAAAAAATGGGTAGATGAAACTTAGAAATCTCTAACCATCCCTGGCATTAAATCAATAGTGCCCACAACTAATAATTATGCCTCCCTCTAGCCCCAACATTAAAATATTAGTACTCACATTTGATAAATAGATCTATTTCCCTCCAACCAACCCCAACAATAAATTAATAATATTCCCATTTAATAAATAAACCTAATACCCTCCCTCCAAAATGCCCCAGCAAATAAATTAATAATATTTACGTTTAATATAACCATTTCCCACGACCATCCTCCCCAAACTCAGCCCCACATTCAATAATAGAACGAAACCACCCCAGCATTAAATAAAAGGTCCCATCACCCCATCTTAATTTAATAGGCCTCACCAATAAATTAAATTGCCCCACCAATAAATTAAATTGCCCCACTATCCCCCCACAAATAAAGTAGCATCCATTAAATAATTAGCCCCCCACCTAAACTCCACCATTAAATTAATAGCCTACCTTCCACCCATGAAACTATTAAGACAGCCCACCCATTCCCTCACACATTATAGCCCCCCTCCTTATAGTTTAGCATAGGCAGCCCCCCTCTCTCCATCCCTATTGCTTAGCAAAGACAGCCCCCCCACCTCCGTCCCTAAAGCTTAGTATAGACAGGGCCCCCCTCTCTGCATCCCTATAGCTTAGAATTGGCAGGGCCCCCCTCTCTGCATCCCTATAGGTTAGACTAGGCAGGGCCCCCCTCTCTGCATTCCTATAGCTTAATATAGGCAGCCTCCTCCCCTCTGCATTCCTATAGCTTTGAATAGGCAGGGGCCCCCTCTCTGCAGTCCTATAGCTTAGAATAGGCAGCCCCCCCTATCTGCATTCCAATAGGTTAGAATAGGCAGGCACCCCCTCTCTGCATCCCCAGAGCTTAAAAATCGGCAGCGCCCCCCCCTCTCTGCATCCCTATAGCTTAGAATAGGCAGGGCCCCCCTCTCCCCAGCTCAGTTTCCTCAGGAAGTGAAGTGAGACTTCCTGTCTGCCGCACAGCCCTGTGGGAACCCATACAGCAACAGGCAGCCTAGCGATTTGACTGTCTGTTGCTGTCCACTGACCATCAATGTTTTTGATCACTTCCCCCCTGGCTATCGGACCCCCCCACACACACACCCCTGCCCCCGTGTTCGCCCACCCCCACTCCCCCACCCCCATATTAAAAAAAAAACCAGGAGCTGTCAGGGCCCACCGGGAGATACCCCGGCTCCCTGGCTGGCCCGTCCGACCCTGGATTTCATCTTTGGGAAGGGCACATTTTTAGGAGGGGCACACAGACATTTTCACCATACAAAAAGTATTTTTTTAAACTAGCCTTAAGCTGTTAGAAAGCCTATATTTTTAACAGTCATGTGTTGAATCTTCTTCGTAAATGAGGTCTGCTGTGTCTGGCTACCACTGGCACTGTCATTCTCAGAGTTGCCATATTGTATTGTCCCACTAGCTGTCACTATAAATATATAAAGGCAAATCATTTATGCACAAGTTTTATTAGCAATTAATATATTATGGCCATCTTTCTTTTTGTAGATAATGCCGGTGTTCATCCTGTATTTCTGATTCTAGTAAGCTGATAAAATATTTTTACATAATCTATAAGTAAAAACAAATATTATGACTAAATATATAATTATTTACTAAATATAATAAATATAGAACCATTACATACAGCTTATGTGATACCATGTCGTTTGAATTGCATTCGTCACAATATATAAATGTGGTCATGATTACTCCCAAAATAAAAGTTGTTTTTATCTTGTGACACTCCTGTGTGTAAGTAAACAAGGGATTAATATATCTTGTGTTACTTCAGAGGTCTGTGTTGTATCACCTAGCATGGTTTGTTTCTCCAGAGATGCTTGTCTAAAGGTCACAGACTATGGTTTATTGCACAGCCCCTAGATGCTAGAAGATTTCAGAATTTCCTTTACTAGATAGAACAAGTAGGTTCACTCCAAGGGCATTATATATACATAGGGAAGATAGTACATGAAAGCACTACCTTTTATAAACCATGTTTTGGGAGACTTTGGTACATATTTGTAGTGGATCTAGCCACATGATATGCCTCATCAATAGATACCATCAAGAAGCATGGAAATTGTTAGGGTTCCCAGTATAAATTCCACACAGAATGATTATACTTGAACCACAAGTGCCTTTATTATAAACAGAGTTATCATAAGACCATAGAAATAACAGGAACAGGATAACAGATTTAACAGATGAAGCCGAAGACACTGAATATCAGGCACAAAGGGTGAGGTGCAGATTAGGTTACCAGGTTTTAGCACTATAGGCATAGCATATTACGCAGGAACCAGACAGGAGGAAGGTCAGGCAAGCAATGCTCAGAAACCAGAAAATCCATAAACAATACCAGGGAGAAGACAGGAGCAAGATCAAACATAGCCATGATCTGAGTGACAAGCAAAGGTGCAAAACAGTAGAACAAACAGGAGTCAGTATCGGGATCAGATCACAGGAGCTACTCAGAAAAACCAACAGCAGAGACAAATGAACTGTTGAAAAAGGAAGTCTTAAGAAGGCCAGGCACAGGTGGTCATGATCCAGGTCAGATGATGAGGGCTTAATCTCCAGGTATAACAGTAGCACCTATATATCATCCATATCTTATCATTATGTTTCCTATACATGTGCGTGGGGAATCATAACTTATTTGGTGCAATGTTATATCTCTTATGTTCCAGAAGAGAGATATCCTTGTTATAGAACTTATGACTAGGAGAGTATTTTTAACAAAAAGGCCATAAAAAGTCATAAAACAGATTAGCATACAGACACACTTCTTTCACTGAGTAACTAGGAAGATGGGTGGGTTGAGGTGATAAAAAAATTGGTTTTAAAAAGTGTCAACATGATGTTAAAAATTGTCAGTTTTAGGGGATAAGTCTGCTACTGAGGAACTGCCCATCCTTTAACCCTCCACCGGCAGATTACATGAAAATATGTGAGTGTGAGTATTCTGTTATCTTATTCCTGTTTTATGGTATGGGTTTTGCTGCGGGAGACATGCAGCTCGCTGATACAGAGAACAGAGGATGGTAGTCTAGCCTGTAAGAAGGTTGGACAGTAGTGGTACACTTAGATTTCACAGGAGTGGCCACAACAAGCTGGGTCAATAATGTTCGGACAATAGCGGTACACAGGGATATCCAAAGGAGTAGTCAGGAACAGGCAGTAAGTAGATACCCGGTAAGCCACAATCAGGGAGGCAATCAAAAGAAGAGTCAGGTAACAGCCAAGGTCATACACTGGAGCATAACAACTGGAACACTGGAGATGGGGGACCCAATACCATACTGGTGCCAGAGGCAGCTTTATATAGAGGAGTGCTCCCAATGATTAGTTCCGAACCAGAAAGAGGTTGTGCTTTAATTATGCATCCCCAGATGCAGTCTATAAAGTGACGAGCTGGGTGTCCTCTCAAAGCCCAGGGATATCCCCAATTAGTAATATTCCCAGTCAATAGCATGAGCTATTGACCAATGGGCTTTATGGAATGTGTCCAGTTATTTTGTCTGTGCAATAAGCATAACCTTGCTGCCTGTAAAATGAACCTGGCAATGTGGCCTGTTCAACATACCTAGAAATGGGCACAGTAAATATGCTTTGCAAGGATACAGACTAACAACATTTTGATAGTGTAATCTGTACCAATAATTACAACAAGCTCACTGCTATCACGATTTGCCTCTGGCTGCAATGCAGCATCTTCTTCATAAATGCTGCTTTGCCTTCTCCAGATCCTGTCTGCAAGGGGTTAACTTATCATCTTTGAACTTGGATCCCAATCACCTGTGTCTGGCCTTTAATAGATTGCCTTTTCCAGCAAACTGGGCCAGTTCATCATTTGTCTCAGCTACTGGTTTCTGAGAAAGTCTTGTGTTCTGGTGCTGTTTGTTCCTTGATATCTGACCTCTGCTTGTTCCATTTTCCTGTACCTTTTCTTCTGACCTAGACACCGACTTGCTCCTGTCTACTCCCTAGCTTTGTTGTGGATCTTCCGACTTCTGACATTGGCTTGCATGACCTTCCTCCTGTCTGGTCTCCCATGGTGTCCTGTGTTTGCAGTCAACTTATTTGTGCCTGTTCTTCAGTTCCTCTGCTAAACCTGGTAATCCTGGTGTCCTGTGACTACAGTCATTCTATTTGTGCCTGGTCTCCAGCTCCTCTGATAAATCTAGTAATCCTGGTTACCTGAGCCTGCAGTCATGTTATTGTGCTTGGTATCCAGCTTCCGAGTTAACCTGTACATGCTACTCTTATGCTGTCCTGTACATGCTACTCTTATGGATTTGTACTTGCTATTTAACCATTGACTACACCTAGTTTTTCCTCTGTGATCTGTTTATAATAAGGAAATTGTTTCAAGTACAACGACTATCTGTGGAATTCATGCTGGAAATCCTGACAACTACTGTTTAATACGATATAATTAGCAAGTGCAGAGTTTGAATGTATGTATGACCAATCTGCACCAAAAATACATCAGCTTGTAGATTAATGTTACAATTAAGCATCTGAAAGAATGAAAAGCGCGTGTATGTGGTATGTTTCCACTATGTTGTCTCGGATTATTTTAAGAGCACCAAATCACACAAACATGGAGGATAACACTCCCTACAGTAGAGGTGCTCAAATCCAGTCCTCAAGGGCTACCAACAGGTCATGTTTTCAGGATTTCTGTCTATAGAAACAGGTGGGACAATTTGTAACCCATAAAAATAGATTAACTCACCTGTGCATGATTAAAGAAATCCTGAAAACATGAACTGTTGGTAGCTCTTTAGGACAAAGTTTCAGTACGTCTGCTGCACAGCATTGCAGAATTTAATCGTACCATAGCTCAACCTATGCTGTATTTGAAACTGTATTACAAATAATTAGGGTATGCTAACACATTGGTAACCTTGTGATATTTAATGACCTAGCTGAAGGTGATGGAGACACATTTTAATATATTGTGATCCAACTACAAACACATCTTATACGTATATAGTGGCATAGCAGCAGTCTAGAGAAAATGTTAGCGAATGTTAGGTTTCTACAGTGTAAATTGTTCCTATGTCTCCATAAGACGAAGTATCCAACTGCCCGATACACCTTTTTAGTTTGAGATGTATTCCAATATTTGTATTTAGTTATTAAGAATGAATCTATTGTCTTTTTTTGCCTTTCACAAAAGGAAAAAGTTTTCAGTAGGGTGCAGCGAACAGATCCTTCTCTCAGATAATAATAGTATGTAAGGGGGAAATTGAAAATCCACAAACCTTTATATTTTCTAAAAGTGTTTAGAATTGTTGCCTGACAGCACTTGGATCACGGCTTTGATTATCTGTGTGGAGTGTGTATATTCTCCTCTTGTTTGTGTGGGTTTCCTCTGAGTGCTCTGGTTTCCTCCTACAGTCCAAAAACACACTAGTAGTTTAACTGGCTTCTAATAAAATTAACCATAGAGTGTGTGTGAGACGGAATTTCAACTCTAATCTTCATAGGGGCATGGACTGATGTGATTACAAATTCTCTTTACAGTACTGTTTAATATGATTATATAGACAATAATAAAACACACAGGCTCTGCAGCAGAGGCATTTATGTACGACTAATGTGGTGCAGTGGTTGTATATATGTGAAACTACAAACTACATCTACCTTTACTTTTTCTGCAGTTGAAAGTCCTGTAAACTGGAGTTCCTTCAACCTACACTCCATCCTTTATATTTTCAAAATCCCATTATTGCAGATCACGTGGCACCAGTGCCGTAACTAGACATTTTAGTGCCCTGGGCGAGACAGGGCACAGGCTCCCCCCATCTAAGTGGGAGTGGCATTTGACAAGTGGGTGTGGCCAACCTACTGTGTGGGTGTGGCTAGCACTTTACTGAAAGAATATATATATATATATATATATTTATATATATATATATATATATATATTAGAGATGAGCGCACTCGGATTTATGAAATCCGAGCCCACCCGAACGTTGCCGATCCGAGTCGTATCCGAGACAGATCTGGGTATTGGCGCCAAATTCAAATCTGAAACTGAGGCTCTGACTCATAATCCCATTGTCGGATCTCGCGATACTCGGATCCTATAAATTCCCCGCTAGTCGCCGCCATCTTCACTCGGGCATTGATCAGGGTAGAGGGAGCGTGTGTTAGGTGGTCCTCTGTCCTGCTATATCTTGTGCTGTTCAGTTCAGTGCTGTGCTGTGCTGTGCTGTGCTCAGTCCAGTGGTGCTGTGTCCTGTGCTCTGTCCTTCTGAGGTCAGTGGTGCTGCTGGGTCCTGTGCTGTGTCCTGTTCAGTCCAGTGGTGCTGTGTCCTGTGCTCTGTGCTTCTAAGGGCATAGTTATTTCCCCAATATTCCCCTGTGTTTAGAAAAATAAAAAAAAGTTATTTAAAAAAATACCAAAAACTAATTAATTTTTTTTTTAATTACAACAAAATTTGCACAACCAATCCTGCAGTATAAGCCCATTGGTACTGAAATATTACCAAGTTCACACATTCAGCAGTAAAAGTCCAGTGGTGCTGTGTCTTGTGCTCTGTCCTGCTGAGTTCCGTAGTGCTGCTGGGTCCTGTGCTGTGTCCTGTTCAGTCCAGTGGTGCTGTGTCCTGTGCTCTGTGCTTCTAAGGGCATAGTTATTTCCCCATTATTACCAAGTTTTTAAAAAATAAAAAAAAAGTTATAAAAAATATTTTAAAATTTTTTTTTAAAAAAAAAGTGATACCAAATTTGCAAAACCAATCCAGCAGTATAAGTCCATTGGTACTGCAATATTACCAAGTTCACACATTCTGCAGTATCTTGTGCTACATATAATGGAGACCAAAAATTTGGAGGATAAAGTAGGGAAAGATCAAGACCCACTTCCTCCTAATGCTGAAGCTGCTGCCACTAGTCATGACATAGACGATGAAATGCCATCAACGTCGTCTTCCAAGCCCGATGCCCAATCTCGTAGTACCGGGCATGTAAAATCCAAAAAGCCCAAGTTAAGAAAAAGTAGCAAAAAGAGAAACTTAAAATTATCTGAGGAGAAACGTAAAGTTGCCAATATGCCATTTACGACACGGAGTGGCAATGAAACGGCTTAGGCCCTGGCCCGTGTTCATGACTAGTGGTTCAGCTTCACCCACGGATCTTAGCCCTCCTCCTCCTCCCCCCCCCTACAAAAAATTGAAGAGAGTTATGCTGTCAGCAACAAAACAGCAAACAACTCTGCCTTCTAAAGAGAAATTATCACAAATCCTCAAGGCGAGTCAAAGGGTGTTGGTGGTTGTCAAGCCTGACCTTCCCATCACTGTACGGGAAGAGGTGGCTCGGGAGGAGCCTGTTGATGATGTAGCTGGCGCTGTGGAGGAACTTGATGATGAGGATGGTGATGTGGTTATTGTAAATGAGGCACCGGGGGGGAAACAGCTTGTCACGGGCACTAGGAGTCTTTACCCAGGGATCACCAGGTGATAGACTTACCAGAGTAGTATAGATAGTAATATGGTACTCTGGTAGCGGGGTGATCACGGAACAGGAGACAGAAGATGGGAGAGAATGCTCGAGGAAAGTCTATGACTAGCAGCACTGGTAATATACAGATAGTAGTACACGAGGAACTGAATGGACAAAGGAAACGTGAGGGTAGTCAGTGGTCTGCGGTAGCAAGTTGTACCACTGCTATAGTGAGGAGGAATGTCCAGCAGCAACGAGGAGGTGATGAGAGTCAGCGGTCTGCGTTTAGCAAGTTGTACCGCTGTCTATGTGAAGGAATGGAATCCAGGTGGAGGTATCCGGGAAGTCAGTGGTCTGCGTTAGCAAGTTGTACCACTGCTATGTGAAAGGATACTAGAAACAGGTGACTCGGGAAACAGGGATCAGTGGTCTGCCTCTAGCAAGTTGTACCACTGAATATATATGTGAGGAGGAGCACGGGGAGAGAACTGCAATACAGAGTATACACGGGCACACTGAACTTGATCCCACGATGATATGCACAATATAGTATTGACTGAACAGCACTGCACAATAATACAAAGTCACAGGAACTATCCGGCAAAAGGTAACACAGTCAAATGATGGCAATACTCTCAGCGGATAGTAAACTCCAGGGGAGAACAACTCAGTCCAGCAAGATATGCAATACACCAGCACAGTCAATGAGAAGTATGCATACCGTGGTTCAGGAGCAGGCTGTCAGACAGGAGTGCAGAGATACCTGAATGGCTGGAGGCCGGCAGGATACGAAGTCCCAGGAGGGTAGAAGCGGTAGTCAAGTAGGTGCAGCGCACAGGTAGGTAGACCAGCGGAGAAGGGAACAAATACTCAGGAAGCAGTAGTATATAGGAATGGACACCTGGAGAACACTGACGTGTAGAGATGGTCTAGCCGAGATGAAAGCAGCGAGGCGTTGATCCGATGCAGACAGGCGAGTTGACACAGGCAGGAACACTGTAGAAGCACGGAGAGTGGATCAGCTGGCTGCAGACACGAATAGAACTGAAGGGTAGCGGCAAGCAGGACACCGCAGGTACACGGAGGCAGCGGATAGGAATCAGCAGGTGCAGTCTCGATGAAACACGGGAGAGTTGAGATGAGCTGGAACTGTTGAGCACGGAGACAGCGGATAGGAATCAGCTGGTGCAGTCTCGATGGAACACAGGAGAGTTGAAGTGAGCTGATAGCTGTGGTGCCCGGAGGCAGCGGATAGGAATCAGCTAATACAGTCACGATGAAACACAGGAGAGTTGAAGTGAGTTGATAACTGTAGTGCACGGAGGCAGCGGATAGGAATCAGCTAATACAGTCACGATGAAACACAGGAGAGTTGAAGTGAGTTGATAACTGTAGTGCACGGAGGCAGCGGATAGGAATCAGCTAATACAGTCACGATGAAACACAGGAGTGTTGAAGTGGTCTGGAAACCACAGGGAGTAGAAGTGGTCTGGAAACCACAGGAATCAGCAGAGCTGAATACACGAGGAAACACAGGAACACCTTCAGAGGCTCATGGGGAATGAGACTCCAAGATCAGGCAACGAGGTATGGAACTCAGGTGCTTTAAATAGGGAGTGTTGCCTGATCAGCCAATTAACTAAAAGGAACATGAACTGAAGGTTTGAAAGGGCTGCACATGCGCAGACCCTCAGGATGGTGGACGGCCACGGTTCCTAAACACACGGGAAGAAGCACTCACAGTCTGGTGAGTGACATAGCTGATGTCCATGGGATGAAAAAGCCCATCGTCATGCCTGGTCAGAAGACCAAAAAATGCACCTCTTCGGTCTGGAGTTATTTTTATCCAAATCCAGACAACCAATGTATGGCCATATGTAGCTTATGTAAAGCTCAAATAAGCAGGGGTAAGGATCTTGCCCACCTAGGAACATCCTCCCTTATACGTCACCTGAATAACCTTCATAGTTCAGTGGTTAGTTCAGGAACTGGGGCTAGGACCCTCATCGGTACAGGGACACCTAAATCCCGTGGTCCAGTTGGATACACACATGCAACACCCTCCTCGTCAACTTCCTCCACAATCTCCATCAGATTCAGTCCTGCAGCCCAAGTCAGCAGCCAGACTGAGTCCTCCTCAATACGGGATTCATCCGAGGAATCCTGCAGCAGTACGCCTACTACTGCCACTGCTGCTGTTGCTGCTGTTAGTCGGTCATCTTCCCAGAGGGGAAGTCGTAAGACCGCTAAGTCTTTCACAAAACAATTGACCGTCCAACAGTCGTTTGCCATGACCACAAAATACGATAGTAGTCACCCTATTGCAGAGCGTATAACTGCGGCTGTAACTGCAATGTTGGTGTTAGACGTGCGCCCGGTGTCAGCCATCAGTGGAGTGGGATTTAGAGGGTTGATGGAGGTATTGTGTCCCCGGTACCAAATCCCGTCGAGATTCCACTTCACTAGGCAGGCGATACCAAAAATGTACAGAGAAGTACGATCAAGTGTCCTCAGTGCTCTAAAAAATGCGGTTGTACCCACTGTCCACTTAACCACGGACATGTGGACAAGTGGTTCTGGGCAAACGAAGGACTATATGACTGTGACAGCCCACTGGGTAGATGCATCCCCTTCCGCAGCAACAGCAACAGCTGAATCAGTAGCAGCATCTACAAAATGGCTGCTCGTGCAAAGGCAGGCAACATTGTGTATTACAGGCTTTAATAAGAGGCACAACGCTGACAACATATTAGAGAAACTGAGGGAAATTATCTCCCAGTGGCTTACCCCACTTAGACTCTCATGGGGATTTGTGGTGTCAGACAATGCCAGTAACATTGTGCGGGCATTAAATATGGGCAATTTCCAGCACGTTCCATGTTTTGCCCACACCATTAATTTGGTGGTGCAGCATTACCTCAAGAGTGACAGGGGTGTGCAGGAGATGCTTGCGGTGGCGCGCAAAATTGCTGGACACTTTCGGCATTCAGCCAGTGCCTACCGCAGACTAGAGGCACATCAAAAAAGCATGAACCTGCCCTGCCATCACCTCAAACAAGAGGTTGTGACGCGCTGGAACTCCACCCTCTATATGCTGCAGAGGATGGAGGAGCAGCAAAAGGCCATTCAGGCCTACACAGCCACCTACGACATAGGCAAAGGAGTGGGGATGCGCCTCAGTCAAGCGCAGTGGAGACTGATTTCCGTGTTGTGCAAGGTTCTGCAGCCATTTGAACTTGCCACACGAGAAGTCAGTTCCGACACTGCCAGCTTGAGTCAGGTCATTCCCCTGATCAGGCTGTTGCAGAAGCAGCTGGAGAAAGTGAGGGAGGAGCTGGTAAGCCATTGCGATTACACCAAGCATGTAGCTCTTGTGGATGTAGCCCTTCGTACGCTTTGCCAGGATCCGAGGGTGGTCACTCTTTTAAAGTCAGAGGAATACATTCTGGCCACCGTGCTCGATCCTCGGTTTAAAGCGTATGTTGTGTCTCTGTTTCCGGCGGACACAAGTCTACAGCGGTGCAAAGACCTGCTGGTCAGGAGATTATCCTCTGAAGAGGACCGTGACATGCCAACAGCTCCACCCTCATTTTCTTCCACATCTATGGCTGCGAGGAAAAAGCTCAGTTTTCCCAAAAGAGGCGCTGGCGGGGATGCTGATAACATCTGGTCCGGACTGAAGGACCTGCCAACCATTGCAGACATGTCTACTCTCGCTGTATTGGATGCTGTCACAATAGAAAAAATTGTGGATGATTACTTTGCTGACACCATCCAAGTAGACATGTCAGACAGTCCATATTGTTACTGGCAGGAAAAAAAGGCAGTTTGGAAGCCCCTGTACAAACTGGCTCTATTTTACCTGAGTTGTCCCCCCTCCAGTGTGTACTCGGAAAGAGTTTTTAGTGCAGCGGGGAACCTGGTCAGTGAGCGGCGAAGGAGGTTGCTTCCTCATAATGATGAAAAAATGATGTTTATAAAAATGAATAATCAATTCCTCAATGAAGTACAGCACTGCCCTCCAGATAGTACAGAGGGACCTGTGGTTGTGGAGTCCAGCGGGGACGAATTGATAATGTGTGATGAGGAGGAAGTACACACTGTAGGGGGAGAGGAATCAGAGGTTGAGGATGAGGACGACATCTTGCCTCAGTAGAGCCTGTTTAGTCTGTACAGGGAGAGATGAATAGCTTTTTTGGTGTGGGGGCCAAACCAACCAATCATTTCAGCCAAAGTTGTTTGGTAGGCCCTGTCGCTGAAATGATTGGTTTGTTAAAGTGTGCATGTCCTATTTCAACAACATAAGGGTGGGTGTGAGGGCCCAAGGACAATTCCATCTTGGAACTTTTTTTTTTGCATTATATGACCAATCAACAGTCGTTTGCCATGTTCAAAAAGTAAAACCAAATTTAAACAAATTCAAGAAATTAAACCAAAAGTAAAATGCCCTGTCATAATTTAAAACAAGAGGTATTGACGTGCTCTAAAACTACTGTATTGTTGTTTATATTTTATAAACACTACACTTGAAAGCTTGAGTCTTTCAATGAAAAACTAACTGTCCATTGCACAAATATTTGCAACAGGGACAATTTTAGGGTTAAGAAAGTCAACTAATAACACTTCGACGCTGTCTGTCTTTATAAACACTACACTTGGAAGTTGGAGGAGGTATTGTGGCCCCGGCACCAAATTTACTACCGGGGCCACTCCACTGTGCAGTCCATATTTAGGTGTATCAGATATTAAACAACGGTGACAGTTGATGCCCAATTTTTTAATTATATTGCTGGAGCTGTAAAAAATTGTGTTCCGGGCACACCACACTACGCAGTCCATACCCTTTTTTGGTAGAATTCTGACCCGTGGAGGGTTTTTTAATTATATTGTGGCCTCGGTACCAAATTGTGTACCGGGGGCCACCACACTACGCAGTCAAGATAGATAGATGCGTATCATAGATAAAGTACATTCAGTGGTGTGGGGCAAATTTAAAATATTCAAAATGCACTGACATTATCAAAAACAAGAGGTTTTCACATGCTGAAACTCCAACATGTATATGATGGAGAGGATGGAGGAGCAGCCGTATGTGCAGTGTAATGCAGACCTGTTGAAGGTTTTTTATATATTTTATTGCGGTGCCCAGTGCACACTACTCTATGCAGTCCAGATACTATTTATGGGTGTAATTCTGACCTGTTGAAGGTTTTCTATATATTATATTGTGGTGGCCAGTGGCCAGTCCTCTACGCAGTCCAGATACTATTTTTGGGTGTAATTCAGACCTGTTGAAGGTTTTCTATATATTTTTTATTGTGGTGCCCAGTGCCCACTACTCTACGCAGTCCAGATACTATTTTTGGGTGTAATTCAGACCTGTTGAAGGTTTTCTATATATTTTTTATTGTGGTGCCCAGTGCCCACTACTCTACGCAGTCCAGATACTATTTTTGGGTGTAATTCTGACCTGTTGAAGGTTTTCTATATATTATATTGTGGTGGCCAGTGGCCAGTCCTCTATGCAGTCCATATACTATTTTTGGGTGTAATGCAGACCTGTTGAAGGTTTTCTATATATTATATTGTGGTGGCCAGTGGCCAGTCCTCTACGCAGTCCAGATACTATTTTTGGGTGTAATGCAGACCTGTTGAAGGTTTTCTATATATTATATTGTGGTGGCCAGTGGCCAGTCCTCTATGCAGTCCAGATACTATTTTTGGGTGTAATGCAGACCTGTTGAAGGTTTTCTATATATTATATTGTGGTGGCCAGTGGCCAGTCCTCTACGCAGTCCAGATACTAGTTTTGGGTGTAATTCAGACCTGTTGAAGGTTTTCTATATATTTTTTATTGTGGTGCCCAGTGCCCACTACTCTACGCAGTCCAGATACTATTTTTGGGTGTAATTCTGACCTGTTGAAGGTTTTCTATATATTATATTGTGGTGGCCAGTGGCCAGTCCTCTACGCAGTCCAGATACTATTTTTGGGTGTAATTCAGACCTGTTGAAGGTTTTCTATATATTTTTTATTGTGGTGCCCAGTGCCCACTACTCTATGCAGTCCAGATACTATTTTTGGGTGTAATTCAGACCTGTTGAAGGTTTTCTATATATTTTTTATTGTGGTGCCCAGTGCCCACTACTCTACGCAGTCCAGATACTATTTTTGGGTGTAATTCTGACCTGTTGAAGGTTTTCTATATATTATATTGTGGTGGCCAGTGGCCAGTCCTCTATGCAGTCCAGATACTATTTTTGGGTGTAATGCAGACCTGTTGAAGGTTTTCTATATATTATATTGTGGTGGCCAGTGGCCAGTCTTCTACGCAGTCCAGATACTATTTTTGGGTGTAAGTCAGACCTGTTGAAGGTTTTCTATATATTTTTTATTGTGGTGCCCAGTGCCCACTACTCTACGCAGTCCAGATACTATTTTTGGGTGTAATTCTGACCTGTTGAAGGTTTTCTATATATTATATTGTGGTGGCCAGTGGCCAGTCCTCTACGCAGTCCAGATACTATTTTTGGGTGTAATTCAGACCTGTTGAAGGTTTTCTATATATTTTTTATTGTGGTGCCCAGTGCCCACTACTCTATGCAGTCCAGATACTATTTTTGGGTGTAATTCAGACCTGTTGAAGGTTTTCTATATATTTTTTATTGTGGTGCCCAGTGCCCACTACTCTACGCAGTCCAGATACTATTTTTGGGTGTAATTCTGACCTGTTGAAGGTTTTCTATATATTATATTGTGGTGGCCAGTGGCCAGTCCTCTATGCAGTCCAGATACTATTTTTGGGTGTAATGCAGACCTGTTGAAGGTTTTCTATATATTATATTGTGGTGGCCAGTGGCCAGTCCTCTACGCAGTCCAGATACTATTTTTGGGTGTAAGTCAGACCTGTTGAAGGTTTTCTATATATTTTTTATTGTGGTGCCCAGTGCCCACTACTCTACGCAGTCCAGATACTATTTTTGGGTGTAATTCTGACCTGTTGAAGGTTTTCTATATATTATATTGTGGTGGCCAGTGGCCAGTCCTCTACGCAGTCCAGATACTATTTTTGGGTGTAATTCAGACCTGTTGAAGGTTTTCTATATATTTTTTATTGTGGTGCCCAGTGCCCACTACTCTACGCAGTCCAGATACTATTTTTGGGTGTAATTCTGACCTGTTGAAGGTTTTCTATATATTATATTGTGGTGGCCAGTGGCCAGTCCTCTACGCAGTCCAGATACTATTTTTGGGTGTAATTCAGACCTGTTGAAGGTTTTCTATATATTTTTTATTGTGGTGCCCAGTGCCCACTACTCTACGCAGTCCAGATACTATTTTTGGGTGTAATTCTGACCTGTTAAAGGTTTTCTATATATTATATTGTGGTGGCCAGTGGCCAGTCCTCTACGCAGTCCAGATACTATTTTTGGGTGTAATTCAGACCTGTTGAAGGTTTTCTATATATTTTTATTGTGGTGCCCAGTGCCCACTACTCTATGCAGTCCAGATACTATTTTTGGGTGTAATTCAGACCTGTTGAAGGTTTTCTATATATTTTTTATTGTGGTGCCCAGTGCCCACTACTCTACGCAGTCCAGATACTATTTTTGGGTGTAATTCTGACCTGTTGAAGGTTTTCTATATATTAAATTGTGGTGGCCAGTGGCCAGTCCTCTATGCAGTCCAGATACTATTTTTGGGTGTAATGCAGACCTGTTGAAGGTTTTCTATATATTATATTGTGGTGGCCAGTGGCCAGTCTTCTACGCAGTCCAGATACTATTTTTGGGTGTAATTCAGACCTGTTGAAGGTTTTCTATATATTTTTTATTGTGGTGCCCAGTGCCCACTACTCTACGCAGTCCAGATACTATTTTTGGGTGTAATGCAGACCTGTTGAAGGTTTTCTATATATTATATTGTGGTGGCCAGTGGCCAGTCCTCTATGCAGTCCAGATACTATTTTTGGGTGTAATGCAGACCTGTTGAAGGTTTTCTATATATTATATTGTGGTGGCCAGTGCCCACTACTCTACGCAGTCCAGATACTATTTTTGGGTGTAATTCTGACCTGTTGAAGGTTTTCTATATATTATATTGTGGTGGCCAGTGGCCAGTCCTCTACGCAGTCCAGATACTATTTTTGGGTGTAATTCAGACCTGTTGAAGGTTTTCTATATATTTTTTATTGTGGTGCCCAGTGCCCACTACTCTATGCAGTCCAGATACTATTTTTGGGTGTAATTCAGACCTGTTGAAGGTTTTCTATATATTTTTTATTGTGGTGCCCAGTGCCCACTACTCTACGCAGTCCAGATACTATTTTTGGGTGTAATTCTGACCTGTTGAAGGTTTTCTATATATTATATTGTGGTGGCCAGTGGCCAGTCCTCTATGCAGTCCAGATACTATTTTTGGGTGTAATGCAGACCTGTTGAAGGTTTTCTATATATTATATTGTGGTGGCCAGTGGCCAGTCCTCTACGCAGTCCAGATACTATTTTTGGGTGTAAGTCAGACCTGTTGAAGGTTTTCTATATATTTTTTATTGTGGTGCCCAGTGCCCACTACTCTACGCAGTCCAGATACTATTTTTGGGTGTAATTCTGACCTGTTGAAGGTTTTCTATATATTATATTGTGGTGGCTAGTGGCCAGTCACCTATGCAGTCCAGATACTATTTTTGGGTGTAATGTAGACCTGTTGAAGGTTTTCTATATATTATATTGTGGTGGCCAGTCCTCTACGCAGTCCAGATACTATTTTTGGGTGTAAATCAGACCTGTTGAAGGTTTTCTATATATTTTTTATTGTGGTGCCCAGTGCCCACTACTCTACGCAGTCCAGATACTATTTTTGGGTGTAATTCTGACCTGTTGAAGGTTTTCTATATATTATATTGTGGTGGCCAGTGGCCAGTCCTCTACGCAGTCCAGATACTATTTTTGGGTGTAATTCAGACCTGTTGAAGGTTTTCTATATATTTTTTATTGTGGTGCCCAGTGCCCACTACTCTATGCAGTCCAGATACTATTTTTGGGTGTAATTCAGACCTGTTGAAGGTTTTCTATATATTTTTTATTGTGGTGCCCAGTGCCCACTACTCTACGCAGTCCAGATACTATTTTTGGGTGTAATTCTGACCTGTTGAAGGTTTTCTATATATTATATTGTGGTGGCCAGTGGCCAGTCCTCTATGCAGTCCAGATACTATTTTTGGGTGTAATGCAGACCTGTTGAAGGTTTTCTATATATTATATTGTGGTGGCCAGTGGCCAGTCCTCTACGCAGTCCAGATACTATTTTTGGGTGTAAGTCAGACCTGTTGAAGGTTTTCTATATATTTTTTATTGTGGTGCCCAGTGCCCACTACTCTACGCAGTCCAGATACTATTTTTGGGTGTAATTCTGACCTGTTGAAGGTTTTCTATATATTATATTGTGGTGGCCAGTGGCCAGTCCTCTACGCAGTCCAGATACTATTTTTGGGTGTAATTCAGACCTGTTGAAGGTTTTCTATATATTTTTTATTGTGGTGCCCAGTGCCCACTACTCTACGCAGTCCAGATACTATTTTTGGGTGTAATTCTGACCTGTTGAAGGTTTTCTATATATTATATTGTGGTGGCCAGTGGCCAGTCCTCTACGCAGTCCAGATACTATTTTTGGGTGTAATTCAGACCTGTTGAAGGTTTTCTATATATTTTTTATTGTGGTGCCCAGTGCCCACTACTCTACGCAGTCCAGATACTATTTTTGGGTGTAATTCTGACCTGTTAAAGGTTTTCTATATATTATATTGTGGTGGCCAGTGGCCAGTCCTCTACGCAGTCCAGATACTATTTTTGGGTGTAATTCAGACCTGTTGAAGGTTTTCTATATATTTTTTATTGTGGTGCCCAGTGCCCACTACTCTATGCAGTCCAGATACTATTTTTGGGTGTAATTCAGACCTGTTGAAGGTTTTCTATATATTTTTTATTGTGGTGCCCAGTGCCCACTACTCTACGCAGTCCAGATACTATTTTTGGGTGTAATTCTGACCTGTTGAAGGTTTTCTATATATTAAATTGTGGTGGCCAGTGGCCAGTCCTCTATGCAGTCCAGATACTATTTTTGGGTGTAATGCAGACCTGTTGAAGGTTTTCTATATATTATATTGTGGTGGCCAGTGGCCAGTCTTCTACGCAGTCCAGATACTATTTTTGGGTGTAATTCAGACCTGTTGAAGGTTTTCTATATATTTTTTATTGTGGTGCCCAGTGCCCACTACTCTACGCAGTCCAGATACTATTTTTGGGTGTAATGCAGACCTGTTGAAGGTTTTCTATATATTATATTGTGGTGGCCAGTGGCCAGTCCTCTATGCAGTCCAGATACTATTTTTGGGTGTAATGCAGACCTGTTGAAGGTTTTCTATATATTATATTGTGGTGGCCAGTGCCCACTACTCTACGCAGTCCAGATACTATTTTTGGGTGTAATTCTGACCTGTTGAAGGTTTTCTATATATTATATTGTGGTGGCCAGTGGCCAGTCCTCTACGCAGTCCAGATGCTATTTTTGGGTGTAATTCAGACCTGTTGAAGGTTTTCTATATATTTTTTATTGTGGTGCCCAGTGCCCACTACTCTATGCAGTCCAGATACTATTTTTGGGTGTAATTCAGACCTGTTGAAGGTTTTCTATATATTTTTTATTGTGGTGCCCAGTGCCCACTACTCTACGCAGTCCAGATACTATTTTTGGGTGTAATTCTGACCTGTTGAAGGTTTTCTATATATTATATTGTGGTGGCCAGTGGCCAGTCCTCTATGCAGTCCAGATACTATTTTTGGGTGTAATGCAGACCTGTTGAAGGTTTTCTATATATTATATTGTGGTGGCCAGTGGCCAGTCCTCTACGCAGTCCAGATACTATTTTTGGGTGTAAGTCAGACCTGTTGAAGGTTTTCTATATATTTTTTATTGTGGTGCCCAGTGCCCACTACTCTACGCAGTCCAGATACTATTTTTGGGTGTAATTCTGACCTGTTGAAGGTTTTCTATATATTATATTGTGGTGGCCAGTGGCCAGTCCTCTACGCAGTCCAGATACTATTTTTGGGTGTAATTCAGACCTGTTGAAGGTTTTCTATATATTTTTTATTGTGGTGCCCAGTGCCCACTACTCTACGCAGTCCAGATACTATTTTTGGGTGTAATTCTGACCTGTTGAAGGTTTTCTATATATTATATTGTGGTGGCTAGTGGCCAGTCACCTATGCAGTCCAGATACTATTTTTGGGTGTAATGTAGACCTGTTGAAGGTTTTCTATATATTATATTGTGGTGGCCAGTCCTCTACGCAGTCCAGATACTATTTTTGGGTGTAAATCAGACCTGTTGAAGGTTTTCTATATATTTTTTATTGTGGTGCCCAGTGCCCACTACTCTACGCAGTCCAGATACTATTTTTGGGTGTAATTCTGACCTGTTGAAGGTTTTCTATATATTATATTGTGGTGGCTAGTGGCCAGTCACCTATGCAGTCCAGATACTATTTTTGGGTGTAATGTAGACCTGTTGAAGGTTTTCTATATATTATATTGTGGTGGCCAGTCCTCTACGCAGTCCAGATACTATTTTTGGGTGTAAATCAGACCTGTTGAAGGTTTTCTATATATTTTTTATTGTGGTGCCCAGTGCCCACTACTCTACGCAGTCCAGATACTATTTTTGGGTGTAATTCTGACCTGTTGAAGGTTTTCTATATATTATATTGTGGTGGCCAGTGGCCAGTCCTCTACGCAGTCCAGATACTATTTTTGGGTGTAATTCAGACCTGTTGAAGGTTTTCTATATATTTTTTATTGTGGTGCCCAGTGCCCACTACTCTATGCAGTCCAGATACTATTTTTGGGTGTAATTCAGACCTGTTGAAGGTTTTCTATATATTTTTTATTGTGGTGCCCAGTGCCCACTACTCTACGCAGTCCAGATACTATTTTTGGGTGTAATTCTGACCTGTTGAAGGTTTTCTATATATTATATTGTGGTGGCCAGTGGCCAGTCCTCTATGCAGTCCAGATACTATTTTTGGGTGTAATGCAGACCTGTTGAAGGTTTTCTATATATTATATTGTGGTGGCCAGTGGCCAGTCCTCTACGCAGTCCAGATACTATTTTTGGGTGTAAGTCAGACCTGTTGAAGGTTTTCTATATATTTTTTATTGTGGTGCCCAGTGCCCACTACTCTACGCAGTCCAGATACTATTTTTGGGTGTAATTCTGACCTGTTGAAGGTTTTCTATATATTATATTGTGGTGGCCAGTGGCCAGTCCTCTACGCAGTCCAGATACTATTTTTGGGTGTAATTCAGACCTGTTGAAGGTTTTCTATATATTTTTTATTGTGGTGCCCAGTGCCCACTACTCTACGCAGTCCAGATACTATTTTTGGGTGTAATTCTGACCTGTTGAAGGTTTTCTATATATTATATTGTGGTGGCCAGTGGCCAGTCCTCTACGCAGTCCAGATACTATTTTTGGGTGTAATTCAGACCTGTTGAAGGTTTTCTATATATTTTTTATTGTGGTGCCCAGTGCCCACTACTCTACGCAGTCCAGATACTATTTTTGGGTGTAATTCTGACCTGTTAAAGGTTTTCTATATATTATATTGTGGTGGCCAGTGGCCAGTCCTCTACGCAGTCCAGATACTATTTTTGGGTGTAATTCAGACCTGTTGAAGGTTTTCTATATATTTTTTATTGTGGTGCCCAGTGCCCACTACTCTATGCAGTCCAGATACTATTTTTGGGTGTAATTCAGACCTGTTGAAGGTTTTCTATATATTTTTTATTGTGGTGCCCAGTGCCCACTACTCTACGCAGTCCAGATACTATTTTTGGGTGTAATTCTGACCTGTTGAAGGTTTTCTATATATTAAATTGTGGTGGCCAGTGGCCAGTCCTCTATGCAGTCCAGATACTATTTTTGGGTGTAATGCAGACCTGTTGAAGGTTTTCTATATATTATATTGTGGTGGCCAGTGGCCAGTCTTCTACGCAGTCCAGATACTATTTTTGGGTGTAATTCAGACCTGTTGAAGGTTTTCTATATATTTTTTATTGTGGTGCCCAGTGCCCACTACTCTACGCAGTCCAGATACTATTTTTGGGTGTAATGCAGACCTGTTGAAGGTTTTCTATATATTATATTGTGGTGGCCAGTGGCCAGTCCTCTATGCAGTCCAGATACTATTTTTGGGTGTAATGCAGACCTGTTGAAGGTTTTCTATATATTATATTGTGGTGGCCAGTGCCCACTACTCTACGCAGTCCAGATACTATTTTTGGGTGTAATTCTGACCTGTTGAAGGTTTTCTATATATTATATTGTGGTGGCCAGTGGCCAGTCCTCTACGCAGTCCAGATGCTATTTTTGGGTGTAATTCAGACCTGTTGAAGGTTTTCTATATATTTTTTATTGTGGTGCCCAGTGCCCACTACTCTACGCAGTCCAGATACTATTTTTGGGTGTAATTCTGACCTGTTGAAGGTTTTCTATATATTATATTGTGGTGGCTAGTGGCCAGTCACCTATGCAGTCCAGATACTATTTTTGGGTGTAATGTAGACCTGTTGAAGGTTTTCTATATATTATATTGTGGTGGCCAGTCCTCTACGCAGTCCAGATACTATTTTTGGGTGTAAATCAGACCTGTTGAAGGTTTTCTATATATTTTTTATTGTGGTGCCCAGTGCCCACTACTCTACGCAGTCCAGATACTATTTTTGGGTGTAATTCTGACCTGTTGAAGGTTTTCTATATATTATATTGTGGTGGCCAGTGGCCAGTCCTCTACGCAGTCCAGATACTATTTTTGGGTGTAATTCAGACCTGTTGAAGGTTTTCTATATATTTTTTATTGTGGTGCCCAGTGCCCACTACTCTATGCAGTCCAGATACTATTTTTGGGTGTAATTCAGACCTGTTGAAGGTTTTCTATATATTTTTTATTGTGGTGCCCAGTGCCCACTACTCTACGCAGTCCAGATACTATTTTTGGGTGTAATTCTGACCTGTTGAAGGTTTTCTATATATTATATTGTGGTGGCCAGTGGCCAGTCCTCTATGCAGTCCAGATACTATTTTTGGGTGTAATGCAGACCTGTTGAAGGTTTTCTATATATTATATTGTGGTGGCCAGTGGCCAGTCCTCTACGCAGTCCAGATACTATTTTTGGGTGTAAGTCAGACCTGTTGAAGGTTTTCTATATATTTTTTATTGTGGTGCCCAGTGCCCACTACTCTACGCAGTCCAGATACTATTTTTGGGTGTAATTCTGACCTGTTGAAGGTTTTCTATATATTATATTGTGGTGGCCAGTGGCCAGTCCTCTACGCAGTCCAGATACTATTTTTGGGTGTAATTCAGACCTGTTGAAGGTTTTCTATATATTTTTTATTGTGGTGCCCAGTGCCCACTACTCTACGCAGTCCAGATACTATTTTTGGGTGTAATTCTGACCTGTTGAAGGTTTTCTATATATTATATTGTGGTGGCCAGTGGCCAGTCCTCTACGCAGTCCAGATACTATTTTTGGGTGTAATTCAGACCTGTTGAAGGTTTTCTATATATTTTTTATTGTGGTGCCCAGTGCCCACTACTCTACGCAGTCCAGATACTATTTTTGGGTGTAATTCTGACCTGTTAAAGGTTTTCTATATATTATATTGTGGTGGCCAGTGGCCAGTCCTCTACGCAGTCCAGATACTATTTTTGGGTGTAATTCAGACCTGTTGAAGGTTTTCTATATATTTTTTATTGTGGTGCCCAGTGCCCACTACTCTATGCAGTCCAGATACTATTTTTGGGTGTAATTCAGACCTGTTGAAGGTTTTCTATATATTTTTTATTGTGGTGCCCAGTGCCCACTACTCTACGCAGTCCAGATACTATTTTTGGGTGTAATTCTGACCTGTTGAAGGTTTTCTATATATTAAATTGTGGTGGCCAGTGGCCAGTCCTCTATGCAGTCCAGATACTATTTTTGGGTGTAATGCAGACCTGTTGAAGGTTTTCTATATATTATATTGTGGTGGCCAGTGGCCAGTCTTCTACGCAGTCCAGATACTATTTTTGGGTGTAATTCAGACCTGTTGAAGGTTTTCTATATATTTTTTATTGTGGTGCCCAGTGCCCACTACTCTACGCAGTCCAGATACTATTTTTGGGTGTAATGCAGACCTGTTGAAGGTTTTCTATATATTATATTGTGGTGGCCAGTGGCCAGTCCTCTATGCAGTCCAGATACTATTTTTGGGTGTAATGCAGACCTGTTGAAGGTTTTCTATATATTATATTGTGGTGGCCAGTGCCCACTACTCTACGCAGTCCAGATACTATTTTTGGGTGTAATTCTGACCTGTTGAAGGTTTTCTATATATTATATTGTGGTGGCCAGTGGCCAGTCCTCTACGCAGTCCAGATGCTATTTTTGGGTGTAATTCAGACCTGTTGAAGGTTTTCTATATATTTTTTATTGTGGTGCCCAGTGCCCACTACTCTATGCAGTCCAGATACTATTTTTGGGTGTAATTCAGACCTGTTGAAGGTTTTCTATATATTTTTTATTGTGGTGCCCAGTGCCCACTACTCTACGCAGTCCAGATACTATTTTTGGGTGTAATTCTGACCTGTTGAAGGTTTTCTATATATTATATTGTGGTGGCCAGTGGCCAGTCCTCTATGCAGTCCAGATACTATTTTTGGGTGTAATGCAGACCTGTTGAAGGTTTTCTATATATTATATTGTGGTGGCCAGTGGCCAGTCCTCTACGCAGTCCAGATACTATTTTTGGGTGTAAGTCAGACCTGTTGAAGGTTTTCTATATATTTTTTATTGTGGTGCCCAGTGCCCACTACTCTACGCAGTCCAGATACTATTTTTGGGTGTAATTCTGACCTGTTGAAGGTTTTCTATATATTAAATTGTGGTGGCCAGTGGCCAGTCCTCTACGCAGTCCAGATACTATTTTTGGGTGTAATTCAGACCTGTTGAAGGTTTTCTATATATTTTTTATTGTGGTGCCCAGTGCCCACTACTCTACGCAGTCCAGATACTATTTTTGGGTGTAATTCTGACCTGTTGAAGGTTTTCTATATATTATATTGTGGTGGCTAGTGGCCAGTCACCTATGCAGTCCAGATACTATTTTTGGGTGTAATGTAGACCTGTTGAAGGTTTTCTATATATTATATTGTGGTGGCCAGTCCTCTACGCAGTCCAGATACTATTTTTGGGTGTAAATCAGACCTGTTGAAGGTTTTCTATATATTTTTTATTGTGGTGCCCAGTGCCCACTACTCTACGCAGTCCAGATACTATTTTTGGGTGTAATTCTGACCTGTTGAAGGTTTTCTATATATTATATTGTGGTGGCCAGTGGCCAGTCCTCTACGCAGTCCAGATACTATTTTTGGGTGTAATTCAGACCTGTTGAAGGTTTTCTATATATTTTTTATTGTGGTGCCCAGTGCCCACTACTCTATGCAGTCCAGATACTATTTTTGGGTGTAATTCAGACCTGTTGAAGGTTTTCTATATATTTTTTATTGTGGTGCCCAGTGCCCACTACTCTACGCAGTCCAGATACTATTTTTGGGTGTAATTCTGACCTGTTGAAGGTTTTCTATATATTATATTGTGGTGGCCAGTGGCCAGTCCTCTATGCAGTCCAGATACTATTTTTGGGTGTAATGCAGACCTGTTGAAGGTTTTCTATATATTATATTGTGGTGGCCAGTGGCCAGTCTTCTACGCAGTCCAGATACTATTTTTGGGTGTAAGTCAGACCTGTTGAAGGTTTTCTATATATTTTTTATTGTGGTGCCCAGTGCCCACTACTCTACGCAGTCCAGATACTATTTTTGGGTGTAATTCTGACCTGTTGAAGGTTTTCTATATATTATATTGTGGTGGCCAGTGGCCAGTCCTCTACGCAGTCCAGATACTATTTTTGGGTGTAATTCAGACCTGTTGAAGGTTTTCTATATATTTTTTATTGTGGTGCCCAGTGCCCACTACTCTACGCAGTCCAGATACTATTTTTGGGTGTAATTCTGATCTGTTGAATGTTTTCTATATATTATATTGTGGTGGCCAGTGGCCAGTCCTCTACGCAGTCCAGATACTATTTTTGGGTGTAATTCAGACCTGTTGAAGGTTTTCTATATATTTTTTATTGTGGTGCCCAGTGCCCACTACTCTATGCAGTCCAGATACTATTTTTGGGTGTAATTCAGACCTGTTGAAGGTTTTCTATATATTTTTTATTGTGGTGCCCAGTGCCCACTACTCTACGCAGTCCAGATACTATTTTTGGGTGTAATTCTGATCTGTTGAATGTTTTCTATATATTATATTGTGGTGGCCAGTGGCCAGTCCTCTACGCAGTCCAGATACTATTTTTGGGTGTAATTCAGACCTGTTGAAGGTTTTCTATATATTTTTTATTGTGGTGCCCAGTGCCCACTACTCTACGCAGTCCAGATACTATTTTTGGGTGTAATTCTGACCTGTTGAAGGTTTTCTATATATTATATTGTGGTGGCCAGTGGCCAGTCCTCTATGCAGTCCAGATACTATTTTTGGGTGTAATGCAGACCTGTTGAAGGTTTTCTATATATTATATTGTGGTGGCCAGTGGCCAGTCCTCTACGCAGTCCAGATACTATTTTTGGGTGTAAGTCAGACCTGTTGAAGGTTTTCTATATATTTTTTATTGTGGTGCCCAGTGCCCACTACTCTACACATTCCAGATACTATTTTTGGGTGTAATTCTGACCTGTTGAAGGTTTTCTATATATTATATTGTGGTGGCCAGTGGCCAGTCCTCTACGCAGTCCAGATACTATTTTTGGGTGTAATTCAGACCTGTTGAAGGTTTTCTATATATTTTTTATTGTGGTGCCCAGTGCCCACTACTCTACGCAGTCCAGATACTATTTTTGGGTGTAATTCTGACCTGTTGAAGGTTTTCTATATATTATATTGTGGTGGCCAGTGGCCAGTCCTCTACGCAGTCCAGATACTATTTTTGGGTGTAATTCAGACCTGTTGAAGGTTTTCGATATATTTTTTATTGTGGTGCCCAGTGCCCACTACTCTACGCAGTCCAGATACTATTTTTGGGTGTAATTCTGACCTGTTAAAGGTTTTCTATATATTATATTGTGGTGGCCAGTGGCCAGTCCTCTACGCAGTCCAGATACTATTTTTGGGTGTAATTCAGACCTGTTGAAGGTTTTCTATATATTTTTTATTGTGGTGCCCAGTGCCCACTACTCTATGCAGTCCAGATACTATTTTTGGGTGTAATTCAGACCTGTTGAAGGTTTTCTATATATTTTTTATTGTGGTGCCCAGTGCCCACTACTCTACGCAGTCCAGATACTATTTTTGGGTGTAATTCTGACCTGTTGAAGGTTTTCTATATATTAAATTGTGGTGGCCAGTGGCCAGTCCTCTATGCAGTCCAGATACTATTTTTGGGTGTAATGCAGACCTGTTGAAGGTTTTCTATATATTATATTGTGGTGGCCAGTGGCCAGTCTTCTACGCAGTCCAGATACTATTTTTGGGTGTAATTCAGACCTGTTGAAGGTTTTCTATATATTTTTTATTGTGGTGCCCAGTGCCCACTACTCTACGCAGTCCAGATACTATTTTTGGGTGTAATGCAGACCTGTTGAAGGTTTTCTATATATTATATTGTGGTGGCCAGTGGCCAGTCCTCTATGCAGTCCAGATACTATTTTTGGGTGTAATGCAGACCTGTTGAAGGTTTTCTATATATTATATTGTGGTGGCCAGTGCCCACTACTCTACGCAGTCCAGATACTATTTTTGGGTGTAATTCTGACCTGTTGAAGGTTTTCTATATATTATATTGTGGTGGCCAGTGGCCAGTCCTCTACGCAGTCCAGATACTATTTTTGGGTGTAATTCAGACCTGTTGAAGGTTTTCTATATATTTTTTATTGTGGTGCCCAGTGCCCACTACTCTACGCAGTCCAGATACTATTTTTGGGTGTAATGCAGACCTGTTGAAGGTTTTCTATATATTATATTGTGGTGGCCAGTGGCCAGTCCTCTATGCAGTCCAGATACTATTTTTGGGTGTAATGCAGACCTGTTGAAGGTTTTCTATATATTATATTGTGGTGGCCAGTGCCCACTACTCTACGCAGTCCAGATACTATTTTTGGGTGTAATTCTGACCTGTTGAAGGTTTTCTATATATTATATTGTGGTGGCCAGTGGCCAGTCCTCTACGCAGTCCAGATACTATTTTTGGGTGTAATTCTGACCTGTTGAAGGTTTTCTATATATTATATTGTGGTGGCCAGTGGCCAGTCCTCTATGCAGTCCAGATACTATTTTTGGGTGTAATGCAGACCTGTTGAAGGTTTTCTATATATTATATTGTGGTGGCCAGTGGCCAGTCTTCTACGCAGTCCAGATACTATTTTTGGGTGTAAGTCAGACCTGTTGAAGGTTTTCTATATATTTTTTATTGTGGTGCCCAGTGCCCACTACTCTACGCAGTCCAGATACTATTTTTGGGTGTAATTCTGACCTGTTGAAGGTTTTCTATGTATTATATTGTGGTGGCCAGTGGCCAGTCCTCTACGCAGTCCAGATACTATTTTTGGGTGTAATTTAGACCTGTTGAAGGTTTTCTATATATTTTTTATTGTGGTGCCCAGTGCCCACTACTCTATGCAGTCCAGATACTATTTTTGGGTGTAAGTCAGACCTGTTGAAGGTTTTCTATATATTTTTTATTGTGGTGCCCAGTGCCCACTACTCTACGCAGTCCAGATACTATTTTTGGGTGTAATTCTGACCTGTTGAAGGTTTTCTATATATTAAATTGTGGTGGCCAGTGGCCAGTCCTCTATGCAGTCCAGATACTATTTTTGGGTGTAATGCAGACCTGTTGAAGGTTTTCTATATATTATATTGTGGTGGCCAGTGGCCAGTCTTCTACGCAGTCCAGATACTATTTTTGGGTGTAATTCAGACCTGTTGAAGGTTTTCTATATATTTTTTATTGTGGTGCCCAGTGCCCACTACTCTACGCAGTCCAGATACTATTTTTGGGTGTAATGCAGACCTGTTGAAGGTTTTCTATATATTATATTGTGGTGGCCAGTGGCCAGTCCTCTATGCAGTCCAGATACTATTTTTGGGTGTAATGCAGACCTGTTGAAGGTTTTCTATATATTATATTGTGGTGGCCAGTGCCCACTACTCTACGCAGTCCAGATACTATTTTTGGGTGTAATTCTGACCTGTTGAAGGTTTTCTATATATTATATTGTGGTGGCCAGTGGCCAGTCCTCTACGCAGTCCAGATACTATTTTTGGGTGTAATTCAGACCTGTTGAAGGTTTTCTATATATTTTTTATTGTGGTGCCCAGTGCCCACTACTCTACGCAGTCCAGATACTATTTTTGGGTGTAATGCAGACCTGTTGAAGGTTTTCTATAAATTATATTGTGGTGGCCAGTGGCCAGTCCTCTATGCAGTCCAGATACTATTTTTGGGTGTAATGCAGACCTGTTGAAGGTTTTCTATATATTATATTGTGGTGGCCAGTGCCCACTACTCTACGCAGTCCAGATACTATTTTTGGGTGTAATTCTGACCTGTTGAAGGTTTTCTATATATTATATTGTGGTGGCCAGTGGCCAGTCCTCTACGCAGTCCAGATACTATTTTTGGGTGTAATTCTGACCTGTTGAAGGTTTTCTATATATTATATTGTGGTGGCCAGTGGCCAGTCCTCTATGCAGTCCAGATACTATTTTTGGGTGTAATGCAGACCTGTTGAAGGTTTTCTATATATTATATTGTGGTGGCCAGTGGCCAGTCTTCTACGCAGTCCAGATACTATTTTTGGGTGTAAGTCAGACCTGTTGAAGGTTTTCTATATATTTTTTATTGTGGTGCCCAGTGCCCACTACTCTACGCAGTCCAGATACTATTTTTGGGTGTAATTCTGACCTGTTGAAGGTTTTCTATATATTATATTGTGGTGGCCAGTGGCCAGTCCTCTACGCAGTCCAGATACTATTTTTGGGTGTAATTTAGACCTGTTGAAGGTTTTCTATATATTTTTTATTGTGGTGCCCAGTGCCCACTACTCTATGCAGTCCAGATACTATTTTTGGGTGTAAGTCAGACCTGTTGAAGGTTTTCTATATATTTTTTATTGTGGTGCCCAGTGCCCACTACTCTACGCAGTCCAGATACTATTTTTGGGTGTAATTCTGACCTGTTGAAGGTTTTCTATATATTATATTGTGGTGGCCAGTGGCCAGTCCTCTACGCAGTCAAGATACTATTTTTGGGTGTAATTCAGACCTGTTGAAGGTTTTCTATATATTTTTTATTGTGGTGCCCAGTGCCCACTACTCTACGCAGTCCAGATACTATTTTTGGGTGTAATTCTGATCTGTTGAATGTTTTCTATATATTATATTGTGGTGGCCAGTGGCCAGTCCTCTACGCAGTCCAGATACTATTTTTGGGTGTAATTCAGACCTGTTGAAGGTTTTCTATATATTTTTTATTGTGGTGCCCAGTGCCCACTACTCTACGCAGTCCAGATACTATTTTTGGGTGTAATTCTGACCTGTTGAAGGTTTTCTATATATTATATTGTGGTGGCCAGTGGCCAGTCCTCTATGCAGTCCAGATACTATTTTTGGGTGTAATGCAGACCTGTTGAAGGTTTTCTATATATTATATTGTGGTGGCCAGTGGCCAGTCCTCTACGCAGTCCAGATACTATTTTTGGGTGTAAGTCAGACCTGTTGAAGGTTTTCTATATATTTTTTTATTGTGGTGCCCAGTGCCCACTACTCTACGCAGTCCAGATACTATTTTTGGGTGTAATTCTGACCTGTTGAAGGTTTTCTATATATTATATTGTGGTGGCCAGTGGCCAGTCCTCTACGCAGTCCAGATACTATTTTTGGGTGTAATTCAGACCTGTTGAAGGTTTTCTATATATTTTTTATTGTGGTGCCCAGTGCCCACTACTCTACGCAGTCCAGATACTATTTTTGGGTGTAATTCTGACCTGTTGAAGGTTTTCTATATATTATATTGTGGTGGCCAGTGGCCAGTCCTCTATGCAGTCCAGATACTATTTTTGGGTGTAATGCAGACCTGTTGAAGGTTTTCTATATATTATATTGTGGTGGCCAGTGGCCAGTCCTCTACGCAGTCCAGATACTATTTTTGGGTGTAAGTCAGACCTGTTGAAGGTTTTCTATATATTTTTTTATTGTGGTGCCCAGTGCCCACTACTCTACGCAGTCCAGATACTATTTTTGGGTGTAATTCTGACCTGTTGAAGGTTTTCTATATATTATATTGTGGTGGCCAGTGGCCAGTCCTCTACGCAGTCCAGATACTATTTTTGGGTGTAATTCAGACCTGTTGAAGGTTTTCTATATATTTTTTATTGTGGTGTCCAGTGCCCACTACTCTACACAGTCCAGATACTATTTTTGGGTGTAATTCTGACCTGTTGAAGGTTTTCTATATATTATATTGTTGTGGACAGTGGCCAGTCCTCTATGCAGTCCAGATACTATTTTTGGGTGTAATGCAGACCTGTTGAAGGTTTTCTATATATTATATTGTGGTGGCCAGTGGCCAGTCCTCTACGCAGTCCAGATACTATTTTTGGGTGTAATTCAGACCTTTTGAAGGTTTTCTATATATTTTTTATTGTGGTGGCCAGTGGCCAGTCCTCTACGCAGTCCAGATACTATTTTTGGGTGTAATTCAGACCTGTTGAAGGTTTTCTATATATTTTTTATTGTGGTGCCCAGTGCCCACTACTCTATGCAGTCCAGATACTATTTTTGGGTGTAATTCAGACCTGTTGAAGGTTTTCTATATATTTTTTATTGTGGTGCCCAGTGCCCACTACTCTACGCAGTCCAGATACTATTTTTGGGTGTAATTCTGACCTGTTGAAGGTTTTCTATATATTATATTGTGGTGGCCAGTGGCCAGTCCTCTATGCAGTCCAGATACTATTTTTGGGTGTAATGCAGACCTGTTGAAGGTTTTCTATATATTATATTGTGGTGGCCAGTGGCCAGTCTTCTACGCAGTCCAGATACTATTTTTGGGTGTAAGTCAGACCTGTTGAAGGTTTTCTATATATTTTTTATTGTGGTGCCCAGTGCCCACTACTCTACGCAGTCCAGATACTATTTTTGGGTGTAATTCTGACCTGTTGAAGGTTTTCTATATATTATATTGTGGTGGCCAGTGGCCAGTCCTCTACGCAGTCCAGATACTATTTTTGGTTGTAATTCAGACCTGTTGAAGGTTTTCTATATATTTTTTATTGTGGTGCCCAGTGCCCACTACTCTATGCAGTCCAGATACTATTTTTGGGTGTAATTCAGACCTGTTGAAGGTTTTCTATATATTTTTTATTGTGGTGCCCAGTGCCCACTACTCTACGCAGTCCAGATACTATTTTTGGGTGTAATTCTGATCTGTTGAAGGTTTTCTATATATTATATTGTGGTGGCCAGTGGCCAGTCCTCTACGCAGTCCAGATACTATTTTTGGGTGTAATTCAGACCTGTTGAAGGTTTTCTATATATTTTTTATTGTGGTGCCCAGTGCCCACTACTCTACGCAGTCCAGATACTATTTTTGGGTGTAATTCTGACCTGTTGAAGGTTTTCTATATATTATATTGTGGTGGCCAGTGGCCAGTCCTCTATGCAGTCCAGATACTATTTTTGGGTGTAATGCAGACCTGTTGAAGGTTTTCTATATATTATATTGTGGTGGCCAGTGGCCAGTCCTCTACGCAGTCCAGATACTATTTTTGGGTGTAAGTCAGACCTGTTGAAGGTTACTATATATTTTTTATTGTGGTGCCCAGTGCCCACTACTCTACGCAGTCCAGATACTATTTTTGGGTGTAATTCTGACCTGTTGAAGGTTTTCTATATATTATATTGTGGTGGCCAGTGGCCAGTCCTCTACACAGTCCAGATACTATTTTTGGGTGTAATTCAGACCTGTTGAAGGTTTTCTATATATTTTTTATTGTGGTGCCCAGTGCCCACTACTCTACGCAGTCCAGATACTATTTTTGGGTGTAATTCTGACCTGTTGAAGGTTTTCTATATATTATATTGTGGTGGCCAGTGGCCAGTCCTCTATGCAGTCCAGATACTATTTTTGGGTGTAATTTAGACCTGTTGAAGGTTTTCTATATATTTTTTATTGTGGTGCCCAGTGCCCACTACTCTATGCAGTCCAGATACTATTTTTGGGTGTAAGTCAGACCTGTTGAAGGTTTTCTATATATTTTTTATTGTGGTGCCCAGTGCCCACTACTCTACGCAGTCCAGATACTATTTTTGGGTGTAATTCTGACCTGTTGAAGGTTTTCTATATATTAAATTGTGGTGGCCAGTGGCCAGTCCTCTATGCAGTCCAGATACTATTTTTGGGTGTAATGCAGACCTGTTGAAGGTTTTCTATATATTATATTGTGGTGGCCAGTGGCCAGTCTTCTACGCAGTCCAGATACTATTTTTGGGTGTAATTCAGACCTGTTGAAGGTTTTCTATATATTTTTTATTGTGGTGCCCAGTGCCCACTACTCTACGCAGTCCAGATACTATTTTTGGGTGTAATGCAGACCTGTTGAAGGTTTTCTATATATTATATTGTGGTGGCCAGTGGCCAGTCCTCTATGCAGTCCAGATACTATTTTTGGGTGTAATGCAGACCTGTTGAAGGTTTTCTATATATTATATTGTGGTGGCCAGTGCCCACTACTCTACGCAGTCCAGATACTATTTTTGGGTGTAATTCTGACCTGTTGAAGGTTTTCTATATATTATATTGTGGTGGCCAGTGGCCAGTCCTCTACGCAGTCCAGATACTATTTTTGGGTGTAATTCAGACCTGTTGAAGGTTTTCTATATATTTTTTATTGTGGTGCCCAGTGCCCACTACTCTACGCAGTCCAGATACTATTTTTGGGTGTAATGCAGACCTGTTGAAGGTTTTCTATATATTATATTGTGGTGGCCAGTGGCCAGTCCTCTACGCAGTCCAGATACTATTTTTGGGTGTAATTTAGACCTGTTGAAGGTTTTCTATATATTTTTTATTGTGGTGCCCAGTGCCCACTACTCTATGCAGTCCAGATACTATTTTTGGGTGTAAGTCAGACCTGTTGAAGGTTTTCTATATATTTTTTATTGTGGTGCCCAGTGCCCACTACTCTACGCAGTCCAGATACTATTTTTGGGTGTAATTCTGACCTGTTGAAGGTTTTCTATATATTAAATTGTGGTGGCCAGTGGCCAGTCCTCTATGCAGTCCAGATACTATTTTTGGGTGTAATGCAGACCTGTTGAAGGTTTTCTATGTATTATATTGTGGTGGCCAGTGGCCAGTCTTCTACGCAGTCCAGATACTATTTTTGGGTGTAATTCAGACCTGTTGAAGGTTTTCTATATATTTTTTATTGTGGTGCCCAGTGCCCACTACTCTACGCAGTCCAGATACTATTTTTGGGTGTAATTCTGACCTGTTGAAGGTTTTCTATATATTATATTGTGGTGGCCAGTGGCCAGTCCTCTATGCAGTCCAGATACTATTTTTGGGTGTAATGCAGACCTGTTGAAGGTTTTCTATATATTATATTGTGGTGGCCAGTGGCCAGTCTTCTACGCAGTCCAGATACTATTTTTGGGTGTAAGTCAGACCTGTTGAAGGTTTTCTATATATTTTTTATTGTGGTGCCCAGTGCCCACTACTCTACGCAGTCCAGATACTATTTTTGGGTGTAATTCTGACCTGTTGAAGGTTTTCTATATATTATATTGTGGTGGCCAGTGGCCAGTCCTCTACGCAGTCCAGATACTATTTTTGGTTGTAATTCAGACCTGTTGAAGGTTTTCTATATATTTTTTATTGTGGTGCCCAGTGCCCACTACTCTATGCAGTCCAGATACTATTTTTGGGTGTAATTCAGACCTGTTGAAGGTTTTCTATATATTTTTTATTGTGGTGCCCAGTGCCCACTACTCTACGCAGTCCAGATACTATTTTTGGGTGTAATTCTGATCTGTTGAAGGTTTTCTATATATTATATTGTGGTGGCCAGTGGCCAGTCCTCTACGCAGTCCAGATACTATTTTTGGGTGTAATTCAGACCTGTTGAAGGTTTTCTATATATTTTTTATTGTGGTGCCCAGTGCCCACTACTCTACGCAGTCCAGATACTATTTTTGGGTGTAATTCTGACCTGTTGAAGGTTTTCTATATATTATATTGTGGTGGCCAGTGGCCAGTCCTCTATGCAGTCCAGATACTATTTTTGGGTGTAATGCAGACCTGTTGAAGGTTTTCTATATATTATATTGTGGTGGCCAGTGGCCAGTCCTCTACGCAGTCCAGATACTATTTTTGGGTGTAAGTCAGACCTGTTGAAGGTTACTATATATTTTTTATTGTGGTGCCCAGTGCCCACTACTCTACGCAGTCCAGATACTATTTTTGGGTGTAATTCTGACCTGTTGAAGGTTTTCTATATATTATATTGTGGTGGCCAGTGGCCAGTCCTCTACACAGTCCAGATACTATTTTTGGGTGTAATTCAGACCTGTTGAAGGTTTTCTATATATTTTTTATTGTGGTGCCCAGTGCCCACTACTCTACGCAGTCCAGATACTATTTTTGGGTGTAATTCTGACCTGTTGAAGGTTTTCTATATATTATATTGTGGTGGCCAGTGGCCAGTCCTCTATGCAGTCCAGATACTATTTTTGGGTGTAATGCAGACCTGTTGAAGGTTTTCTATATATTATACTGTGGTGGCCAGTGGCCAGTCCTCTACGCAGTCCAGATACTATTTTTGGGTGTAATTCAGACCTGTTGAAGGTTTTCTATATATTTTTTATTGTGGTGCCCAGTGCCCACTACTCTACGCAGTCCAGATACTATTTTTGGGTGTAATTCTGACCTGTTGAAGGTTTTCTATATATTATATTGTGGTGGCCAGTGGCCAGTCCTCTACGCAGTCCAGATACTATTTTTGGGTGTAATTCAGACCTGTTGAAGGTTTTCTATATATTTTTTATTGTGGTGCCCAGTGCCCACTACTCTATGCAGTCCAGATACTATTTTTGGGTGTAATTCAGACCTGTTGAAGGTTTTCTATATATTTTTTATTGTGGTGCCCAGTGCCCACTACTCTACGCAGTCCAGATACTATTTTTGGGTGTAATTCTGACCTGTTGAAGGTTTTCTATATATTATATTGTGGTGGCCAGTGGCCAGTCCTCTATGCAGTCCAGATACTATTTTTGGGTGTAATGCAGACCTGTTGAAGGTTTTCTATATATTATATTGTGGTGGCCAGTGGCCAGTCTTCTACGCAGTCCAGATACTATTTTTGGGTGTAAGTCAGACCTGTTGAAGGTTTTCTATATATTTTTTATTGTGGTGCCCAGTGCCCACTACTCTACGCAGTCCAGATACTATTTTTGGGTGTAATTCTGACCTGTTGAAGGTTTTCTATATATTATATTGTGGTGGCCAGTGGCCAGTCCTCTACGCAGTCCGGATACTATTTTTGGGTGTAATTCAGACCTGTTGAAGGTTTTCTATATATTTTTTATTGTGGTGCCCAGTGCCCACTACTCTATGCAGTCCAGATACTATTTTTGGGTGTAATTCAGACCTGTTGAAGGTTTTCTATATATTTTTTATTGTGGTGCCCAGTGCCCACTACTCTACGCAGTCCAGATACTATTTTTGGGTGTAATTCTGACCTGTTGAAGGTTTTCTATATATTATATTGTGGTGGCCAGTGGCCAGTCCTCTATGCAGTCCAGATACTATTTTTGGGTGTAATGCAGACCTGTTGAAGGTTTTCTATATATTATATTGTGGTGGCCAGTGGCCAGTCCTCTACGCAGTCCAGATACTATTTTTGGGTGTAAGTCAGACCTGTTGAAGGTTTTCTATATATTTTTTATTGTGGTGCCCAGTGCCCACTACTCTACGCAGTCCAGATACTATTTTTGGGTGTAATTCTGACCTGTTGAAGGTTTTCTATATATTATATTGTGGTGGCCAGTGGCCAGTCCTCTACGCAGTCCAGATACTATTTTTGGGTGTAATTCTGACCTGTTGAAGGTTTTCTATATATTATATTGTGGTGGCCAGTGGCCAGTCCTCTATGCAGTCCAGATAGTATTTTTGGGTGTAATGCAGACCTGTTGAAGGTTTTCTATATATTTTTTATTGTGGTGCCCAGTGCCCACTAATTTACGCAGTCCAGATACTATTTTTGGGTGTAATTCTGACCTGTTGAAGGTTTTCTATATATTATATTGTGGTGGCCAGTGGCCAGTCCTCTATGCAGTCCAGATACTATTTTTGGGTGTAATGCAGACCTGTTGAAGGTTTTCTATATATTTTTTATTGTGGTGCCCAGTGCCCACTACTCTACGCAGTCCAGATACTATTTTTGGGTGTAATTCTGACCTGTTGAAGGTTTTCTATATATTATATTGTGGTGGCCAGTGGCCAGTCCTCTACGCAGTCCAGATACTATTTTTGGGTGTAATTCAGACCAGTTGATGGGTTTTTAATTGTATTGTATGGAACACTCCTCTACGCAGTCCAGAAAGATACCTCGTTGCAACGTTTTGTACTAAAAAAAAAAAATTATTGTGAGGTGTTAGGTGTTCAGAATAGCCTTTAAATTAGTGGAAATTATTGTTATTGAATGTTATTGAGGTTAATAATAGCGTAGGAGTGAAAATAAGCCCAAAAACTTGATTTTTACACTTTTTAGGTTTTTTTAAAAAAAAATCCGAATCCAAAACCTTAAATCCGAACCAAAACGTTTCGGCAGGTGTTTTGCAAAACAAATCCGAACCCAAAACATCGAGAAAATCCGGATCCAAAACACAAAACACGAGACCTCAAAAGTCGCCGGTGCACATCCCTAATATATATATACACACACAGTGGTGGGATTCCAATAAATTAACAACCGGCTCTCTGTCCTAATGACCATTTAAAGTATGCAAAAAATATATAGCGATAGGTATCCTAATATTTTATGCACTTAATACTCAAATAAAAACAGCAAAACTGTCTGTGTCTGTGTGTTAAGGAATTTAGACTGTAAGCCCCAATGGGGCAGGGAGTGATGTAAGAGTTCCCTGTACAGCAGTGCAGAAGAAATTCATAATGTTAGTTGTTTTATGTAGAGGACAAAGTATATGTTTATTTTACATAAACTGTATTGGGCATGAATTTAAGGTGGGGTTCCCATATACTTAATTCGAATTGTGATACTAAATTGTCTGTCTTATTCATTTATTCATATAATGCCTCAATGTAACTCAAATACTGCAGTATGTGTAGGTTTAAGTTACTTTAATATATTGTGACAAAAATTGTCATGTGTTATCCTTGTCTCTCGAGGCAGATGTAGTTGAAATCCTTTTAATATTATGAATTTACTCTGCCATGTTAAAAGGGAGGTGCTTCACTGTGTGGGCCAGCAGAGTGTGACTGAGAGGCTGGCAGACTTGCTCTGCAGAAATGCACTGTGGTGAATTATTACAGAGGGGCAGGGATATTGATGTCATGGCAGCTTATCTGCTACAATTTTTTTTTTCACAAAAATACAAGGTACCTTAAGGAGTGTGTTCTAAAAATGTATGATGTAGGTTTAGCTGTCTGTTATGTAATGGGCAGGAAATATACTGTACTTTTTAGCAGAAATGCAGTGGAATATCACTGAACAAAAAGATATTTAACCTTCATTGTTTTATATTTGAGAATTGTTACTTTATCTTGAAGTTTGTGTTCATTACACAGGTACAAGAATGAGAGAAAGAGAGATCATTTGGAATTCAATGCCGACCTTCCTGTCAGTGGAATGCACATGTGTTCCACTGCGGAACTTAAGGGCCAACCTCTTAAGTTAATGTTAATCTCTCTCTCTCTCTCTCTTCAGCCCTTAAGCGGAAGTTAAGGGCTGAAGGTATGGAGGCAGGTAGCGGGCGGCTGCTGCGCCCCCTCGGCCTTGCGCCCTGGGCGATGGCACCGCCCGCACCACCCTCATTACGGCCCTGCTTCAAGGAGAGAGGTTCAATAGTTGTAAAGAAGGCTTCCCAAGAATGTCCAGCAAGCACCAGGACCGTCTCCTAAAGTTGATTCAGCTGTGGGATTGGGGCACCACCAGTGCAAAGCTTGCTCAGGAATGGCAGCAGGCAGGTGTGAGTGCACCTGCACGCACAGTGAGGCGAAGACTTTTAGTAGGATGGCTTGGTGTCAAGAAGGCCAGCAAAGAAGTCACTTTTCTCCAGGAAAAACAGGGGCAGATTGATATTCTGCAAAAGGTACAGGGATTGAACTGTTGAGGACTGGGGTAAAGTAATTTTATCTGATAAATTCCCTTTCAGATTGTTTGGGGCATCTGGAAAAACGCTTGTCCAGAGAAGGAAAGGTGAGCGCTACCATCAGTCCTGTGTCATGCCAACAGTAAAGCATCCTGAGACCATTCATGTGTGGGGTTACTTCTCAGCCAAGGGGGCTCACTCACAATTTTGCTTAAGAACACTGCCATGAATAAAGAATGGTACCAAAACATCCTCCAAGAGCAACTTCTCCCAACCATCCAAGAACAGTTTGGTGATGAACAATGCCTTTTCCAGCATGATGGAGCACCTCGCCATAAGGCAAAAGTGATAACTAAGTGGCTCCGAGATCAAAACATCAACATTTTGGATCAATGGCCAGGAAACTCCCCAGACCTTAATCCCATTGTGAACTAATGGTCAATCTGCAAGAGGCAGGTGGAGAAACAAAAACCCACAAATTCGGGCAAACTTCAAGCATTGATTAGGCAAGAATGGGCGGCCATCAGTCAGTATGTGGCCCAGAAGTTGATTGACAGCATGCCAGGGCGAATTGCAGAGGTCTTCAATAAGAAGGGTCAATACTACAAATATTGACTATTTGCATAAACTTAATGTAATTGTCAATAAAAGCTTTTGATACTCATGAAATGCTTGTAATTTTACTTCAGTATACCATAGCAACATCTGAGAAAAATGTCTTAATACACTGAAGTAGCAAACGTTGTGAAAACCAATACTTGTGTCATTCTCAAAACTCTTGGCTATGACTGTACAGTAGGTGTGATACAGATTTTGTTGAATGTCTAGGACACAGTTTAGGGGGCAAAGGTAGTACAATGTATTATTGCAACAAAAAACTATGCAAATCTGTTAGGAACTCCTTCAGTCAGCACGACAGAAACCGGAATCTGCTCCGATGTCTTGTGTTCGCTGGAGCCCCTAGTGGTGGGGACAGACTTGGCTGCAGACGAACGGAGGGTCGTGTAGTGTGCACTGACTGGGGAGAACCCTGAGGCAGCGTAGTAGAACACAGCGATGTGAGATCCAGGCAAAAGGTCCAGGGCCGGCAGCAGACAGGGATATCAGAAAACGAGCCAAAGTCAGGGGTCACAGGCAATACGACAAAGTCCAAAAACAAGCCAGGGGTCATACACTGGAAATCCAATAATAGAATAAGCACAGGAGCAGGGAAACAGGAACAGGAGCCTAGCTAAACAGGAAGCTATAACTGGCAATGAGGCTTAGTCCTCACTGCCTTAAATAGCAAGAAGGGCCAATAGGAATCATGATAACAGAAACCCCTCCCACTGTATGACTCTGCACTGACACAATGCTGACAAAAACCAAGCCAGTACCAATACAGTAAATATATAAGACTCCCATAAGAGTCTATAGATAAATATAACATCCCTACCTTTCCTTGCTGATCTGTGCCCGGGTGTCAGCCCGCTGGCCGGGCGCTGCGGCCTCTGGATTACAGCGTCCCGGTTGTTGCCTAGGCAACCGGGACGTCAGAGGCGGAAGTGACACCTCATGGAGACGGCCGGGGCGTCTGAGAAGACCGGAAGCGAGCCGCGGCGGCCCGTCGGGGAGCCGCGGTTCGTAACAGTACCTCCCCCCTTGAGGAGGGGTCAATGCACCCCGACTTCCAGGTTTCCCAGGATATTTTTTGAAGAAGTCCTTAATGAGTTGGTTAGCATGAAGATGTTTTTGCGGCACCCAAGATCGCTCCTCCGGGCTTAGCCCTTCCAGTGGACCAAAAAGTGGATTTGACTTTGCACCCTTTTGGAGTCTAGAATCTTTTCAACAATAAACTCTTGGTGTCCTCTGACTGAGACAGGACGAGGTCTGTGCAATTGACGTGGTCTGAATTTATGTGACCATGTGACTGCTTTCAACAAGGAACAATGGAATGTGTTAGGAATTTTGAGTGAAGAAGGAAGTTTCAACTTGAAAGCCACAGGATTAATCTGTTTAATAATGGAGAAGGGTCCAATAAACCTAGGACCTAACTTCCTACAAGGTTGCTTAAGTTTAATGTTGCGGGTAGACAGCCACACCTTGTCCCCGACCTTGAAAGGACATGGTCCACGATGCTGATCAGCATAATGCTTAGACTTAAACAAAGCTTGTTTAAGGGCAAGGTGAACCTTTCTCCATATCCGGCACAGATAAGAAATCGAAGAACTAGATTTAGCTTGATTCCAGACTTCCAGCGAGTTGGACCGAGGATGGAATCCGAGGTTACAGAAGAATGGCGATACCAGAGTAGACGAATGGCACGAGTTGTTGTAGGCGAATTCTGCCCATGGAAGCAGAGCAGCCCAATCACTATGGCATTTAGTTACATATAAACGGAGAAATTGCTCAAGGGATTGATTAACCCTCTCCGTTTGTCCGTTGGACTGTAAGTGATACCCTGAGGATAGACATAGCTTGATTCCTAATTGGGCACAGAATGCTCTCCAGAATGTGGCTACAAATTGGGAGCTGCGGTCAGAGACAATGTTAACAGGAAGTCCATGGAGCTTGAAAACGTGCTGAATGAATAGAGATGCCAAGGTTTTAGCACATGGCAATCCTACAAGAGGGATGAAATGTGCCATCTTACTAAATCTGTCCACTATCACCCAGATGGTGTTAAAGCTGGATGAGCGCGGTAATTCCACGATGAAATCCATCGATATGTGGGTCCAGGGTCTCGCTGGAATGGACAGTGGCATAAGAGGCCCGGCAGGACGTTTGCGAGAAGACTTGTTCCTGGCACAGGTTTCACAGGATAACACAAACTCTTTGGTATCTGCTGCCAAGGAAGGCCACCAGACGGAACGAGACAGAAGTTCCAATGTCTTGGATACTCCAGGGTGACCTGAGGTTTTATTATCATGACATTCGGTGAGAATCGTCCTCCTTAGATAATCCGGTACGAATAATTTACCCCTGGGAGTAGCTGATGGTGCCAACTGTTGGAGACCACGGAGAGTTGTGCCAAGATCCTGAGTTAGGCCAAGGACTACTTTGGATGCCGGAATAATGAAAGTGGTTTCTGCGAGGGAAGGATGAGAGGCGATAAAACTGCGAGACAAGGCGTCCGCCTTAATGTTCTTGGATCCGGGCCTGAAGGTAATGGTAAAGTTGAAACGGGAGAAGAAGAGGACCCACCGGGCTTGTCTGGAGTTCACAATCTTGGCAGATTGAATATACTGTAGATTTTTGTGGTCGGTATATACTGTAACAACATGATTAGCGCCCTCTAGCCAGTGGCGCCACTCTTCAAATGCCCACTTGATTGCCAGCAACTCCCTATTTCCGATGTCGTAGTGGGTCTCAGCGGAGGAAAATTTCCTGGAGAAAAATGCACAGGGGTGCAGGCAGTGATCATTGAGATCTTTCTGAGAAAGGATGGCACCTGCCCCGACGTCAGAAGCGTCCACTTCGATAATAAAGGGTAACTCTGGATTGGGGTGTCGGAGGACAGGTGCAGAGATGAATGCATTTTTTAACTCCTGAAAAGACGTTAAAGCAGTAGAGGACCAATTAACGGTATCGGCCCCTTTTCGGATAAGGGCTGTAATTGGAGCCACTAATACAGAGAATGACCGGATGAATCGCCTATAGTAATTAGCAAATCCTAAAAACCTCTGAATGGCTTTAAGATTGCTTGGCCGGATCCAATCGAGAACTGCCTGTACCTTACTGGGATCCATGGAGAAGCCACGAGGAGAGATGACATATCCGAGGAACGTGACCTGAGTGACTTCAAACTCGCATTTCTCGAGTTTAGCGAAGAGGCAGTGCTGGCGGAGTTTCTGAAGTACCTGTCTGACATGAGTACGGTGTTGCTCCAGTGACTGGGAATAAATCAAAATATCGTCAAGATACACTACAACGAATCTCCCCAGGAATTCTCGTAGGACATCATTAATAAAATCTTGAAACAATGCGGGGGCGTTACATAGGCCGAAGGGCATGACCCGATATTCATTATGGCCTGAGTGAGTGTTGAAGGCCGTCTTCCACTCATCGCCCTTTTTGATTCGAACCAGATTATATGCCCCCCGCAGATCGATCTTGGAGAATATCGTGGCTAATTTAAGCTGATCAAAAAGCACGGAGATGAGTGGCAACGGATAGGTATTTTTCACGGAAATCCCATTTTGACCCCTATAGTCTATGCACGGCCGGAGGCTCCCATCTTTTTTTTTCACAAAGAAGAAACCCGCTACTACGGGTGATTTGGATGGTTGAATGAATCCCTTACGTAGGTTTTCCTCCACATAATCATCCATAGACTTAGTCTCGGGAATAGACAAGGCATATAATCTTCCCTTAGGAAGCGTGGCATCCGGAACCAAATCAATGGAGCAATCGTAGCTATGGTGTGGGGGTAGAGAGTCTGCTTCTTTTTTCGAGAACACGTCGTGGAATTCACGATAAGGCAATGGAAGAGATCCAGGGCAAGGCTGAACAATCCGGAGAGGAAGAGCAAGACAGGTTGAGGAACAAGCCTTACTCCATCGTATGATCTCTCCCGTGCTCCAATCTATGTGAGGGTTTTGAAGTTGAAGCCAGGGATGCCCGAGGATCAATGGTACGGAGGAACAAGGAATCAGAAAGAACGAGAGGACTTCAGAATGGAGAGCTCCCACCGTAAGCTGCAGAGGAGGCGTTTGATATGAGACCCTTCCGTCAGTTAACGGTCTGCCATCCAGTCCGCAGAACGTGATTTCCGAGTCCAAATTTACGGATGGAATGCCCAGAGTCTTGGCAAAGTTTATATCCAAAAAATTTCCGGCTGCCCCACTGTCAAGAAAGGCAGGGATAGAAACGGATCGATTACCATACATGATCCGAGCAGGGATTAAGACAGAATTCTTGGAAGAGACCATCTGGAGACCTAGGCGTACCTCCTCCTTTACTCCTAGGCCTGGTCTTTTCCCGCCTTGTTCGGGCAGCTACGCAGGAGATGGCCTTTATTGCCGCAATAGAGACATAGCCCCAATAACCGCCGCCTGGATTTCTCCTCAGGGGACAGGCGATAAGCCCCTAACTGCATGGGCTCTGGTAAATCCTGAGGAACTGGGTAGGCTGGAGAGGACCAGGATGGTGAGGAGGCCTCCTTCTCGGACCTTCTTTCCTTGATCCTGCGGTCAATTTTAATAACCAATTGCATTAAGGCCTCCAAGGAAGATGATGAAGGATACTGGACTAAGGAGTCCTTTATCTGCTCCGAGAGCCCAAGCCGGAACTGACTCCGTAGTGCGGGGTCATTCCACTGGCTGTCGACCGACCATCTGTCGGAACTCGGCACAATACTCTTCCGCTGTCCGCCGTCCCTGTTTCAGCGCTCCTAGGTGGGACTCGGCCGAGGCCACCCTATCTGGGTCATCATATAAGAGACCAAGTGCGTTGAAGAAGGCGTCTACGGACTGCAGAGCTGGATTAACAGGAGTCAGACTGAACGCCCAGGATTGGGGATCGCCTTGGAGTAAGGAGATGACAGTGCCGACCCTCTGTTGCTCCGAGCCCGAGGAGCGGGGCCTGAGACGAAAATACAGCTTGCAGCCCTCCTTAAAATTTCGGAATAAGGCTCTATCTCCAGAGAACCGGTCCGGAAGATTTAACTTTGGCTCAGGTGCCGGAGTTGCTTGTGAGGCCTTGGCGGCTTCTTCCTGAGCAGAAAGCCTGTGTGAAAGATCCTGAACCATCTGCGACACAACTTGGATCTGCCCTGCTAGGACTTGAGCCGGACTGGGTTCCATCGGTGGAAAATAGGATCGTCTTTATTTTTGGCCAGTTATAATGTTAGGAACTCCTTCAGTCAGCACGACAGAACCCGGAATCTGCTCCGATGTCTGGTGTTCGCTGGAGCCCCTAGTGGTGGGGACAGACTTGGCTGCAGACGAAAGGAGGGTCGTGTAGTGTGCACTGACTGGGGAGAACCCTGAGGCAGCGTAGTAGAACACAGCAATGTGAGATCCAGGCAAAAGGTCCAGGGCCGGCAGCAGACAGGGATATCAGAAAACGAGCCAAAGTCAGGGGTCACAGGCAATACGACAAAGTCCAAAAACAAGCCAGGGGTCATACACGGGAAATCCAATAATAGAATAAGCACAGGAGCAGGGAAACAGGAACAGGAGCCTAGCTAAACAGGAAGCTATAACTGGCAATGAGGCTTAGTCCTCACTGCCTTAAATAGCAAGAAGGGCCAATAGGAATCATGATAACAGAAACCCCTCCCACTGTATGACTCTGCACTGACACAATGCTGACAAAAACCAAGCCAGTACCAATACAGTAAATATATAAGACTCCCATAAGAGTCTATAGATAAATATAACAACCCTACCTTTCCTTGCTGATCTGTGCCCGGGTGTCAGCCCGCTGGCCGGGCGCTGCGGCCTCTGGATTACAGCATCCCGGTTGTTGCCTAGGCAACCGGGACGTCAGAGGCGGAAGTGACACCCCGGTCGTCATGGAGACGGCCGGGGCGTCTGAGAAGACCGGAAGCAAGCCGCGGCGGCCCATCGGGGAGCCGCGGTTCGTAACAAAATCTCAAGCTTTTTGACTTTAGTGAACAAAACTGCTGTCTGTATGTTTGTGGTGTCTTCTAACTTGTTTACTTACATTTTTACTGTATTTAAATGTTGTCGTTAGGGAAGGTGTTCCCATAAAGGTAGCCTTGATTAATGGCAATAACACCAGAAGCAGCTCACACTAATTGTTTCATGTGAATCCAGCAGTATTTTAAGATTAAGTATTTAGATCAAAACTACTTTGCTTTATATTACTATTGATGACTAGTAGACCTGTGATCTTCGACTGATCAAGCCGACCAAATACACAAGATATTGATTGTATCACTGTCAAACAACATTGTAGTAACCTTTTCAGCCAATGCTCTTTATGTACTATAGTAGAAGGGACAGTTACAGAAATACTTAGGTTCAAGTGTGGCACTACCCACCCCCACAGTGATACCAATGGGAGAGGTGACTTCTGCGTGTTGTTGATTTTATTTCACAATTCAGGAATGATGCTTACTCAGCTTAGGAGGTCACTCAATATTGGAAACCCAGCAAAATGCCTTTTTTCAACAATCCGGTATCTTTTATACTAAACAATTGATCTATAAGTGATCTGAAATGTATCCATATTAAAGTGCTTGTTTATTAATTTCAGAAATTCGGAAAGTTGATGGATTTAATCGGACAAATGTATTTTTGATAACTGTTTAAGCTAGCTTTTTTATATAGAAAGGAGAAGCCCTATGACATACATGCTATTTTTTATATAGTACACTAAAAAGAGGCAAGATGGGAATATTAGGTCAAGCAACAGAACAGATCTTATAGGTCAGAGGGTAGTAAAGAAAATAAAGGTACACCAGTGTGCCTCCTTTAGCACTCACAAGCTCCCACAAGCAAAAAGGATATTTAATTTTGCAGAACACGAATATTTTATTTTTTTCTATATATTTTAGTTTTTTTCTAAAATACATTTGAATTACTAACTTTGTGGATAAGTTAATAAACAAGCACTTTGGGTACATTCCAGATTGCTTATAGATCAATTGTTTAGTAAAACAGTTGCTGGATTGTTGTAAAAGGCATTTTGCAAAAAAATGCTGGGGTTTGAATATTGAGTGACCTCCTAAGCTGAGTAAAAATACATAGCCTGCCCACACACACATAATATAAATACAATTTTACTTACCTTTCCTCTGTTCTGTACTTCTTTCTTCTGCGTTGCGCTGCCGCTGCCCCTATCTGCCCCAGCAGTGCTCCTCGCTGAATGTGACGTCGGGTGTGATGACGTCACGCCCGACATTCAGTGGGAGCGAGGAGACTGCCGGGAGCCGCCGCGAGATCAGGTGACCTTTTTTTTATGCTGGCTTGGAGGGGAAGGTAGCGGGCGGCTGCTGCGCCCTCTTGGGCCTGCGCCCTGGGCGACGGCACCACCCTAGTTACGGCTCTGCGTGGCACACCATTCCTGTGGGAGGAAATAATACACATCCTCCGCGTGGTCCACCTAACCATCCCACACAACATTTGCCAGGTAATATTTGCTTTACACATCATGTATAGTTTTATAAAAATAGTCACAAGAACAACATATATACTTGTAGGGAACCTAGTGTGTAGTGGAATTGTATGGAATGGCAAACAAAGGTTTTGTTCTTTGGAGTCTACAATGATTATGATTGGAATTATGGATGGAAAGAGAATGTCTCAGAGAGGATGTCTCAGCGCATTTCTTCTGTTATGAAATTAAACAGAACTGGATCTCTCTAAATATTTTAGTATGGAACCTTTCAATGGTCTTTTGAACACTTTTGTAAACCAGAGCCGTGTTGTCAATTCTGCATGACATAGATTTGAGATGAGAGATATAATTGCTTGTAAAAGACTTACACTCTTGGGTGTTTGTAAAGTGTGGACTCAGTGAAGGTAATTTATGAAGGGCAAAAGAGCCAAACTACAGTGGAAAAGCACCTTTCGTACTTCTGGTGCACCAAGGTGCATAGGTTCATGGATCATACAGTCAAGATGGAACAGCAAAGGCCTTCCTAATAATACACAAAGCACATCCAGAGTGTAAGCTTGTGAGCAGGGCTCTCTTACCTCTATGTCTGTATGTTTTACCCAGTATTGTTTTATTACTGATTGCTCCCAATTGTAAAGCGCTACGGAATTTGCTGGCGCTATATAAATAAATGTCGATGATAATGGTGCACTTTGTTTTTGGAGCAGTACAAACATGAGACTTTAGTTTGCAGATCAAGATTATTGGGATGAGATAAAAGGGGGTCGAAAGGTTGAATTTTCTAGGGAGTTCCTTGCCACTCGGAGGGGGCACAGTCAGGGGCGGGCTGGCCCAGGTTGCTATTAGGGCCGGGGGGTAGGCTGGCCGGCCGCCCCCTGGATGCAAAATACAATACTTTCCAATACTGCCGCGTCATCAATGCGGCCGCGTCATCAATGACGCGGCCGCATCCCTTTTCATGGGATGCGGCCGCCTGTGTGCCCCCCGGCCACGCCTCTCCCAGCCCGCGCCTGGGCACAGCCAATTCTACACTGCAAATGTTCTTGAGCTTTGCACCATTTTAGAGCTGGCAAAGATAGGGTCTTGCCCTATAATTTTAATGGCAGCTGTTCTGCCCCTCCATATTCCAATTCTGCAGAGAAGCACATTTCCAAACACATTTTGAGCAATGTAATAAAACCCTTCACACACAAAATTGCTACTTACAATATAGATAATCACCATGTCTCCACTCTCATTATTTTGATACTTATCAAAGAAATGCTCATGTAGACATTATGTCAGGGTTTCCCAAACCTAGTCCTCAGGGCTCCCTAACAGTGCAGGTTTTCCATATCTCCTTGCTGGAGCACAGGTGTATTAATTACTGACTGACACATTGTAACAGATTCACAGGTGGTCCTAATTATGTCACATGTGATCCGGAAAACCTGCACTGTTAGGGAGCCCTGAGAACTGGGTTTGGAAAACCCTGCATTATGTGAACACTTTTTTTGTGTTCCGCGTTTCATGCAAACTATTGAAAACACGTTTTTTTTAAATGACTCACCTGAACAACTATTGATGCTAGGGTATAAACTCTGGGGGTGACAGACAGCATTGATTTTTCTGCTCTGGCTATTCTCCTGGCCCAACAAACTCAGAAAGGTCTGGCTCTGAGGAGCGATATATTGAGTAGAATGTTCTACTAACATCTGTGTGTCAAACAAAGAAGTGGATAGTCTATGGGTACAAACAATACACAGGGCAGATTGTTCACCCTCAGATCTCTGGCAATGGTTAGCGGAGAATAGTAACCTTATATATTGGCAATATAGTTATATTACGTCTGTTTTCTGTTACACAGATTGAAAAGATTCTTTCATAGCTTCTCACAAGTGAATAAGGTTGATGGTGTGTTGCTGTTTTAATAAGAACACAAGTGGGCCTTGTGCTGATCTGCATGACATCGAAGATCACTAGATCAATGCGCTGCTTACTGTGGTTAATGGCTCTAGAAATATTTACTATCTGTTTTGTAACATAAGGATGCAAAATGTAAGCTTGCAGCTGCAACATTTCATAATTAGATGTACACATAAGATTGTAGTAGGAAAGCATTCTAGATCACAGGTTCCAAGAAAAATTTCCTTTGGCTCCTAGAAGAGTCGATGGTCGCATGCTAGATTTAAAGATACAGCACATAAATTCCATTAACTAAAAAACAAACACACTGCCAAATATTTAAGGCCACATCCTTGTTATCATGCAGCAACCCCATTAACTATTGCAACATTAGTGTACAACATTTGACCAGTGAATACCAATTGTAAAGCGCTACGGAATCTGCTTGTGCTATATAAATAAATGCTGATGCTGATGTTGATGAATAGAATCAATTATCCCACCAGTGCCTGCACTGTAAGATTGAATGTAAACTTTATGTAGTGGAAGCACATAAGGATGCTGCAGGGGGCAGCATGGTGGCCTAGTGGTTAGCACTTCTGACAGCACTGGGGTCATGAGTTCAATTCCCATCCATGGCCTTATCTGTGTGGAGTTTGTATGTTCTCCCCGTGTTTGCGTGGGTTTCCTCCGGGTGCTCCAGTTTCCTCCCACACTCCAAAAACATACTGGTAGGTTAATTGGCTACTATCAAATTGACCCTAGCCTCTATCTTTATCTTATACAGTTAACTCTGGTGAGGCATAGGCTGTAGACACTGGAAGGGTGGCGATCTCTGAAACCATAACTTTCCAAGGCATCAGACATTGTGTTGTTTAAAGTTTAGGGAGGGTATTAAAATAATAAATTTAAACTAGTGTCGCAGAAAAAAATATTCTCTGGCTACATGTGGACTTTTTTCTTTGTCTTCTTGTCATACCTGCTTGTCTACAGTGCAGTCTAATTTACTATTTTTTAATGACTGACCTCATTTAACCTCTATTTGTACTACTAATGAGCATTATTATTTATATAAGATGTGTGGTTATAAACCATTTTGGAGTATTCTCTTAATGTTTTTTTGTTTAGTTCCATGGAGCACCCTGTTACATGAGTACTGCACATGACCAGGATCATGTACGTAACACAAGTTACATGTACCAATAAAATCACATATGGAAAACTTTGGTGGTGTGTTAAAAGAAGAACATTAGAGAAGTGTCGGGAATAGGAGAGGCTGGGGCTATAGACACATTGTCCATTGCCAAATAATGATCGGAACATGTGGTGTATCAATCTGCCCTCTACAAAAACCACCAATATAAAGATATCCATACAAGAAGTTGCTGTTCCATACATTTCTCACATATATGGTGCTTAGTTTAATCAAAAGTGTTTGGAAAAACACAATAATAACTGAGTTTCCAAATGCAGCATAAGGAGATAATATAATAGCGCTCTTGGCAATATCGGGCAATTGGCATTAATATGGTAGTATATATGGCTTTTAAATAAGTGTGATGTCAGTAAATCTAATCCAAAGCGGTCAGATGATTAAGAAGAATGCTGCAAAAATGCTTTTGGACGATGGCAGCCATCAGCTTGTGTGTGCGGTCATCTACTGAGTAGCCCACTCTCTCATGATAACAACTCTAATATACCAAATAATGAAAACTTATCATTTTCCCCCAAAATCTATAAAATACTACCAACACTAAAATCCCTAGGACAATGCTTCATAAAATCATGCAGCTTATCTGTCTCAGTTCCTAGAGGAAATCAGATCCATGGTGTGCCAAGTTTTTTGACGCCCCTCCTTTCAGAGAGGCGGAATCTAACGAACGCCAAGAACCCCTGCAAGGGCTTTTTGTTCTTTGCCTCTTCTGATCCATAGGTCGCAGCCCTCTTTGAGAGTACAAGATGAGACCTACTGGAGAGAGTAGCAGTAAGCTGGAATGATGGAGAGCTGATGGATGCAATAGCCTTCAGGTTGCAGATCAATACCACTGGGATGGTGGAGACATATAATAGTCTATGGACTGCAAGGCAATGCTCCAGGAATGGTGAGGACAGTTATGAGCAATAGCCTGTGGACTGCAGGATAATACCATTGGAATGGTCAAAGCTGATGGGTGCAATAGCCTGCGGACTGCAGGGCAATACCACTGGAATGGTGAAGAGGTGTAACATAGTAACATAGTAACATAGTAACATTTAATGAGGTTGAAAAAAGACACCAGTCCATCAAGTTCAACCTATTTTGGATCTCTTGCGATCCTGCACTTATATTTGAAATTGATCCAGAATAAGCAACCGCCAATCTTTTTCAATTGTGAAAATCCCCCCAGACTCAATATTGCAGTCCTATTTTTACCCTATATCTACTACTATCCTTTCATTTTAATTAACGGTCGTATCCCTGGATACACCTTTCCGCTAAAAATTTGTCTAACCCTTTCTTAAACATATCTATTGAATCTGCCATCACAACCTTCCCTGGCAATGAATTCTATATCTTGACTGCCCTTACTGTAAAGAACCCCTTCCTTTGCTGGTTGTGAAATTTCCTCTCCTCTAAACTTAAGGAGTGACCGCGTGTCCTGTGTATAGTCCTTGGGGTAAAAAGTTCCCATGAAAGTTCTCTGTATTGACCCTTAATGTATTTGTACATAGTAATCATATCTCCCCTTAGACGCCTCTTTTCTAAAGTAAACATGCCTAAACTGGCTAACCTGTCCTCATAACTTAATGACGCCATACCCTTTATCAATTTTGTCGCCCTTCTCTGAACCCTTTGTATTTCCAAATTATCTTTTTTATAGTGCCCAGAACTGTACTGCATATTCAAGGTGTAATAGTCTGCTGACTGAAGGACAATACCACCGGTATGGTGAAGAGGTGTAATAGCCTGTGGACTACAGGGGTGATGCCACTGGAATGGTGGAGAGGCATAATAGTCTGCACATTGCAGGAGGAGTGCCACTGAATGGAGGACAGCCACAGAAGACACGTCCAGCATCCAACAGGTAGGTGACCCAAAGAACAGGCACAGATTAGCAGGAGGAGGTGCCTTTTATAGTGGGAGGCAAATGAGCGTCCGGCAGAGAAAATAAAGCAACACGGAAGATGGCGGACATCAGGAGCAGTAAGTAGCCGTCATCAGTGGGGTGGTAAGTGTGCCAGGCTTCGACAGAGAAGTCGAATGCCTGGCGTGTAACATTATCTGCCATTATCTCATTGTCCCTAACTGATTTACACAGGCGGTAGTCACACTGTTCTCTGCCCTCATCTATACTGCGTTACACATCATTCTGTGCAATCCACCTCATTCTTCTGTCAGTTTCCTCATCACAGATTATTCCCCGATCTTTTCATAATCCAGAATCTGCCCACTTTCAATCACTTCCCTTTATTTTACATATAGCAATTACTAAATCCAATTTTAGTAAAGCTGTCATTCTGTTTTGTTTTTTGAAAACGCATTTAATACACATTTACACAGAACAACATGCATCATTGTTAATACCTTGTAAAAGATCAATTCCTCAAAGACATATCATCAATAAGTGTGCTTTCAGGAGCAATTTAAGCAGAGAAACTCAATCTTGTCCCCTACTACAATGTGCCCTTTGCTCCTCTTCTTGCACAATTTCTACAACTGAGAGAGACTGTAATTTCTGCAGTAAGTGGCAGCAGTTACAGCATCATCCTGTTGACCTTTCCCAACATTGCAGCTTGAATATATAAGAAAATAATTAGGATTCTGTTAAACACATTAACATGATGGTAAAAGGAAAAACTGGATCTTGTCATATTTGTACATTACTGTCCTATAGAGAAGCTGTATATTGCATTATCTAACAAAATATAAGGAACAAGAGAAATGAAGTGGTCTTTCAAGGCAGAAAGGGGTTAAATATTCAAAGTTTAGAAGAGGTTCCTTCACACTTAATAATAATAATAGACAATATACTGTATTAACCCTAACTTGGGATTCCAGAGGATAGTCTACAACAGCCTTCATAGGATTATGGAGGATATAGGGCCCAAACATTTCAAAAGTATCTCTTTATTATTGTTGTTCTATGCCATGAAAATGATCAGGACTACTATCCAGGCACTACTATTTTCCAAACAGACATTTACTCTAATTGGGCAGCACAGTGGCTTAGTGGTTAGCACTTCTGCCTCATAGAACTGGGGTCATGAGTTCAATGCCTGACCATGGCCTTATCTGTGAGGAGTTTGTATGTTCTCCCTGTGTTTGCGTGGGTTTCCTCTGGGTGCTCTGGTTTCCTCCCACACTCCAAAAAACATACTGGTAGGTTAATTGGCTGCTATCAAAATTGACCCTAGTCTTTCTCTGTGTGTCTGTGCATGTATGTTAGGGAATTTAGACTGTAAGCTCCAATGGGGCAGGGACTGATGTGAATGAGTTCTCTGTACATCGCTGCGGAATCAGTGGCGCTATATAAATAAATGATGATGATGATTGGCTGTACAGTTACATTTATAGAGCATGGGGCCTATTAATGGATTTAATGTAACCCATTCATGAGAGGACACAAGAAGATTGGTATATAATGAATGTGATTGCAAAGTATTAATGGCTGACTTTTAACTGTTTCATTGAAAATGTTACATATAAGGACAAGGACATGTAAAAAATATTAAAAGCTTTGTGGGTGAATTTCCTCTGACCTTTCTGTAATCTCCACTTGGACCATGCTGTTGATATGTTCAAAATGTTTCTGTATAAGTGGGCCCTGAGCAGAGGCCCTCACATGCCTTATTCCACAGCTATATCTTTTGTATTCAAACTAAGAGTGGCCCAATTGGAGTTCTCAATGAGAACTTCAGAGGCACTACAATATGATATAATGTTCTAGTCCACAGGTAACAAACACATAGCACTCACTAAGAATATGTTAGCAGCACCACAACAGGTTATTAACAAGCAACTAAAACCACTAACATATACTAAAGTCTATATATTACTGAGCGAAATATAATACCTGATATTTACTTATGTGTTCATACCTAACTAGATCTGTATGTGCTTTCCTTTAGGAAAAGCTGATCTTGTTTAGGATGGGAGTGTTCATTTATCTGTGCCCTTCTAGGTTGAGGAAAATAGTTGTCAATGTAGCAACCCCACAAAGAAATCACATAGTGTTGTGGAATCCTTTTACTGCAATGTGTTCATCTTTACACACAAATAGGTTCAAAACCAATCGTGTGTTTTCTTCTTGCATCATTTGCTACCTGTGGGTGAGCATTGAACATTTATTTCAGGACATTGAATGTGTATGGTTTATTAAAAAAAAAAAAAAAAATTATATATTTCAGGGAAGCAATGTATGGACTACCTTTACTTCAAATGGTATATTTATTGATGTTTATATTTTAAATATATGGTTTTATTTGAGCCAAACTACATGCTTACTTATATTATGCCTCTACACTGCAAACTGGTGTAGCGCACTGAAGTGGAGTAGAGGGACGAGCAGTGGCTAACGGGTCAGTAAGAATGCGGAGCAGCATTATTAGTAGTCTAAATCACATGAATCACAAAACCTCTCCCAGGTAAACGGGGGTAGGATTCTTACGACTTTTGTTATAGGATATTCAGAGCATTGTGTATGCACTACAAAATGTAGAAAGATAGGGAAATTTATTGTAATGAGCACCCTTTTGGATGTTTAAAATGAATATATGTCCATTCAGACCAGTGATCCCAGCAGGGGCATCATTAACCTATACATCGTTGTGTTGGGGTTACTGTAGAGGGTTGGAGAATGCTAGGTTTAAGAAGAAGCAGATGAAAGGCTTCTTTTCTTTTACAGATCATAAATATTGACAATAATAAATTGAACACGTGTTAAATCCATATGTGTGTTGGAAGAAAAGTTGCCTGCCACACCACCCCTGACAACATGAGAGTGATAGGTAAAGAATTGAGTCCTGGTGCTGGCGCTTGTCAGGCTCAGGCAGATTAGGACTAGTGAGGATCTGTGGAACTGGCTTTCCTTCCAGATGTCCTGCTTACGATAGGTTATCATCACTCAGAGACACAGGTCCAGCAGGAAGCGATTGGCAGATAAAAAGGGTCACATCTGTATCAAAGGATCTCTGTAAGAAATGTGGTGTCTTCAGAGGAGTTCTAAGGATATGTGGAAGAGGTCATTATGAAGGAGAATACTTAACTGTGCCAATGACCAGCACCGTTACTGTAATGAGGTGACTACGAGGTTTCTTCTGCAGTTAATGACTGGATAAAAAAAAGAACGCGTACAACCTATGTCAAAATGGTAAGATTTATTTTCAATCCACAAATATGCAAAACCAAAGCACAAATTCTCTTTCATCCCACAATGTTCCTATATGCACATGCACATGCAAAAAGGAGATTTCATTTTGCGGTATGAGATTATTTAAGTGAGAGGTAACAGGGCGCATTTGCAGGTGCATTTCCTGCTTAGTGGGAGTGCTTAGCCTTTTCTCCCTTGCAAAAGGTCTTCATTTTCCCCAGCATCTCGATGGGGCCTTGTCTAGTACTTTTAATGGGATTCATGTTGTATATTTGCAAGAGAAAAACTTCAACCAATTAAATGAAAATACTCATAAACACAAAATTGAGACACATAGAATAAAACCCAATGTCCCTGTGCTCTCACGATTCATTCAAGATGGGAAAAAAGCTAAACTGAGCAGTAGTAAACTGATTTTTGAAATGACGTTTACCTCTTTCCACTATGCACATTTCCAGCTGGATGGCAGACCATAGTTGCCTACTCTCCCGTCCGGGAGACTCCCGAATTTTTGGGAGTTCTCCCGGACTCCCGAGAGAGCAGGCAAAAATCCCGGATCCCGAAGTCGCCGCTGTTGAAGATGGCGGGGGCGGGGCTAAACGCGGCATTGTGGCCCCGGCCCCTGCTGCGATTGGCTAAAATGGTCTAAGATTGACAGGGGTTGGGGCCTAACGGCGCACCACGCGAGGCCACGCCCCCTCGAAGGACCCCCTCCCGGACAGCTGCCTCTTAAAGTTGGCAAGTATGTGGCAAACTGATTTCCTAAATGTGGTCGAAGCACCTTGAAAAGCACTAGATGGAATAAGTATGTGCACCTGCACACATAATGGAGCATTACTGGCCCACAATTTCGGCAGTTCATAAATGACTCTCTCTCTCCTATGTCAAATATGTTGGGCAGTTATTTTTACTGATCTGCAGAATTGGCTAAATTTATGTGAACCACACAAACATGATACATAACAAAACAAATCTAGGGCCTGATTCATTAAGGATCTTAAATCAAGAGGTATCTTATTTCAGTCTCCTGGACAAAACCATGTTACAATGCAAGGGGTGCAAACTAGTTTTCTGTTTTGCACATAAGTTAAATACTGACTGTTTTTTCATGTAGCACACAAATATCAACTTTAAATTTCAGTGTACAAATAAGCTATCAAGTATTTGTGTGCTACATGAAAGAACAGTCAGTATTTAACGTATGTGCAAAACAGAAAACAAATTTTCACCCCTTGCATTGTAACATGGTTTTGTCCAGGAGACTGAAATAAGATACCTCTTCATTTAAGATCCTTAATGAATCAGGCCCCTAGTGATTAGTTTACTAAAACTATACATTAGTGTCATTTCATCTGTAGTTGTCAATTACATATACCGATGAAATAGTATATGGAACATGCATATTTCCCATGAAGTCTTGCGCGTAAGTGTAAGTGACTTTCCAGTCCTTGGTTAACTACAATTCCCAACATTCTCTTCCAGCTGCAGGCTAGAGAGCCAGAGGTTGCTTGAGTTCAAATATTAATACAAGATAATATAATAAAAGATCATAATGAATTTGGCAACTACAAGGGTGTGTGTGTGTGGGAGGGGAGCTGCCTTTATTACAAAAAATTACTTTTATTATTATTATTATTATTATTATTACTACTCATTGTCTATATGGCAGAGTACCGATTACTGTGATTTTCAATAGTGTCCCACTATACAACAGGAACCACATTGTCAGGGTTATACGGTTAGTGGTCCAAATGGAAAACCAATTTCATTCTGTTTAAGATATATGTAATTTAAGACGTCTGTCAAGGTATAGAAAGTCACTGTGTTATGTGTATATTTTTCATGTATACATTTAACAAATGAGCATATTTGATTGGAACCAATAATGATGGATACTGTATATCTTTGAATTTATTTTGAATAAATTACAGAAAAAAATTAAGTTTTGATACTGGGTAGTGCTCACACAATGTGTTTCTTTTATTTAATGTAAGCACAATACACAACACCCATTACTTTACAAAGAACGCAACCAGTGCTGTTATTTATAGAATACGTTTACACAAACAGTCGTATAACAAAAGCAAACAGCAAAGGATAGCACAGCCACTGCTCTGATTTACAAAAAAATAAAATGTTCCTTTGACCGTGTTCATCCTTCCATCTCACTGTGTAACGTACTGTCTGGGTCACTGGCTGCTCCCTGACCTCCCATATGGATGTTCACTAGCAATAAGGACACAATGCCCCACAGGCAGCAGCACATAGCACACTGCATTACCTCCATCCTGAGACCTGGCCAATGAAGTAGAACAACAGGTCCGGCAGAGAATATGACCAGAGTGTCATGTAACTTAGTGACACAGGTGTCAGAACCAAAGGCTTTAATGAGTGACATTTACAAGTTCAGATAGACGATCCTCACTTCGACTATATATAAAGATCTAATTAGGCCTTGTGTCATTTCACTGGTATATTGTAACTGCTAGTATGGAAGAAACAGAGATTTACTTGTCATTGGAATATTTTAACAATATGGTATATATTTTACTATAAAGATTTTCATATGCAAAATTAAAGTTCTTGGGTTTATTTGTCAGTTAATGGAATAGCCAAACAAGCGTGCATGCAGGGGTGTACCTTTAGCTGCAACTACAGGGCTCAGATATGTAAGGGGACAGCTGTGATTTGATGGGGGTGAGTGTTCAACTTTTTTGAGCTTAAAATCCATGATATTGAAAGCTTCTGCTAAAGATCAAGAACATTGCATTCTTCATATATAATTCGCCAACATCTAGCAGCAAGCTCTATCACTGAGTGACAGCTATTCTGGTTCCTGTTATATACTGAACACAGATTTTCTGCCAGAGATCAGTGTTAATGTAGCAAAGTGTCCCTGCAGCGGTTCCTGTGAAGAGGACCAGCAATCCAGCGCTGGTAGTATGTTTCCCATTCAGTGCTCCCCGCCATTGGTGACAAGGAATCTGAACAGATTTGCTGTCAGCCAATCAGTGGCTAATACAGCAAGCGAATCACGGCTCACTATCTGCCATTTGGCACAGTGGTGAGCCAATTGTGGTTTACTGAGACACTAGGCCCCACCACCTGCACTTGCCTGGTCAGAATGTTGCAAATGGCACAGGAAGGACTAGGCCTTGTTCAATTTCATGCTATGGATATATTATTTGACCTTGTCTGGACAAGCCATGTGTTAGCTCAGATCACTATGTATAAATGTAGCTGTGCAGAGCAGTTAATTAGTGTACTATGAATCTTCTGTCAATCTTTTAATATAAAACTAGTTAAAAACCCATCAAAATGACAGCGTCACGATTGGGGATTTGTCTGTACCCGGACTGGGTTGTGTCTCTGGAGCTGTACTGGTAGCTACGTGAACAAAGCCCGGTGGCCTGATAATGTTCCTTCGCATGAGAGTGAAAGAACAGTTGCAGGTGGTGGTTGCTGAAAATTCAAGAGGCTACTGAATAAGAATAGCACTGGATACTCGCAAAAAGTCAGGAATAGCAATGCTGGACCGGACTGGGGCCAGATTGCAGACTGCACTGTCTGAGCAGGAACAATATAAAAGATTGCAGACTGCTGGAAACCAGGTTGGCATCTGAAAATTCAACGTTGCACTGTCCATAGGTAAGGGCGCCAGGAAGTCCTTTTATACTAGTTGTTACCTGATTGGAGACTGCAGTCAGCTGGGCTGAAGCAGCACACTGACTGGCTGAGAGGGATCGAGGGACTAGATTCAAGATGGTAGCGCCCAGGAACTGGTTTTGGAGGGAACCCTGAAGTGGAGACTGCTATTCCCTGATTGCAAACTGTAGTCAGCAGAGCTGAAGCAGTACTCTGATTGGCTGAGAGAAATCAGGTGACTGAATCCAAGATGGCAGCACCCATGTACTGGTTTTGGAGGGATCTCTGGAGAGGAGACAGACTCGCTAACATCCTGTAGAGAGATCTGAGACAACCAGAGCCTGCAGATAGCAGGAACAGCTTCAAAGGACAGCAAAGGGGTAAGTAACAGGACCTGAGAGCCTGGTGCGTGACAAACTGAAAAAAATAAGAGTAAGATCACGTTGGACCCTTTTTTGGTAATGGATATATTCCGCGTGGATGTTATTTTGTCAAAGAAATTGTTTGAATGTTCATGCTATCCTTTCATTAAGTGCTCAATAACAGGGGCAAACCTTATTGCTTCCAGTTTGACTTTATCTTTGAGGCAGCATTGATTGAATTGTTTGTCAGATGGCTGGTCAGCCGCAAAATACTTAACATGACAAAAGTACTGGAATCACAGTTATTAGCATCAATATTTGTTTCATCAATGTTATCGACGTCAAGAATGGCGTGGCATCTTGTTTGCTGACTTTCTAGGCGTTGACGTGATATTACCTCTCCTCTGTTCGCTCTTCACTTGTTTTCTATGTGTCTGGCAATTTGCTGAGAAGTCATATTTGCATGGCGATGACGATCACGTTCTCTTTGGTCATCAGTCATAGTTTGTTGTCGGGCTTTATCCTGCTCAGCCCTTCGTCTTTTTGCTGCTTCTTGCTATGCAGCAGACATTTTCCCACAGCAGACATTTGCCTTGTAGGTGGCAAAGCAGTTGCATTTTGTTGCTTTAATTAATTAGTATATTCCTATTAAATAACGAATGGATAGAAAATTTAGTCAATTTGGGATAGCAAAGGTTGTTAGAAATGGTAACTGAAACACAAAAAAACCTAAATAAATAAATCAAACAAAAAAGGCCACTAAATGAGGAATATCTTAGTCAGTAGGAATAGTCTAGTACACAAAAAAGTAATTGCAAAAATTTTACAAAATGTGTGTGTTTTGTGTGTGTATGTATAAAAGCGAGGAACAGCGTTAGCCATATATATATATATATATATATATATATATATATCTACTATATAAATGCCTAGTGGCATGTGTGGAGAAAAAAAAAAAACCAAGCTGCAGCGCCAGAGTTATACACTGACCTATATATTTCTTGAAGGAGAAGTGACAGTTGGGAGTGGTTGGTGGTTGCCGGGGGTGACAGTGGGGAGTTTTTAACACCTTAAGTAGCTTCATGAAGGATGTGGCGATGAAGATGAAGGATGAGGTGATGGAGAAAAATGATGAGGTGGTGACATGTGGACAAAACCACGTTAAAAAAGGGCGCTTGCATCGGGAAGTAACGCTCTTCCCCTGAGGAGGCCTGGGCTAGGCCCAAATGCATGACAAGAACCTTTTTAACACCTTAAGTAGCTTGATTTGACTAGAATGCATGAGTATCATGCACAGGTTAACTTGTGTATATATATATATATATACATATATATATATATATATATATATATATATATATATATATATATACATATATATATATATATACATATATATATATATATATATATATATATACGTGTGTGTGTGTGTGTATATATATATATATATATATATATATATATACACAATAAGGATTTTAATGAGCCACACAGCGGGTTACTCGTATAGTACATTGCATTTGTTATTAGGGTGACATACTTAAGCATGCCTATGACTTGTGTAGCTTTCGGATGCAATAATCATTTTGCCAAAGGATGTGGAAAACAATTTTTCAGATTTCCTTTTATGATGAGCGGATAAGTTTGGTGTCGCGGTTGTTTTAGAACATACATTTTATCCATCGTTAAGGAGAATTGGTTGCAGATCATACTCCGGGATTTCTAAGGAGCTACTATACAGATAAGCGGTTTGATTTTATATATCTGGTACGCACACCACTTTTATTATTCTGCACGATCAATTACAGATCAACTTTATCCTGCACTACAGTATTTATGAGTCACCTGCGGTGCATTTATTCAGACACCGTCCTGTTCTAACTCCTCTGGACTACTTTGTGTACATCTGTGCTTATATGTTTATATACATTGTATACACCTGAAGGCGCCGCCCTTCACCATATATATCTTACTATGTTTATCGGACTAACCATCCGTTTTTGAGGTTGGCTGCCACACGCACGTTGTGGAGGTGTTACTGTTACTATCATATTTATTTATTTATTTATATATATCATATTTATTATATACACATATGCAATTTTGTATTTGTGTTACCATCCATACATTGGGTAAGCGCCACCTGTAGATATCTGGGTTGTTTTATATATATATATATATATATATATATATATATATATATATAACATAAAGGCATGCCCTATTTGCCTTTTAGAAACAGTGGGTGTCATTTTTTACTGACAATCTAAGTGGTACTATAATTCTATATTGTCACTTGGTCAGATATCTGTGGCAACATGAGGAGATCCAACAATAATGTGCAGCAACCACTCCTTTAGGTCACAAGCAAGAACTAAAATAGTATGTTTTCTGCACAAGCCATGCAAGAGGAAGCTCTCTAAAATACAATAATAAAATGGTTAGAAAACAGTTCACTTCAAAATAAACGTCCATTGTCTAGAATGCGGTGCTGTATCCAGTACTGAATCTCTATGACTCTTCCCCTTTGTTCTACATAGATGTTTTAAATGGTTTTACATTAGGAGACACATTAGTTTAATGGCAAAACATTGTGGTTTTGGCTCAGTATGCATACCAGCTGAAGAGAGAGAGAGAGAGGAGGATACACATTAACTGCAGGGAACAGCAGAAACTATGGAATATAGTCACACACAGGCTCCTGATCAAATATCCACAGCCCTAAGCTTCCTCTCCACACCTCATCTCTCCCTCCCTTCTCAGGTGTCCTTTATTCGGGCAAATAACATGGTTTTAGGTTTCTTATTCCTTTTTGCTCTTCTTTTCAATCCCTACAGCTTCTGCATGGCTATTTTGTTTGGTCTTTAGGGATTATCTGTAGTTAAATCCAGAAATGTAAATACCTTAATCTGGTTTGATATGCCAATAGGTATGGATACCTGGGGATTTCTAAGGTGTTGACCATACACATGAATAGCCAGAGATGTATTAGCATATCCATGAATGGACAAAGAGCTGTGAAGAGGGTGCTGGGAAACATGAGAGAATTCTGTTGATCAGAGGCTCAGGTTATAAACCAGTCACAGTAATATCCAGTATAAGGTAAACACAGAAGTATTTAGAGGGGGGAGTTCAAATGGATGTCCAAGACATAACAGCTAGATGGACAACCAAAGAATTCAGACACAGGGATTTTGGATGAAGTCTCACCCACCATATCCTGAAAAGAGTGGTCATAAATGGGACATTCTTCAACTCTGTGCTGAACAGGCTGGGAAGGAGTACCACCATTACTCCATGCTGAGGGATTCTCAACCCAACCTGTCACTGACTGGTGTTGATTGCATTTCTTTGCAGAGTACCCCCTCGCACCCCCCCCCCTTTTTTTTTTTTTTTTCATTATTTCTGTTTATTTACACTTTTTTTTAATACTGCAAAGATCCATGCTGATGATGTTCATCAGCTGCATGCATCTCTGCAGCAGAGGTTGAGTACCTGCAAAAGTTATGCCCAATAACAAGTGTAAATGGAGTTGCGGCCCACACAGAATAGGCCACATCTCCATGGTCCATCTCTCTACATGAAGGTGACAGCAAGTGCACCTTGTGTGGAACTCAAAATTCTACACTATTTTACTACTCAGTAAAACAAAGCAAACTTTTATGCCTCAAAATTGGACTTACGTCCAACTCTAAATAAGGAGCATTATGTTTAGTTAACTTTAAACTTTTTTCAAAGGTTGTCTAATTCAGGCATTCAAGCTTATGTTTTGGGCACCTTTCTTTCCTACTTATTGGGTCTATTCCACATCTACGTTTTATTACATATCTACCTTTACCCATTTACAATTATACTGTTTGGTAACCATTGCTTTAAGTTTATTTGGGCTAATAATGAGTTGGTCATATGTCCATTTGCTTAGTGAACTATGCAGATTTGTACTCCACATGCTCACAAAGAAAAAGTGTGCAGCTATGCCTGTGTGCAGATTTAGAACTTGTGCCTTTATGCGCTTGAATAGACCGAACAGGGGAGGGAAGGGGGCTGCAAATGTGTAACATATACAGTAAGGGAGTGTTCACATAATTGCAAACTGAGGCAGATCTGCTCACAGAAGCAGAAACGCCTGTCAGTAGCTGCATCATTTGCCTGTGCCTGAGTGCGCAAGTAAACACGCGATGATGACGATGATGACAGTCGCCAGCACTAGCTAAACGCTTCTGATTGGCTGATTGGGATTTCACCTCTGAAGCCTTCTTCAGTGCATGATTTTTAGAATTATTTTTTGCAAATTTTGTACACCAGAAGGAAGATTCTGCCTACTGTATTATAGAGGGATTTTAATTCAAATCAAACCTAATAGCGAATGCATTTTTTTGCTACCAAAACGAATGTAACGAAAACTTTTCTTGCGCTTATGAACTGATTTAGGTGTAAGTGTATCTGATGCATACTTGACGTAAATCTGGCGCATATGTAACTGGTGCAGAACTGGATGCACCTTAAAATGCCTCCTACTTAGTGTATGGGAATAAAGACTTTTACCAGTGGCTTTTTAGAGTTTACTCTTTTGATGCCTGTGTATCCAACTCAGCATGAGCCCCATTGTCTGTTGTGAGGAACATGTGGTAGTCCTAAACTTATATGATCTATCATTACTTTAGAGAGAGTTGTACAGTATAAGGAGATCTTCCGCCCCTCTAAGATGAAATGACTATACTTCAAAAGGACAAGAAGCACATTAACCTCTTCACTTCTTAGTTGTCTGTTTTCCATGCAGCACATTCCTTGTAATCCCTTGTTCTGTCCTACTACACATATGGGGCTGATAAACATCTTTAATTGGCTACAGATAACACTTTGATGCTATGCCCTTACCTGTAGTATTAATGATATATCTATATTGTAATGCAATGGAGGTTTACACTGCAATTTTGGCCACTTTTGCCATATCCAATTTTATCGCCTTAATGTAATGCTACATATTTGATTTCTTTATTCATTTCCCATTTATTCCTTTGTTTGCACATCTGTACAGATTTGCTTCTATTGTACAAAGTTGGCAAGACAGTTAACATTACACAATCTCACCCAGTAGCTGCCTGTATTTTTTATTTATAAATACCTATGTATTCATGCATGAACACATTATACCAAAATAAAAATAAAAATATGTTTAACACCGACATTCCTACCAGCCTAAGCTGATTAATTGTAATACATATCATCTGTGCATTTTGCGCAGAATAAGCCAACTATGTGCACTCAGACCTTTCAAGTTTGGGATGTATGATGTCTAGTCAGCACTTCATTACTATGCCATCCGTTCGCTTTCATTGAGAGGTCCCATGTCCTAACCTGTACTACCCTCCCCCTTTCCCTTAATGGGTTGTTTTTCTGTTCAAAAGCACAAAATCTTGGGGACTTGAACACTCTGAAATTCATCACACATCTCTCTGGTTTCAACACCATTAATCAACTCCTGATGAAGTAGTCACAGGTCTTGATCTCTGACCCTGCAGAAAACTTTACAATGCCCAAGGTGTGGCAACCCTACTTCATGCCACCAAAACATTCCACGTCTGTAATCTTGTTGAATTCAACTACAAAAAGAGTTAGCACTTTGTGTAGTTTAAGAGTGTTTTATTCTACAAGCACTGTTGGACTGCAAAAGCAGAACCCAATCAGATGATACACTATATGCCAAATGATCATTTAGGCTTATTTCTCTATTCTTATTCTACTCTATCCATATATATATATATATATATATATATATATATATATATATATATATATATATATATACACATACACTCACTATGGGAACTTTTCCTCCACACTTTCTCTATCCTGCTCTATCATCCTTACTTACAGTGCACCCAGGTGAAAGAATAACAGAAAACCTTTTTTAACACTTAAATAATACACAAGGCATTATGTAAAGAATATAATTTCATCATCAACATTTATTTATATAGCACCAACATATTCCGTACTTAGTCTTTGTAAGGGAGGTCTTTGGCATCATCATTTTAGAGCAACAAACAATGGTAAATTCTGAAATTGTTTAGGGCTGGAGAAGAAATCCCCAATTCTAAAAAATACACAATGAACCAATAATTTTTTACACAAACACACACACGCGCACTTTTAGAAATATTGCAATTCCATCCCTTGACTGTCTCATCTTTAGTGCTTGGGAGCGACAGGACTCTCTCTTCTCTAATTGGCTGTGATTAATGAAGGATTCAGTGAGCATTAGTGACTGGCAGAAGGTGACACTGACAGATGGACTCCTCCTGGCCATGTAGGAGGGGTAGGGCAAGGGTGGAGACAGATCTGAACCCAGGGCCAGCACCCACCATTAAGCTAAATATAATGAACTTAAGTTCAGCAAAGTGGTTTTGGCTGTGTTAGCAGAAAGCTCCCCAATTATTTAAAGCTATAGGGATACATTTACTAAACTGCAGGTTTGTAAAAATGGAGATGTTGCCTTTGGCAACCAATCACATTCTAGTTATCATTTTTTTTAGTACATTCTAAAAAATGTCAGCTACAATCCAAATGGTTGCTATAGGCAACATCTCCACTTTTCAACCACGCATATTAGTAAATATACCCCATAGACTGCTATGGAATATCTACCTACTTTTCACTTGTAACTGTGTTTTATAAATAAACACTATTATTGTGTTGTATCCATCAATGTCCTATGTTTTTGTTGGGTTTGTCTTTTGTTTTATTGTGAAACATTGAAAATCTAAAAAATATAAAATAAATGAATAATAAAGCAATGACTGTCTCATACACAAGGTTATTGTTTTTTTTGTTTTTTTCAAACCAAAACAAAAAAAGAACAATTTTTTTTTCTTTAAAGTAAGATTACAATTATTGTTATCTCTAGCTAGGCACAAATAGTGCCCCACATTCCAGTGCAAAATGTTAATGCTTAGCATAGTGGAGACTACATAGATTATTATGACAGAACTGTTCTGAATTTTAACATTCTCTAACAACCTTGGGGGTCCGCTGATGTCACGCATGGCACTCGCAGAGTATAATGCGTTTGATAGGGGCTCACAGATCTACCTGCATTAGAAAGGAATTTACTGATATTATCTACATACAGATAAAAGGTTCTTCAGCCTCCACAGAGGGAGAAATTGATGAAGGGGTGGAGGGATTAGTGGAGAGGAAAAGAAAGATAGTTTGTTTCAAGCATGAAAACCAAATCAATAATTTTACAAACCAATTTCTTCTTAAAACTGCATGACCATATAAGCAATCATTTGTTCCTTCCCTGGAGTCAAGCAGACATTTTTCCTGGCGCTTTACAGGTTTTGTAATGCGGAAGGAGGGTGTGAGTGAGCGGACCAATCGCAACCCACAACCTTTTTATTGCGACGTGTGATTGGCTTTCAAGCTCACCACCAGTTTTTGGCTGGAACTGTTATGGAAACAGAGGAGCCCTGAGAAAAATGGTTGCACAGAGAAACTGGACAGTTGAAATTAATGAAGTTGGAGTCCCCATGTGGTAGTGGGATGGGCTTTGAAGTGAAGATTTGACTCCATAATGTGTATCTCCATTCAGATCCACATTCCTGCAAAGGTAGGGAAAGACTAACTTTCCAGGAGCAGTCCTCAAGAATGGAATGTAAGCACACAGCTATAAATACACTAGGAACCAATTTGATGCATTGAGAATATGTAGCAAAGTTGTAGCAGACATCTTTTACTGCTACCTTTACAGTAGTGATGTAAAGTATGCCGATGTTGGGCGTATGAGGAGGCAGTAGGTCATATGCAGTCCTGCGCCCTAGAGATACATGGACAGTCATAAAAGGTACCTGTTAAATTAAGTCTGTTACAGAGTATAGCTAACTAATCATTAAAGATATGTAACCCACCCAACCCCTGACTGTTTCCATATTGTTGTGCTGTTTTCCCCAAGAACTTTCACCTCTATCCGTTGTAGCGTATGTAACTAAGAGAAAACAAAACAGTATATGAACAGTGCTATTTTATCATCCCTATTGAGTATACATCATCTGAAACAGGTAACATAAATGGACATATACTGGCACTATATGTGTATTAATAGCGTCAGTTCAGAGTATAAAAATGGAGCATCTTTGCTGGTTATGTTGGAAACTTGAATCAGAACTTTATCAGCAGTTGTCTGTGAGCGTCTGTCAGATAGTTAAGGACAGCTCTGCATTACCCTTCTTGCTTTTAATAAAATTCTTTCACCAATCCCGCTTTTATGTATTTGGCTCCATGGCAATCCAAAGATAAGGGCAAGTTCTCCTCTGTTCAGAAAGGAGTCACCAGCAAATTGTTCTGCCACAATTAATCCAGGTCTAACAATATAGCAGCAAGAAGATATCTCCAGCAACCGCATCCTAATCCTGTGAGTTGCTACATCATCAGTTATTTATATAGCGCCACTAATTCCGCAGCACTGTACAGAGAACTAATTCACATCAGTCCCTGCCCCATTGGAGCTTACAGTCTAAATTCCCTAACATACACACACACACAGTGTCGGACTGGGGCATGAAGGGCCCACCGGGGGACTGCAACGCTAGGGGCCCACCAGAGGGGGTGTGGCCAGCCATTATAGAGGCGAGACCAGACACTAAAGGGAGAGTAGTCAGCCCACGAAGGACAGCTAGCACCATAGTGTAGTATATAAAGAATGTAGTGTGCTCATCCTTCTCTTTTAAAATGGCAGGCTGACTGCACACTTAGTTACTAACCTGCTCATGCTCCTCTGGGCGGTTGGATATCCGGAACTCCTACTCTCATCTGCCCTGCTCAAAGTGAAAAACACACTACCGCGCAGGTTCAGAGAGCCCAGACGCGACTCTCTGCACCTGTGTGGTAGTGTGTTTAACGGGAGTGTTTGGCAAAAACGGGGGGGGGGGAGGAGTTGCGCTCCACTCCTACTGTTGCAAGAGCAGCATTAGCACAGGGTATCCTGCCCTACGGACTAATAATATACTGAAAGTTAAGCGCTCATTGACTTATGTATTATTCCAAGTGTAATGCTAATAATAAAATTTGTATTCTTTTATCTTGAATACAATTCATATTTTTCTATATCTTGTATTAGGCTGTGAGCAAGAGGCTAGGTTAAATTAGTGGGATAATATTTAATGTTAGTTTTATCACAATTTATTGAATCCTGGTTAAAATACATAAAAATACATTAATATAGACAAATAAAATAAACCAATTAAACCACAGTATTTATATTATGAGGCATTGATTTCTATATTCATATATATGGTATGGCATCAATTGAACATACATAAAAAAATCAGACAAACCTAGGTATATAGACCTGGACTAGTCTAGCTACTGGGAGGCAAATGGCAGTGGGTATAAATGCTGCATTGATCCAGATATAACACAGTCACTGATATCTCAATAAAATAATGTTCATAGCATACAAGTCCAGTAGATGGGAATTGGTATTTCTTTAAGTCTCTGCTAGTGCAATATAAATATTCAGATCACTGTCCACATATATCACATGGTTATTGCTGCGATGCTTTCAAATTTAACTTTGTTTACTTGCAGTTTCGATGTATATAGAGATGGTGGCCGGGTACCCAGTGTGCTAAAATCAGAGGATGTTTCTCGTGGTCCGTGCTTGTTACTGTTGGAGAGGAAGGTGCCTGCGTTCCACTGTGGAACGCATCTGTCCCTTCCTGTTCTCGCGTATGTCCAAAAGATGAATTGTATGCAAGTCGGGAGTCAGCTGTTTTCTTAGCTCCTCCCTTACAATGCAGGGGGCGTGGCTATAATGTGGCGGGGCCTACCGGTGGATAGTCCTGCTGCCCTGCAGGCCAGTCCGAGCCTGCACACACACACACACACACACACACACACACACACACACAGACTGAGAGAGAGAGAGAGACTAAGGTCAATTTGATAGCAGCCAATTAACCTACCAGTATGTTTTTAGAGGGTGGGAGGAAACCAGAGCACCCGGAGGAAACCCATGTAAACACAGGGAGAACATACAAACTCCACACAGATAAGTCCATGGTCGGGAATGAAACTCATGACCCCAGTGCTGTGATGAAAAAGTGCTAACCACTAGGCCACCATGCAGCCCTACATTAACAAACACTGTCTACGTACTGCAAGCACAAAGCTTCTCACTCCTCCACCATCACTAAAAATAAAGCTTTGCTTGTAGCTTATTTCATTCACAGGACCCAATATCAAATACAATAGCTGGTAAATTGTAGGTCACGTGTACTACATATTTGTTATGAGCAATGTCATTCTCCTAGTTTGGTCAGTGTCTTCAAGGAAAAATTGACCTCTCTCTTAGGGCTGCATATCCGCTGTTGTTTAAGGTACGTTTTTTTAATGCAAGTAAAAATGCTACTGAAAATGTATACCAACTGTATAAGCGTTTGATAGGCTCTGTCTTTTAAAGTTGATTGTATTGTTTTTAATGTACCAAATGCACTGAAATGGGACAAGTAGCATTAAAAAAGGTGTTCTGAAATGCCAGATAAAATTCAAGTAAAAAAGTAAAAAGTCCTGGTCTGACTTGGAACACTGGTTTTTAGTTTCCTATACATTACAATGCATGTAAAACACATCATTCCAAAGCTAGAGGATATATAACCAAACACAAGATACAGTGAATAATAATGAAAGCAGATAGAGAGTGAAAGTACAGTACACACTAGTAAGGAAGGGAGAGAGGCATTCAGGTGAGGAATACAGACCACACAGAATCCTCAGATGGTGACTGTAATCAGATAAAAGATATCCCAACATGCACCCACACACCACCCAGCCCTCCCTCGGCCCCAGGGGCTTTGCACAGAACCGTATGCACTGCCAGGAAAGGCAAGTCATAGGGAAGGGGGCGAGTAAGAAATGGGAGAACTGACAGCAGGAAACGAAGAGCATTTGAGGGTGACACAAACTTGTACTCATCATACTTAGTAAGTGCAAAGCAGTGTCTCTCAAGTTACACAGTGCAGTACTTCTCTATGCAAAAGAGCTATTTCATGTAACAGGGAGTAACTAGGAAATAATTGTTGTATTTGATGTTTTTATTGGTTATCTAAATGCTTGCCATTATGCCCAGATGCAAGACAATTAAATGCAATTATCAGACACATTATAGTCATTATTAAATTACTTTTTTGAAATCCATATTTTATTTGCATTTCTGTCTTATATTTGAGTAATGACTTGCTGACAGCCAACCAAACATTTAAATGAATGCAGGTAATAGGGTATTGTTCTATTGGTGCCTATGGATGAAAGTTCATTTTATGCCCAGATTTCAGCACACACATGATCTGTGTTTCCCCAGCATTGAATGTATAACAAATGGCAGAAAAATTCAACTTGCAATAGGGATCATTTATCTATATGAAAAACATCAGACTATGCAGTGCATTTCATTAAGCCAAATGTATCAATTTATCCAATGCATTCATTGGTGCACATGTACATCCCAGTTTGGAAAGTTCCTCACAGTAAATGCTCTGAACAACTTTTTACAGTAATGCAAGTACAGATGGAAATGCACATGGTTGAAAAAGTAAATAAAACATCAATGCAAAATCATGTATACTGACACTTTAGGAGAATGCCTTAATTTAAACTTTTACATTATTACCCTACTATATTACTTGTCAGAGCCTCAATTCTGTTTGAAATGCGACAGTAAGGGGCCACTGGGTAACACCTATACATTGGTATTTCTGCACATAAAAGTAAACAAGGTTGGTGTAAAAGTTGTCCCATTGAAAGTATAGGACAACCTCTGATTACCTGCATTTCTGCTGAAAAAATATTAGATTGTTTAGCTTGTGGTGGTGGTGGTGGTAGTGGTGGTGGGGGGGGTGTTCTGCTAAACAGCCTAAAGCAAAAGAAAGTCAAATAAATTTGCACTCTCCACCCCTTGCCACTCATTCTGTGTGTGAGTACTGAGTGAGGTACTTGCCTATATATAACCCACATTTACCAGGGAACACAACACATTCAGCAAGGAAATGTGGCTCAGCACTGCATTTGTCACCATCTTTACATCCTATGCCATGTGTTTAAACAGCAGATGTCACAATATTTGTCAAATGTCACAATATTTTCTCTATTTGGTCTTCCCTAAGCTGGCTTGTGCATATGCATCCTACCCATTCTTAATTGGGTATTGCAAGTTGTCTTCACAGCAGGGAGAATGCAGTAGGCATAAGGAGAGTAGCAAGCACCCATGTTTATGTACACTAAGTTCTATAGCAGGTCCTGCTTATACTGATAAAAATCGTTTTGGCCACCTGTGGACTGTGTTACTTTTAACCTACCACTCTAAGGGTCATATTTAAGACGCACCGTATAATATGAAAGAGATTTTTCAATCCTCATTGCATAGAAAAGGATTGAACTATCTTTCATATTTATTAAAAAACCTTCACACAAACAGCAGTTCTGAAAAACTGATGTTCCTGTGAAGTGCTAAACTCACCTCTCACTTGCCGTTCTCTTCTCCCATTCGATGCCAACTGCGATGATGCAATCCCTGTGCACATGCGGCGACCGAAAAACCTTGGGCATGCAGACAGAGATCCTGGACTACAAGAAGTTGAGTCATGTGACAGGGAGGGGTCACATGATCCCTTCACACATGCGCTGTGCATCTCTGCTCTTAGGAGCAGAGCTGTCAGCAGTGAACGTTTTCAATTATGTTAAGCGTACATTAACAAGTGACATAAGCGAAAACAATTTCATTTCGTTCATTGGTCAATAGCATTAGTGAGCAGTGCCCATACACTGCTGTTATGGGGACTGCAAAGAGAGATGCAAAGCAGCAGCGATGCTGTGATTCATAAATCTGATTTTTGCAGTAAATCCCGAAAACCTTAGATATAACAGAAAATTTGTGTATGATAAATAGTCCCCTAAGCATGCTCAAGCTGCTGTTAGATATTACAGTTAACAACTACAGACACATATGTCGCCTAAAGAGAAGGCAAAGAAAAATATATAAAATCTAAAGCAGTGTGTCAGACAGGACTGTTAGCCATATATTCCTTGTAAGGCCCAGATAGAGGTCATCATTGTTTAGAAAATACTTGCCAACTCTCCTGGAAAGTCCAGGAGACTCACGAAATTCGGGTCGGTCACCCAGGCTCCCTCGAGAGTTGGCATTTCTCCCGCATCCCGAGACTCCCTTGTCAAAATGACGCGACTCACCGAGAATTGTGTCATTTTGGCGCCCCCCCCCCCACCCCCCCCCGCAGCAAAGCGTAATTTTACTCGTGGGGACGGGGCCAAAATGACGCGATTCGAGGCACCCCGCCCATTAGTCACGCCCCTTCTCCCGGACGTCGCCTACCGAAAGTAGGTAAGTATGGTTTACAAGTAGCATGAAGTAAACAGAATAAATGTATTAGATGGTAACCAAAATCTTGTTGAGGTTTTACCTTAAGTTCTTATTTACACATCATGTTTTAAAAGATATGTCAGGTCACAAATTAATTTTACTCACCCCGGCTGGTAGATCTATGGGGTCCTTATGCTGGGCACTGGGATCCTATTTCGGCTGGTGGATCTGACTGTGGGATCCTATGCTGGGCACTGGATCCTATTTTGGCTGGTGGATCTGTGGGGTCCTATGCTGGGCACTGGATCCCATTTTGGCTGGTTGATCTGTGGGGTCCTATGCTGGGCACTGGATCCTATTTTGGCTGGTTGATCTGTGGGGACCTATTTTCTGCATTGACAACACGGGATGTTTAAAAACCACAAAGCTCTATTTTGATATGTAACAAAGGCGCTGATTGGACAAAACTCACGTACTGTCTAATCAGCTCCCGCGTTAGAAACCAACACAGTGCAGTTTGCGCTGCCTCTCCCCCCTGTTGGAGATGAGGTGAGAGGATCTGATGCAGCTATATGGAGTATGGCAGCAGATGTTCGTGTCCACATAGGTGAAGAAGCCCTGCTGCTGCGTGTTTCGTAGTAATGCACTATAATAGCAATGTTTGGAACAAACTCTGCCTACATTGTAAAGGGAAAAAAATATCTGGGAATATGAGAATTTGCTGAGAATTAGCTGCCAACTAGATATAAAAGGTGTAAAGGTTCCAGTGATGCTTTCAAAAAAAGTAACTATATTTGTGTCATGGCCAAGTTTTCCTTCCTCTTGTGAGAGAGACACTATTTGCATTCTTCTCTGTATTTTGGGGTACACCATTTGTGAAGTCCCTGAGTTTTCCCATCTCGATTGATATTTTTTTATAAAACTACAAAGACTCTATTTACATTATTTGGGGAGTGATGTAGTGGTTGTCAAGTGAAAATTTGTACAATGGGTGAGTGAATTTTATTTGTTTAAACACCAGTATCACAGTAATTGTACTGCATAATAAATAAGTGATTCTGATTCTCTGCGATTACTGCTGGAGTATCTTGTTGTGTCCTGCCCACTCCAATCACGGGAGGTGTTGCATTCCTTTTCTGGCTGAAAGGCCCAGGTATGTGCAGGGAAGACTGCATACACCGACACGGAGGCCACTTCCTACATGCAGGGGGTTTCACTACACATTTGATTTTGCATATTTGATTACACTCTCATAAGATTAGATATGCATTGGATTTGTTAATGTAAACGCACAGACGCGTGGCACTGCACTGGTTTCCCCTTTAACATAAATGAATTGAACATAAATAGGTCTAACAATGTAAGTTCTACTCCCACTGGCCACTCCCCAAATAACTGAAGGGGAGTCCCGAAAACACGGACCCACTACTAATCAATTAGATCGCCTCTGCAGTTTTTGTAGCCACCAGCAGGGGATGCTGTTGTTCCATGAGTGAGACATTGAAACACCCTCTTTCTCCGCTGAACATTCTATAGTGTCTTAAAAACTGTACGTGGATGTCCCACAGCACGTTTGTACCGCATGACTGCTCTGCAATAAATACATGCAGACACTATACATTAATTGTTTTTATAAACAGTACAACTCATTCCCACACACCTATGAACAGCAGGCACAGTCGATGTTTATGAAGAATTAAATTAAGTGCAGCTATCTACATTCTAGGCAAGGAAAGGGTTACATTTGGAAAAGTGAATTTAACCTATACAATATCCATTCAATAGCAGTCTGTTAAGGGAGTAGAGTGTACAGCAAATCTCCCGTCTTGCTGTTTAAATACAATATACTTCCTCATTATATTAGAAAAATCCCTTTCTCAGTATACTGTAGTTTCATTTCCCCATGGGAGAGGAGCTGGGAGTTCGTGGCAGTTCTGTGTTGGTCCCTAATACAGCAATTACATGGAGTTTGGAGGGAGTTATTTTCAGTGTATCGATTAAAAAAACCAAAAACTTTATGTACTAATACTGGGGAGGGAATGTGGACTAATGTATCATAGACCTGTTTTTCAGATTATGCACATATCCAACATTGTTTCTTCAGCATCACAAAATGTTTGGTGTTGGAGAATAAGTGCTGATAATACTAAAAAGAGCCATATTCATATATTATTATTAATTATTATTATTATTATTATTATCCTCTATTTGTATACAGCCAACATATTTTGTAGCGCTATACAATCAATATTATGTGTAAGCACAGTACTTCTCTCTACATGACAATATATACAATACATACAATATCTAGGTTTACTTGTGGGTAAATGACACTCTGTTCATTAGTACTATTGTTTGTGATAACTAATTTAACCCTACATTGAGGTGTAGTTTCAGATCTTCTAGTGAATATACACAAATAAAACTTTAATTGGTTAACTCTTCATCATTGGTCTGTAATCTAACTCCATGTGGCAAAGATCAGATGTTTTAATCCTCATATTACCTTAAAAAAGCTGGTCTTTTATTAAGCTGTTACTTTAACACCTCACAATGGGTTGACAGATCCTTATCTGGGACCACTAACAGATAGCTTGTAAATCAGATAACTAACTGAAAGGACTTCCTTCAATCATCACATACATTCCCTTCCCTGTTCACTGCCTGCAGATATTTCCCCCCTCTCTCTGCTCATTGCCTGAGGTGGCTTCACAAATCACAACTGCCTGCTAATCTGTTTATTCAAAGTTTTTAGCACTTTCCTACATTCTTACTCTCCCTCCCCAGAAACGCTGAGAGTGCATTAGTAACCTGTTTGAGGACACCTCAGTTTATTGTCTTTCTTCTTCTCTCAATAACTGACAAATAAACACAACTCAACTCGCATTTCATTTACATTCCCTACTGTAATTTCAGGCCAAATATTTAGGCCTATTTTCTGCATACAAAGAACCGTGTTTAGCTGCCACTTCTGTTAGGTACAAATTGTTTTCAATTACCTAACACAATAAAATAACCAGTTTATTTTCTTTTACAGATGACTTTATTATACATTCTGCTACACTATATAATTTATGTATTGCCAGATGACAGCCCCAGATAAGGAATATGTTCATTTTATTCATGATAAAAGCAGTTAAAGGCTAACGAGTGCCTAAACATATAATGTGAAATGTACAAATACCATGTTTTTTTTTAATAAACAATTTGCTGGCTGTTCTTACATATTTTGACATTTTTAGTTTGTTTTATTTGTTGCATTGTACAAAACAGTTTAGTGAGTGTTTAATCTTTTATTTTTTATGCCAATCGTTCATTTCAAATACTGTATTATTGAAGTGAAATACTGTACAATTTTTTGGGATAGAAGAAATAAAGCAGAATGGCGTAAAATAACTTTGTCTGTTTGTAATAAAAATACTTTCACTCAAACAAAACCACACAAACAAAATCCCAAGAACTTTAGCCACCTGGATTTCAGCTTATAAATCAGAGACATAAAACAGTCACGCGGGCATCTTTTAATCCCCCTAATATGACCTAAAAATAAAGGAAGCTTTTAATATGCTCATAAACTTGTCATTATTAACCAATGAAATTCAGACCTCACCTTGTTTGAAACGTGTTACTGCAGATTCTAAGAGATTCAGAAACTACAAAAATCCATTGTTGTTTTTTAACCATATTTTGTGAGTTTAATCAACTAAATATTACGAGATTAATGCATCATAATTAAGGGCTGCTGAAATAGTTGTTTTCCTCTATCAATAACGAAGAGAAAACATGCAGACATAACCATGTTATGCAAAATATGTTGGTGCCCTACAGAAATAAATACAATGTATTGCTAATATAAAGCCACTTGTGCATGTTTTTAGTGATTTGTATTGTGTAATTTGTGATATATGATTTATATTGTATTAATACAGTGGTCACAATGTGCACAAAGCTTTATAAAATACAAAATTACAAAGACAGGGAACATAGTGTTAATAGATTTTCTAAAAGCTGGAGATGTCTGCGTTCTGTAGCCATTACAAGCTAAAGCTGACCATAGATGCAACAATTTATGTTTCAGAAAAAAATATTGGATTATATACATTAATAATTGTCGCACATGTGGCAAACTCACTTTTTAAAAACAATTAGATTACAAACAAATGATTTAAAGAGTTAGACTTGATGCATGAATAAAATACATGGTTCACAGAACTTCAATTCAGCCACTTCAGATTAAAATTGTAATTAATTTCCAATTTAAACATCTACATCTGCTTGTATGTAATCTACTGTCAAACACATGCATTTTGATTTTTTTTTCGATTAAAAACTTTTGGCTGTTAAAGTCGTATTTTAATGTGTATGTCAGTTTAAGAGGATTTGGAGAAGTTTACAGATAAAATCTATAACAAGAAAGTGAAAATCATTAAAACATTGGTTACAGTGGAGTAGAACTCCAAGTGTATGATGTGCTGAGATTTTTAATAGCTAGTGCCCCACTTCTTGAAGGCTGAAGATCAATTCTTCCAGGCTAAAGTCTATCCCCCCTATCAATAGTATTGTTATTCTTTAAATTGAGTGTGTTTTGTGCACACTGGTTTGTAAGAAAAAAAAACATACTCTATGACCCCTGACATAAATAAAACAGAAAAATATAGCCAAATGTAAAAAGCATTTGCAACTTTGCAATTTCTTAGTACATCTCCTAACTGGTCACATAAGTGTAATACAATAAAGAGAGTCACTGAGATTGTTGTAATAAAATGTGAGAATACTGGTTTCCTGGGAACTGAAAGGTGAGAGGACACATAAGAGAGATCACCGGTTGCCTATTTAGGGTGTAGAATAACAAGAAGCTAAACTAACAAGTTTACACAGAGCTGAAAAGAGCTTTCTCATTGTGCAGGAAGCAGAAAGCAGTGAGACTGAGGGTGGGGACAATGTGCAGAAGTCAGGAGATGACCTGTCCATTGTGTTATTCACAGTTGGGACCTCTGTAAGGGGAAAATGACTGGAATAATGTAGTGTCAGTGAAAAGACCTACTTCTCAAACAAGTGAGACAGCCCCATTCCTTTCCCAGCCAAAGAAGATTGTTAGAACCAGTAAATAAATCAGATTATTACACCAATGCAGTGTCCTTTGGCATAGATAGCACCTGATGGGCCAGCTCCCTGCCAGCCCCGAGAGACATGCATGGTGCCATCCAGTGAGTGTCAGACTGTAACTCCAGGGAGTGAGCCAGGCATGGTGAGAGTGAGACCAGTGGGTGACACAACCTTCTCCCCACTTACATACAATGTATCACAATGACAGGAGTGATAATGTTGTGCTGGTGCTAGAGCGCTGGGAAGTGACTCCTGTAACACACACACCGGACCAGCTCTCTGAACAGTCTCAGCCACTTTAAGGGGCGGGTCTCGCCGTACGGATCCCGCCTCTCATGAGACACAGGGGGCGTGGTCTGGCGCGGGACCCACATTGGAGTGTAGTCATTGGTAGACGTCGAGATTATCCAGGCCACGCCCGCGGGGGCGGGGGTGATGGGAGCGGAGGGTGCCCTGTGCATCAGTCTGAGCCGGGCGGCTGGAGGAGAGAACATCGCGGCTGCTCTGTCCTATCGCAGACCTCGCTCCGGCGCCCTCAGTGTACGAGACGCGGCAGCGCAGGACTGAGAGCCCGGGCACTGGGCGCTGCGGGATAGACACACAGGAGCAGGGGGACAATTCCATATCGGACCCTACATGGAGCCGTGAGGAGCCCCCGGGATCAGCGGAGTCCGGGGATTACAAACACCGCTCCGGAACTAGGGGATGGGAAGCCTGGATACCTGACGGAGCTTTGGGCGGGTTCGGATATTGGACGGGAAAAGTTCGGATATTCCGGGACAGGCTCGGTGACCCGGCGGGAGTTAGGATGGAGGGTCTCCGGCAGCTGCTCGGGCTCCTGCTCGCTCTGTGCCGGGTGTCTGCGGTACTTGGTAAAATCTTGGAGCCGGTGACATGGAACTCGCAAAACCCGCGGTAAGGCTGGTGCTCGGGAGTACTGATACTACAGCATCCTCAGCGTGACACCTGGTAGTGTCCTCAGTGCGCTTAGTACTAGTCGGCTCCGGTCCGTGGGTTACTCTGGTGCTGCTGTGCTCACACCGACCTGTGCGCTCTGTACACACGTATGGAGCGGGGGCTCTGTACAGTATTCAACATATTGTAGGTTAGCTATGGAGTGTATGTGACAACTAGAGGCTTGTACTAACACCATTGTACTAACACACCATTGTTCTAACACAGGTGTCTTACTCTGTATAAATCTATATATTGATGTTTGTGATGGATATTCCTGTAAAACTTTCACACATTTAAGATCCAAGTCATGCCTCGGAATCATCCAAATACATCCACGTTCTGAAGTACAACACCTCTGTGTGTGTAATAAGGGGCTGACTTGTGTAGAATCAGGTTCTTGAAACTCTGTGTCCAGGCACTAATGATCTGTCTCCATTTTATATGGAAGGTTCACTGAGCCACTGTAGTCTTTGAGTGAACTGGGCTTGTAAATACTCTACCACCCCTCACCCCCATAAAACTCCATATACATTTCTACAATGAGGCCTCAGAAGTGTAGTCCTACTTACAAAAATTATATTTCTAATAAAGTTTAATCAGTTTAGCCAGAAGTTGAGGGAACAGTATTACAATGAACTCTTAATGTCCTTGTTTTATGCTCATAGCCTTGAAAATATACATAAATGTCCCTGGTTAGTAAATCTCCTTATTGCTTGTTGATAAAGTAGCAACACCTTGTACTCAAAACCTAGTCTTAATTTCTACAGATCATCCGGTTATGGCATGTAGTAGGGTGAAATGGGATGAACATATGAACAGACCGTTTGCACACGCATGTTATGCTGCTTTTGTGCATTTTTGCCAATAAAGGTACCCAGATAGTCGGCTTTCTTAAGGTGCTGAAGAGAAGTGAAAGCCTATGTAAATTAAATATTTGAAAGTTACATTTGTGTAAAATAAAATCCTATTTATTAATGGAAGGGCAATTGAAGATGCAAGATTAGGCTTTGTGTGCTGAGAAGTGAATACAAAGAATGTTGTGCTCTGTTGTTCTAAGCTAGTCATGTCAGAGTTATCCTTTCTTACCACAGGCAAACTTTTAATTGGTATGCTTTAGAACTCCAATGGGAATGTGATGGCTTTTATTGGAGCAAATAAGATCACTTCCTTCCCTTCATTTCATAAGGCCTATTTTGAAATTGTCACTTTGACATTCACATCTAAAATGGTAGATTCTAAGAAAAATGTAAATTCAATTTGACAGTTATGTTAAACACTATTACAGACTTCTTTGGGTTAGTGGCAGGCCCATAGACATGGCTATGCATCTCTATAAAATGATACCATAGTCTGAACAGGACACCAAATTTCTATGCTGTTTCTACATTAATGTAACGTAAATGATACCTGTTATCTGTAATATTGTGGCTTTCAACAATTCTAGATTGCTTTGTTTATTTTTATATTGATAAAGAGGTTTTACAATCTCAGATATAGGTTTATACACGGTTTTTCTATTTTTGCATTCCTTAATTTCCTTATTAAGGAAATGCACCGTATGTTTTTGACCATCGCGATATGGCAGTGATCGTACCACGTCAGGCAAAACATTCATGATCACTTGCCTGTTACATTAATGACTGCTCTGGTTTAGTCAGACACATTGGTACTTGGACTTTCATGTATATTTTTCACTTTACAGTTTCTGTAAATCTTCTTAGTTTTATGCTATAAGAGATTATGAACTGGTAGTTGCAGTCTATGGTTCAAATAATTATTGCATGTCCACCTTAGTCTGTGGATAGAAGTTTCATACATTGTGTGTGTATGTGATAATTTATTTTTATTTTAAATTGCCACTCAGTGTAAACTTATTGGGTGCGGCCGGGGCTTCTCTTTGAAAGGGTCTTTGTAGATAGCCTTGTTGTAAATAAAACTGCTGCCAGGAGTTATAAAGGGTGGCAAATGTGCCATTTTCATCCCTCTGACGGCACACCATGTTAACCCATGATATTTTAGGGGTAGAGTAGCATTCTAGAGGAGGCTTTAAATAATGGAAAGTATTAGAAATAGCATGTTCCATAACTTTATCATGGGAGATGGCCGCTTTATACACAAGGCCCAGCTTGGTTTTTTTTCTGTTGCATCCTTCATTCTTTGTAGAAAATCTGCCAAGCTTTCTATATAGAAAGATGCCAACATGTTAGTAATGCTGTAGGATCACATCCCACAGCATAAGCCTATGCAATGAAGCTCTTGTAACCGTTGTCCTCCATCAATGCTCTCATTGGCATTGCAATCTGCTGTTGGGAAATGGTAACACTATCTGGTATGTCTGACTGTGTTCATACTGCTGTGCACCTTTCTGGTGTTTGATATTCTGAGACTAACAATTTTAATGATTGGTCAAGTTGGGTCTTGTCTGAACCATTGTTCTCATGAGAAGGCAAGATTTATTAGGCAACTGCTATATCTATTGTATATAATACACTAGTAATACTAATATATGTAAAAACTAAATATGTTGTATAAACAGTGAGTACGAATCACAATATTATTCATTAAGAATAGCCTTCCCTATAATGGATATTATAAGTTACATCAGATATCTATGAACCACACAAAACCATTCGGCCTAGGGTTTCATGCCTTAATATGGTCACAGAACTCCTTTGTGACTTATAATATCCTTATTTATGGTAGGCAGGTAAACTACCTCGTATATCTTTCCTCAGTTAATTGGAAGTTATGCCTGTATATTAGTAAAAAAAAAATAAAAAAAAAAAATTTGTTTTGTCTGGACTCCCAAGTATTATGGTTTGTATAATTTTTATATTCTGGTTTGTTTATATAGATATGAGAATAGCATGCCTTATTCTTAATTTTTATTTTTTTGCCAGAACGGGTGCATCCAAATAGCAGCTGTAAGGCGTCAAGAACGAACTTTGCTTTGCCTAATTCCATCATCTTTAATGTTTTGACACGTGTTCACACTTCGCCAAGTTTAGGTGTCCACTCTGTGCTGAATCTGATTACTGGGCTGCTCCTAGTTTAACAAGCTCACAGCAAACACAGACCATGGTATAATCTGCATCAACGACGACAACTATGTACCGCTGTCGGGGGTTATGATACTGATGGGGTGGGGGGCTTTTCTATAGAGAGAACAGTCAGCTCAAACTCTGCCACATTTGTTGTTATGGTATGAAATTACCCAATTTCTTAGCAGAAGTTTCCTCTGTTAAGGGTATATCTGTCCTTCAGAAAAACAATATTATCCCTGGGCCACACTTGATGTCGGTCTTGTTAGTTTATTATGTTGCAGACTTTAGTGTTTTGTAAGAACAATAATGCCGTAATATAGTGTATGTGCATATATTGGTATTTAATCTCGGCAAGAAACTTTCATTATACCTAATTAAAGTGAAGGGCTCTGACAGCAGGGGATATACAATAATTACTTTACTGGTTCTTTGGAAACCTAGGCCCCTGTTTCCCCAAGAGAATTCCTTCCTCTATCACTTTACTTCATGATCACAATTTAAAAATAAAGGTACAGATCATTATTTGCTGCTAAATGGTTATTTAATGTTTGTCGGTTTACAAATAGGTTGACGCACTCTCTTTAAAAAAATAAATAAATAAAAAATCAAGCCTGTTAGAGGTAGACTTTCTCTGTGTATTTGTTGGCATTTATTTCTCAACTTTTTGTGTTTATTCAATTTCTGGTTAACGCTGATGCTTAGCGGTCTCTTTATTTTAGTTACTGAATAATATTGACTTTAATTGAAGTCTGGCGTACACTTTTATATTTACTAATTTATCTTTTTACCCCTTTGAATATCTCCTATTACAGATTGGGTAAAATATCACATAAATATTACATTGCCGGCAAAAGAGGAAAAACTACTCTACAATTGCAATTGAGTAGACATCAGAATAAGTTAATCTGCTTCAGCGGCTCGCTGTCTTGTCCAACTTTTAATTTAAAAATGTGTAATTTATTTTATTTTTTTAAATGTCTCATAAATGAATAAACCGCTTAGATTAATTTTAAGTGTAAAGTTCTTGTTAATGCTGTTGATATGGATAATTAAATTTGTGCTCATCATATTACTTTCTTTTGCCCCCACCCCCAGCATTAAAATATCTTGTATATCTGTGACCTGTAAGTCTCCACCAAAGCTTGTGGAATTGTTACGGTCTTGTTGCAGCTAGTTTAGAATGAATATTGTTCTGCTGTGCTTGTTGAAATATAATGGCTTTACTGCATGTTTCTGAAAGCTTAATGTGTGGTTTTAAAGCACAGTTAAGTAGAAAAAAATACTTTATTTCAAGATCTTCCATATCCTGTGGGCTTTTTCAAAACTTTAGGCGTGGCACTTTAACCCTTTGCTCCTTGCGAGCTGTGGCACTTTCATTTATCTTTGTTTGCTGTAATTGGTTGACAGCCATAAACAAGGTTCGATATGGAGCATGTGGTTTTAGGAAGCGATGACATTTCTGCTGCTTCAATGGTTCTGTTACACTTGCGGTAAATAAGACAATAGTTGTCTGGTAATTACACTGTGCTGCGTTAGCAATGTGTGGTAGAAGGACTGCGACGGGAGTGGATCGTTCTCCTAACAAGCTCTCATTTGCAGCCGTGACAATTCGCTTCCCTCCACCCATATATCTCTCCGCAGCACCTGGATTTAATGGCTCTAGCTCTCATTTACAGTACAGGTTTATTTTGTGTAGTCTGTTCCTCCAAATGCTTTGCATAGCAAGTAAATTTATGCCACACTCATGACTGACAGATTAATATTCAGAATGCCATTCTTGCAGGTAGCTTGCGCTATACAATTCCCTCTTGTCTTTAGAAAGGAAATGCAATAAGGCACCCCAGGGGATGACGTGCCCACCTCCTCTAGTGCGTTCTTCGCTGAAAGGATGTGACAGGTTCTACCAAGCAGACGCTCCATGTAGGCACGGTTCACCGGATGCTCTGGGGGGGCTGCAATATTGTGCTTCATCTGTGACTTCTGTTTAATGGAGATGAATAATGTAGGTTTGTTAACAACCTAAAAACAATTGTTTTATGCTATGTAGCCAACTTAATACCTATCCTATATTTAATTCTATTATCTAAGCTAATATAGTATAGTCGCTAGGTTTTGGCTTTCATTTCTTATCATTAATCACAACGTTTTATATTGTTTTTTTGTCATAAATATTCTCTTTTCTTCCATTTTATTTAGTTATTTTTTACTTTTCTGCTCTGCTGAGCCAGTAATTATACTGCTGGCATTGTATACTATTTGGTACTTGTCTTTCACTTCTTATTCCCACTGGGCATTTTCTCCCCTGCATGCCAGGGGGACTAGAGAACTTGCAAACCTAAATTTTGTGGAGCCCCATCTATTAAGGCAGCAGATGCCTAGATAAACACTTCTGCAGCCTCACCTTTAGAAATTACCGTACTTGCCCTTTTTTTTAAGCTGCATTTCATATGTATACTCTGCTGGGTTCTGTAAAGCGCTGATTGTCGGTCAGAAGTTTACAAAGAGTATGTGTGTGTAATAATTCTGTCTAGTACAGTCCTCAATCTAACACTGCTTTTGCATACTACCTTTTTATGCTTCATCTTGTTCACAAAACTGCCTTAAAATTCCCTAAGGCAAGTTTCTTGGAAGCGCTTCTTTACCATGCCATGGTAGCCATTTTCTGGACTGTTGTATGAATTTCCAGTGAAGCGCAAGTAACTGCCTCTTATGCGGGCACTGCTCTGAGGAATAAGTGCGCCTGTGGACTAGACATTACGTACAAGCAAAGTACTCTTCTGGTTCTGTCCATTAACCTGTGTAATGCTTTAGTATCAGGGTATATCCTTTTAATCTGCTTACAATAATGAAAATTCAGCATGTATTTCAGACCTTGCCCCCCTTTTCTTGCTGTGTCTTGCAATCCTGTTCTTACTGGATGAACGTCCTGGTTCTGAAATAGTAATTTATTTTTTATCCTAGACATTCCCTAGGCTGGGTACACACTACAGAAAACTTCTCCCGATGCAATATCGTTAATGAACTGAGAGTCCTGATCAGCATACACACTATACAGGTTTTACATGATTTAACTTCAGATCTTTGTCATAAGCATCGGCTGAGAAGATCATGACTCTGGTAACTCTATGGAGATCTGCCTACACTGGTGGTTGTGAGTGCATACACACTGCAGAATTTGCCTGGCATCGTTCAGTCGTTTATAGTGACTTTTAGTCCGGTATAAAATCAAACACTGCAATATGCTTTGGTACAATAAAACATGAGCCTGGGAACTTGTGTACACTAATGCCATATTGGACCTAATGGTCGTTTATCTGTGATTGCCACTATGATGTATCGAAGAACCTGCAGTGTGTACCTAGCCTTAGTCTGCCTGTATTAAGTGAGATTTAGTTGCATTTTGTATACTTGGCTGCTTTAAAAATGTCTATTAAAAGAGTTAATATTTTCTGCACTCACTGTTTGAGGCGGTTTAACCCTTGTTAACCTAGTGATAGCCTTTGAATGGTAATTTATCTTTTAAAAATAAGTCTTATCAGCTGTGAAGTGCATGTCTAAACACTCTTGTATGCTTGTCCTTGTTATACATACTTAGGCTGGGGAGCTTGTTTGAATGTTTTCAAACACTATCTCCTATCTGAAATGTACACATTAAAATCAATGCATGAAGAATCTGTCTACCACAACCTTCTCCCCATTCTTGTGAGCAGTGTGTAGGCCCATCGCTGTGGACATGTCTCATGTAGACTTGTTACAATGTGCTCTCATGTCTTCGGCCATATTGGTGTACAGACATTGGGGGAGGGGTGGTGGTAGAAATTAAACACATCTGTACAATTAAATCTTGTAATGGGGGAGATTTCTGAGTGAAACTAGAGCATTTCTCAGCTCTTCCTTTAGTTTTGCTTCACACTGATTATGGTTTTGTTTTTTTGCTCTCTTCCAAGTGTGTGTGTTAGCAGAGCTCTGAATAGCACCTCTCTGCTTCAGCTTGTCATTATATTGTCCCTGCTGGAGCTTCCTCACCTGACTTGCAGGAACACTGCCTAGAAGCCCTAAATGCCATTTGGAAAATCCATTAGGAAGACAGAGCTTCTGCCAAGAAAGAAAACAATAAAACAAAGCAGCGACTTGTAAACCTTGTAAACGTGTTAATTAGTCTTGGGACCCAGCAAGCTGCACCATGGCAGATAATGAACTTTCCTGAAGAGTGCTAGATGTTGGAAACTGTAGTCTGGAAAGAGTTAAACTGCTTTTTAAAGGCAACAAACACTCTTAAGAGCATTTGTTTAGCCTTGAAGCCCGAGGGACAAGAGCAGTCTTGCAATACAGTATTTGTCACAGCGAAATATTAAACACATGAATGGAATTGGCTTTGCCCTCAAATGCCCTTTTTTTTTTTTTTTTTTTTTTTACAAATGTATATATCCCCATCTTTGCAAGAAAACACAATCTTTAAAGCTTGGTCTTCATAGTATTTATATAGCATCAATCATATAACACAGTGCTGTATTATAATAGCAACGTAAGATAAATTATAAAGCATGCAGACAATTTTTTTTTTTTGTCTGGATATGCAGGGATTTCACCATTAAAAGGGCCTTCAAGGTATAAGACTCTTTATGCATTGTCATTTTGGCTGTTTTGTGTTAACATAGATCTTAATATTTTGCCTTTTGTTTTTCATACGAAGACTAATTGGCTTATTGCGTGCAAACCCCTACACATTGGTTCAGCTTTTAATGTCCTTCAGTTATGGTCTATACATTTTTTAGATTAGTCTTTATAAATTATTGTGGTACAACTTAATATTTTGCCATAAGGTAGCCACTCATACACAACTTTCTTATCCATTATCAGTCGCCATATGATTATATATTAATCTATCAAGCTGAAATATATTTACAACTAGTAAATGATTACATAACATGTTTGTAATGCACAATCTTTCTAAGATAGGGTTATTGGAACCCAGCCAAAAGGCATGGTGACCTGTATTCTGGGCTCTGGTCCTTGGCACAAGAATCCTGTAAATGAAAGGTAACTCGCTGTCTTGGTCCTATGCAGCTTTCTAATCAATGTTTATAAAGTTACAAATCCCTATTTATAAAGCTAAAACTGAAATGGGGATTATCTGCTGAAGCATGTTTTATAAGCCACTTGTAGGATTTATACTTGTTGCCTATTTTTTCAGACTTTCCTGCACTTGGTGGCATTTTTTTCATAATTGGTGTTTTTTGGCTTTTAGATGTTGATGAACTACACCTCCCAGCATGTTCAGCCAGACTAGTTTTGTCTTGGTAGGTTGAGCCTAATGTAATTCAATAATTTGGGAAGAAAAGTTGCCATTCCCTGATCCGTGTTTGCGTGGGTTTCCACCGGGTGCTCCGGTTTCCTCCCACACTCCAAAAACATACTGGTAGGTTAATTGACTGCTAACAAATTGACCCTAGTCTGTGTGTGTGTGTGTGTGTGTGTGTTAGAGAATTTAGACTGTAAGCCCCCATGGGGCAGGGACTGATGCGAGTTCTCTGTACAGCGCTGCGGAATTAGTGGCGCTATATAAATGATGATGATTATCTCCTAGCATTATCCTGCTGAATAGTGTTTAGTGAGGGGAAAGACGGAGTATCAGTTTGGGTTTGTTTGCGATTGAAGTATGGTATATCTGCAGTCATGATTCTATAGCAAGATTCATATTTGTTCTCCTAAATGTCCTTGATTGTTCATGGTAATTTAGTTGTAGATGATGTGCTGCCTTTGGTAAGCCTGTTAAAACCTCATCTATCCATGGTTGGGGATTGTACACTTAATCCCTTTGCTGTAGCAGGAGCCAAATGGACTTTTTCTATTTTTCTGTCTTTTCACAGACTACATGTACTGTGAGGCACATAATGTTTCTAACCTATTATCACTGGAAGCTAATAGCATTAAATACGTTTAAGTGTATGAAACTTCCTGTATTCAGAACCCCAACATGGTCAAGTCTTTACTTTTTGAAAGTAAATGCTTTTCTTAGCTGTGTATTTCTTAACCAGTTCTATTGCTTTCCTAATGCGGAGCTTGTATGATGTGTTGTATTGACGTCAGTACCGCACTGTGTATAACAAGTTTCTTGTGTCTAGCTGAAATTGATTTAGAGGATAGAGATGCCATTTTTCCCTCCATCTTAAGGAAAAGCATTTTTCTTTTTGCCTTTATTTCTTGCTACGTCTAGATATTATTTATCTACTGCCATAATTAGTTTTCTCTTGATTGCTGAAACTGGTATGATCTGTGGGGATTTTGTTTCTCGTTTGGTTAAATTTGGCAGTAAGTTAAGTAATCAGCAATGCTTGGTATCGCCATTCCGCCTCCTGCTAAATTTGGCTAAATATGTAGTTTTGTTCCAGGGATCTTCTGTTTTATAAAATGATATAAAATCAGTGGTAATGTGGATCTCGTAACAGGTATTTTGTTTCTGGCTGGATATTGTAAATGTGTTTTGGGCTCTTGCTATGTTGTGTTAGAGAACATCAATTGATCTCTCTACATGCCAGTTTGTCTGTAAAATTGTCTTCAAACCTGTATCATATAAAATAGTTGTGGGCTGTTCACATCCCCGCTTATATATTGGGCACACACACTCTTGTGTACAGTAGCTGCTTGTGTGGGCCCCCCAAAATACTTCATGTATGAAAATGATCTACCCACAATTGTATCATTAGATATGTCCATAAATTTATTCAGCAGAGCACTGCTCAAATCCTGTCTTTTGGTGCTGGTCCGAGCGTCTGGTTTGTCCTTCCTCACTAAATTATTTTTATCCCCAACTTATTGCAGTTTTCAGAAGTGATTTAACGTTCTTGCCATGCTGTAGAAGCATTGGGACATGGGTTAAGATGATTGCATACAAGCAGAGTGGCAGGTTTGGTGTGTGGCCAAATGGGACAAGCTCCAGCCATTTAGACCAAGCTGCCAGGTCTCCTCTGGACAATGTGGGGCCAGTTAGTGCAAATGGAAGATGACACATCTCAGGCTGATGGCAGACCTATTACCTATGCCTGAGAACCATTACGTTTGGCTCCTTTTCAGATATCGTTATTTTGGGGAGACATATGTGGTACCAATTGCTAAATATCCCATGTGCTATCAGTGTGTGTTCAGCATTAGGTTCCAATACCACCTATTGAAGGAAGGGTTAAGCAACTGTTGCAATTTGTTAATCTCCCCTTTTACGATTTCCTATAAACGTGATGTACTGATCACCATGTCATCAACAATTTGTGTCCTTATTAATGTGCAACTATGTCCTACATACCTGACTAAAGCTTGTCTCCCCAAAAACAAAATAAAAAAAATTGCAAGAATGCTTTGAACATTTGTGCCCCAGTCTGTTAATATTGATCCGAATTAACAAGCAACCACACATTTTTAAACAAAGAGAATGGATTATGGGTCTGACAGCATTACATAAACCTTGTGGGACCAATGGTCACTTTAATGTTATACTGCACAGTTGCCACGTTCCATTAGATGAGTCTGTCTGAATAGATCTTGGATCTGATGGAGGAGATTGGCACATGAATGAACTTGTACTATAACTCCTGTCATCCTCCACTAACTACTTGTAGTCCAGTGGCAGCTGGCTGGCACGTGTTGGCTGCTGCGTCTTTTAATGTGTTACACGTTTGTTAAATTGGGGTCAGTGTTGTAATGGTAAAAGAACGGACATGGGATATTTTTCTGGCTCTACAGCTCCTGGGTTTAATCCTTCCCGAGACTCTACAGATGTCAGGGAAAATCCCCTGCTTAAAGGTGGAAATTGATCTGATGATCGGAGCTGAAAATGACCTTATTCTTCACCTCTCATCTCTGGATTATTTGTGCTTCAAAACAGAACCTGGGCACATGTTCTGTGTGCAAACATCTAATGTGTGGCTGAATGATACAATTACTGAGACTTTGTATATATGTAAAGTAAAACACTTAGGAATCGTACAGTGCTGGTTGTGATGCTTTGTGCTATACTGTATCTACAGATATGCTTCATGTAGTTTTCAGTGTATATTGGTAATATGTGAAAATGTGACCTTTGTCTAGATTTTTATTCCGATTGCTAGTATAGATGTTACTCAGTCAAATTGCTTTTTAATATTCTATAGGCAAAATACTCTACAGCCAAGTCTAAAGAGATCAGCTTTACGCTTACAATGTCTTCTCACACATGCGCATTAGGTTGTTCGTCCCATGTCTCAAATGATTATGGTCCTGTTTCCACACCTCATTGGGTATCTTTGGCTAAGCAGATGTTCTGAGCAATAAAATCTAACTGGATTTTTGTACTTTATAACCATTGTTTTAAGGCAGCAGTCATTAGAGTTGTGGGGGCTTTTTATATAATCAGCCACAACATTAAAACCACCTGCCTACTAATGTGTAGGTTGTCCTCGTGCTGCTAAAAAGGTCTGAGGCATGGACTCCACAGGACCTCTGAAGGTGTCCTGTGGTATCTAGCACCAAGGTGTTGGCAGCAGATCCTTTAAGTCCTGTAAGTTGCGAAGTGGCGCCTGCATGGCTGTAACTTGTTCTTCCAGCACATCCCACAGTTGCTTGATCTGATTGAGATCTGGCGAATTTGGAGGCCAAGTAAACACCTTGAATTTTATCATGATTTTTAAACCATTTCTGAACAATTTTGATGTAAAAGTAAAAACATGTTTCATCAGACCAGGCCACCTTCTTCCATTGCGCAATGGTCCAGTTCTGGCGCTCACGTGCCCAATGTAGGCACTTTTGGTGGTGAACAGGGGTCAGCATGGGCACTCTGACCAGTCTGTGGCTGCACAGCCCCATACGCAGAAAGCTGCACTGTGTGTTCTGACACCTTTCTATCATAGTTAGCTAGTCTTTGCTTCCCACGTGCATCAATGAGCCTTGGACATCAATGAACCTGTTGCTGACTCACTGGCTGTCCTCCCTTGGACCACTTTTGGTAGGTTCTAACTCTAACTGCTGCATACCATGAACACCCCACAAGATCTGGTGTTTTGTAGATGCTCTGATCCAGTCATCACAATTTGGCCCTTGTCACAGTCGCTCATATACTTTACACTTGCCCATTTTTCCTGCTTCCAACACATCAACTTCAAGAACTGACTTCACTTGCTGCTTAATATATCCCACCCCTTGACAGGTGCCATTGTAACAAGATAATCAATGTTATTCACTTCACTTGTCAATGGTTCTAATGTTGTGACTGATCAGTATTCAGTTTTCATTACTGGCTCACCTTCATAAGATATCCCAGAAGTTGACTGACCAGCTCTTTTATTGCTGTCAGCTGCATTTAGCATGAAAGGTGTTGAAACTGTAAAATAAAAGATACAATCGTGATAGAACTGGTTTCAGTTCCACCATGCCAGGGCAGTGTTTAATTATTCTAGAAGCCCCCAAAAGGCTGCTCACAATTTGCTTATGTACATGTGTATGGACAATGTAGACGGATTTAATAGTTGTCACCAACTATAACTGACCTCTTGTTAGCCAGATCTTCCTCTCTAATATGTCATATTAGCTTCTGCAAAATATGCTTTTCTGGTTAAATGCAAGTTTCCTTTGTACTAGTGGGTTTTTTTTCCTTTTTTTTTTTTTTTTTCATCTTGGTTGTACAGTATTAAGATCACAGGTGTTTGTCTCCTTTGTATAGAAACTTCATACTTTTTTATATGTGGTTTAATTGATTTGCTGCCTTTTTCCGCTGTCTAATTGCCATGATTCATTGCATAGGTAGGATGTGATCTGTGATTATGAGACAGCAGAAATGTAACATCACAATCTGAATGTTCACGCCTAATTACATCACTGTTTGAGTTATCCGTATTCTGTGGCATAGAAGCATAATATCCCCTTGTGTATTGTTTCATTGCAGGTTGCTCATTATCTGATTTTGTCAAACGTATTGTTTATGGCAATCCTAATTTCTGGAAACTGAGACAATAGCTGTATGTTGGGCTGTAGTGAATTGCATATGAGTAACTACTTTTTTTTCTTTTTAAAAAAAAAAAAATAGGCAAGATTAAAAATTTCCTTCCTGCATTATTTACAAAAGGTTGAGACGGTATTAAACAGGTGGGTTTCCACGTTTCACAACTAGCAGGCTATTAACACAAACAGCAATTCAGCGGGCTCATTTCTCGCTGATCTATGTGCCTGTTGTAGTGAAACAAGAGTCTCCAAACTCTTAAGGCTGACGCCAACACACGACCGGAAAAGTGACATGAAGCCACCCTTGTGTTTCAAGTACTAACACAGGATGGGAGGCAACGTATGGGAAGACTATGGGAAGACTCTCGTCCTGGAACAATAGTCTTGCATCTAAAGATCACAACTTTCATCTCCTAACCCTTTCAATGCTGAGTGGCTAGCAGAACAATCTGCATAACATCGATCTACAACAAGTCTAGCGTACTTAACAGTAACCAATCACTTTTTGTTCAGATTTCCTTTTCCGAACTTATGTATTGGTCCAGAATTGTTAAATCCATGACCCCAGACTGATAATTTTTTTTTTTTTTTTTCTTTTTTTCTTCCTTCTGATATATAATGCAGGTTCCAAGGATATGGTGCTTCTATAGAAGCATTGTGATTCTTAGGCTAATCTTGCCAACAAGTGGTACAATTATCACTGAATTATTCTTTTACACTTTCATCCAAAATGTAAGAAACCTATCATCTCCTGGTAATTAATAAATGAGGGGGGTGATGCATTTAGCTTGAGTTCTGAGAGAAATAAGTCTTGCTTATAAATGGGCAGTCTCTCAATAAACAGAGTAGGGAATGCATGAATTACGCCCTGAAATACACCAGCAGTTTGGAACCAGAAATGTTGGAAACCCTCTGGAATATGCCGTTCTGTTCTGACGGGTGTATGTGTGGTTCCTTCTCTTCCCCTAGTCTTGAACATGGGGAGCAGTCATGTAATGTGACGTATGTCTTGTTTTGTGTGCAAATAACAGATTAGAGTTGGAACACATGTAGAAAGGGTCCTGAATTATGTTTCCATCATCGGTAATCTGATCTTGGTTTACAGTTACTAAAAGTAATTAATTTGAACCCAAAGGACGTGTGCTGTGAAGGCTGATAATGACACTCACCATTTGACACACAGTTCAGAGACTGTTCCACCAAATTCAAGCTACTGAATGATGGCAGACAACTCAGTCACATATTTTGTGTCATAACAAACCCTGCTCAACCAACACACACAGGTGTCTAATGTCAGTGCTTTCTCTAGTGTGGTGCAGTGTTGCAAGACTGTCTGGGCTCTTAATATGTAAGCTAGAAACTGCTCAGGATAGTTTTTGTCAACATGTAGAACATTACAGAAAACATGTCAGACACGTTTGTCCAAAACACTGCATTTTTATCTCAAACTTCACAGTCCTATTTGAACTTTAACCTTTGGTTTCAACCTTTTATGTTGCCATTTAATTATATTTTGGTTCAATTTGTGACCCGTTTAACAAATTCTGACGGTACCTCTCTAAACACAGCCTCAGAGGGAATCTACAATGTAAACTGCATCCTACTTATAGGAGAGTAACTCATAAGTAGAAAGTGGAGAGGTTTGCTGGTTGTGTGTATAATAAACATATTGTATGCATTTATTTTTGACGCAAATTCAGTGGTAGCCTGATTCTCAAACTGATTGCTTCACAATGGATATATGATTTTCTCCAGCAGAGGGCTGTCCAGACACTCCTTCACAAGTTTATAAACCCAGCATACTAGTGACCAAGGAGACGCTGTGAAAATTAATTATGAATTGTTTTTGGATTGCGGAACTGAACTCTAAACACACACAGTATCATTAAACTGCTGAACAGGATAATGATATGAGAATTGTCAAGTTAAAAATAAAATAATGTAAAAATGTATTTTACATTAAATTTGTTTAACAATTCCTTCACGTTAAAAAATCTTGTGACGTGGAATTTGTGTGTTTACCCTGAAACCTGATCAGATTTTGATCAGAAAGGGCACTCTGATTTTGCGGGAGGGGCCTGGGAAAATGCTCATTTTACCCTTTTCTGTTTGATTGCAGGACCTGTAAAATGTACTTATGATTTTAAAAGGAAGCTGATGCAGTAAGACATTGTCCACACCCAGTCGCAATCCCAGTGTTTGAAATCCTTGAGTTGCGTCTGGAGTCGTCCTCTCCAAATGAGAGGCTTCACACAGTTATGTTTAGCTATAGATCATGTTTTTTATTTTGCTAGCTCCTTTAAACTGGCGAATACAGATTGTATTTTCAAAATGCTGTGTCTTGTGTGATCAAGCAGCACATTCTGTTTATTTTTGTGGTGAATCCTTTCCCACCAGTGAGGTATTTAAATTTTTTTACTGAAGGATGTGCCCACTAGAGGGAGCACTGTTTGCCTATGTTTGAACAAAGGCTTTGATTTCTCATCATTTTTCACCTACGCTCTTAAATGTGCACGTAATTCTAAACTCCTCCTCTCTCTGATCCATTTGTCTTGTTGTAACATAACATCCAGCCCTGGGAGAGGATCCAGGGAAGTGACAGCATGTTATGATGGTGTTACAGACAGACTCCTTTCATGTTCCCTAATGGGCTTGCTCTGTCTGTTAAACTCATTACCACCCTCCTCCCTGCTTCCCCTCCATGCTTTCCTATCCCATTGCACTCATTTACTTTTTTAAATTTGTTCGAGATCACTTTTTTCCTTTATGACCCCTTTTTGTCTTGCTTTTCTCCTGCAACAATTATTCTCAGAGTTAGAACTTGGAAATATTGCAGTTAACCAAAGCCAGGAATTTGTTTTCTTTTCTACATGCTTGGCCTGAGCGTGGAGTTTTGGGTCTACTGGGAAATTTCTGGTGTGGTCCTTAACTACAAACCCCAGGATTCTTTGCTTTATTTTCATATGACCAGTACTCCATAACACCCTAAGCACTGGTTTTCTTAGCATAACCCACTGAGTTGTTTTATTTACTAATAACTGTAAGGTTGTTTTTTTGTTTTGTTTTTGTTTTTTTTGTTTTTTTAATAGACTGTAATATCCCTGGAGTCTGAAGTACCAGAGGATGAGAACCTAGACCTTGACAAAATGGGTGTCTGGTTGCTTCCTGCTTTAATATTATGCTTTTATATTTTTTCTTGGTCCAGTATATTCTTGGTGTGGTAAAGATCATAATGCCCTATTACAATTTTGGACAGACTTTTAATTCCATAAAAGCTCTTGTCTAGGACTTGTGCCCATGTGTTAGGGGCCGTCTATATAGAATCTAAATTTTTAGAATATTACAGGTCCATGGACGAATTATATTTGTCAGATAAGGACTCTTTTGTAGCATATTATACTATATGGGGACCTTGGTTAAAATTTATAGATTCGCCAGAGTTTGCGGCCTTGGGTACATCCACCTGAACCATCTATCTTTAGGTACAGGGTGGTATCAAACGCTTCTGATTGTTGGATTAGGCTTTGTCATATACCTACTCCATATACGCTGTAGACCTTTTACTATGTAGACTTGCATCATGCCATCCCCCATTCTTCCCCTTTGTTTCATTTGTGCCCCCCCCCCCCCCCCCCCTGTCTGTCTGTGTTCTATGTGTCAGGTTAGCAATACCCTCCTTCTATGGATGGGAATGTATATCCTCATTGATACACTCAACCTTTTTTTTTTTTTTTTGGCTTGGTTATGTTGTTATGATGTTATAATCTCTTTATCACCCGCCATCCAAAACGAATACTGTTGAAAGTACATTTATACAACCTGTATTTGTTGTTAAATCTCAATAAAAACTTATTTAAAAAAAAAAAAAGAATCTAAATTTTAAGGGACGATCTTGATTTACATTTCGGCTTATTCATTGACTTTAAATGGTGACAGGCTGTGTATTTATTTTTCTTTGACTGAAAAGAATCCGCAACACTATTTCTGCTCCCTCTCGGTTTCCCCTAGTACAGGTTTGGCCTTGCTGTGGTTCAGTTATGAAGGGAGTGTTTGGTCTTCCCAGGATTCTTCTTTGGCCTTGTTTTATGTGTCTGGTAATCTATCCCAGCTGGGCTGCTGTGTGGAATCTGGCCTGCTGAGCCTCCTCTCCTTTCTCACTTTTGCCTCCAATTCTTTGTTCCTCTGCTTGCTGTTGCTTTATTCAACAGCTGAGGAGTTTTGTTGGAAAGGGGGGGGGGAATGATATTGAGCACCCAAAGTGAATTCTTTTCCAACATGCTGTTTGGAACATGCAGAGGCATGTGCATTGTCTTTTACTTACGAATCTATATTATTGATGAGCTACTAGTGTACGGTGGCTGAATTATCTACGTGGTTGACCTCTCTGCACTACACTAAAGCACATGTTGCTAAAAGTTGACACAACATGGAGGATGGTGTTTTTGTGTAGGATAAAATCGGGAAAAATTGAAAAATGCCAATATGTCTTAAATTATGCGCTTTTGGATATAAGCAAATTTGTGCCTTCAGGAAAATCTAAATAGAAGTGTGTGTGTGTGTGTGTGTGTGTGTGTAACATATGTATTTTTTTCCATTAGTCAAAGATACTAGTTGCGTGTTTTTTTTTCCGTTTGTTTTTTGTGTAGAGCCAACTCTAAATGCAGTATGTAAAGTTTGTAAGCAAAAGAGTTGGATATAATGGTGTAGATCTAAAATGACGTGATACAGTTTGTCAATATTTTTGTGATGCAACAAATATTTTCAGCAGTTGTGGAACCAAGAATAGCCTGGAATTATCTAGACTGGCCATGCATGAAAAAGTTTGTATTTAGTCAGACAGTTGACCAATCACATTTGGTTCCTCCTCACCCACCTCCCCATTTTATGTTTGGCCAATGTAGTCAAACTAGAAATGTCCATGGCCAGCTGTAAATTACTTACATCCAAGAGCACCTATAGCTTTTGCATGAGATTTGAATATATAACTCCTAAAAGTAGGAATTGTAGCCCTTCTGGTTGCATCCCTCACAGAAAAGCAGCCAATGAAGTACACGTCCTAGACTTATTACTTTTCCTTTGAACTTGTGTCCTATGTGAGTCATTAAGCAGCAAGCCCATTATGTCCTGTCTATGGGATGACAGCTGCTGCTTTTATAAAGATGGGAGTATAGCCGTATACTGAGCTTTATGTGAATGTTATACAGCATGTCTGATTCAAAGAGAAACTTTAAAACATGTATTTCATTGCAAGTTAATTTGGGCCTCTGGGCTCCACGGTTTGGGTAAAATACCCTGGTTGAGGACTTGTAATTTGAGCAGGGCCGATCCTTAGTCAACCTTTACACTTCGACCTTGGAGCTGGCCTCACTCCTGTGTCGACACAGGTGGGGGCTGTTGAGTGACGAGGACTCCCTAGAAACACCAGCCATCCCCAGTCATCTCAGGGATCAAAGAAGTGGAATGTGTGTGTTGGGGTAGAGCAGGGATTGTTGACCTTGTTGGCTGCACAATGACTGTTAATGAGCTAAATGGGCCAGCTTATACAGCGGATCACTTTCTCACATGCAAGTGATATAGGAGGCTAGAAACGTCTTGGACATAAATTTGGTGTAAAATGACCACTTCTGTAAAATTGTACTAAACTGTATATTTTTACAATCTATCTTTGAGTTGTGCACAAGTCGTATTTTAGTGCTTGACAGGCAATATTAGCGGGACTTAGTCTTAGTCTTTTTTGTTTTGGTTTAAAAAAAATATTTATTTATTTTTTCTTAATTGATTTAATTACATTTGATTTATTTTGTACTGGTGAAGCTAAGGGAAACTTGTAAATCTGGATCCAAGACTGGAAACCTATGACTGGCAGGGGTTGTCTTTTTGTCTCTTACCACTGGTATACAAGTTACTTTTCAGGAAAGGATGAAAATACTCCCAGTCTTTCAGTTTACTAGACACACTTGTAATGCACCTTTTAGTTACTACATCCTTTAGGCTTCATCAAGGGTGTGAAATCCGCAAAGGTCCACTCTGCAATATAGTGTCTTACACCTTATGACAGCTTTGTCTTTGGTACATGATTAACACAGATTTGTTCACCTAGAGCTTGGACAGGAGTGGTCGCGCCTGTCTGTTACCAGTCAGCACTCCATTAAGTGGGAAAATCTGCTCATTTATGCAAGGTATGTGATTTAGCCCTGATTTCACTACTTTGTCCTCCCTTATTTGGTCAAGCTGGTTCTCAAAAATCTGCCCAGGTTAGGTAGGGTTTAGCTTTTGTAGAATTAAAATGTTTAAGCTAACACCCAGTATGTTTACTATTTAATCACTAGCTTTTTCTGTAGTGTTAAATTAAGTAGTTTTCAACTTAGAGCTGCTCACAGTTATAAGGCGAGGTCTAAAGGCATGGGTGAGGAAGTGGCCAATTACACTTCTGCCAATTAGGACGTGGACAGCTGCTATCCACCCTTCCTCCTCCTACTGCAGGCATTGAGACAGGTGCATAATATATACACAGGGTTAAATGACAGGTGTCACTACTTAGGCATGCATGGAGCCTGTTTGGAGAAGTACCTTCTAGTGTAATTACTGGGGGACGTTCAAGAATAAAACACAAGTTTCCTAAACTATCCTTCAGCAGGGTTTACTTGATACTATTAGAGATCCAACATTTTGAATTCACAAACTTTGATGCTGACCATCCACTATGTCTTACTGACGGCTATCATGTTTATGTACATTTTACAATATTAGAAATTTAGTATACTGATGCCTCATCCTGGTGTCCGATTTTACCCAAGGCATCATCCACTCACTTCTGACTTGGGAGGACATGAAAGGCTCCTGGAAGATAAAAGGGAAAGTTACAAATTCAGTTTTTCTGAGAATGCTTTGTGATTGCAAACCCTTCTCTTAGTGACTTTGTCTTTGTTGCTGTAGATCCCTTTCTCCCCAAGCAGCGGGAGGGTCTGTGGTTTGGCTTTTGATATCCCCATTTATTTAACAAGGGGGCTAGTGAAGATGTGCTCTGCCTATGTGTACCTCCTCATGCTATAATCTCATGTCACTCAGCTCCTTCCCATATTCCTGAAGTCCACACTCAAAGAAGCGCCCCCCAGCACACAATAGACAGATATTAATTGGATTGGAAACGCTTACTTCCTCTCACAATGGCAGCAGATCTGTCATTGCAAATGCTTCTCCAGAAAACCTGACGTCATGAAAAGAACTGAGGTGGCAAACTGCAGAGGTCTGTAAAAAAATGAACTGTTGTGTGGCTTTAAACTTAAACTTTCACGATGCACCCTACTAATACACAAATCTGATTCACAACATATTCTATGTTCTAGATATTTGTCATTCTTTTTCCCCTTTATACTGCTTTAAAGATTGGCCCATTAGGGCAGTGTCAGACAGGTGCTTGAATTTTCTGGTCAGGAATTGGTAGCATTCTAATGCAACAACAATCAGTCCACATATCATTATAGCGAGTGGGGGACACGGCTACAGAAACCCCTATAGCTATTTGCTGAACTTTAACAGCAGATTTACTATGGTATGATAGGGATACAGTAGTCTCCAGTCACTGCACTTTCATGGTATGCTGGCAGAGTATATTGTCACTTTAGAATGTTGCAATATTCTGTTCAAGAAACATTCTAAAGTGTTTCAAGTTTTGGGGACTTGCTCAGTAGATCTCCCACAATGTAATGTTACCCACATGCATTGGTCTTTGTTTTTGTTTTTTCAATCTAATTGGTGACTACATATACAAATGGAGCCATTTCTATATGTACAGTGAGATTAGACATTAAATAGCATGGTTTCTAAAAACTGTAAGTGTACCCCACACATTAGCTTTAATTATAGTCAATCATGTAGACCCTTGCTTCCAACCTATCTGATGTAACTGGATTGTGGGACAGACTAATGTAAGATTCAATCATCTGGTCATAGCTTTTGCTAGATTTTAATCGTACATATTCACATTGGTTGTCAAATCAATTGGTAAAGTATCAGCATGAAGCTCCTCCTGTGCGGTCAGGTTATCTATAATTTTAGGTGTAGATTCTTTTACTAATGACATCCACTTAGTCTGTAGTACATGTAAATCTATAATGTGTCAGTGCAGGAGCTGATATTTTTGTTGCAATCATTTAATGTGACCTTTTATTGAGGAGTCATTGTCCTAATGTGGTGACCTTGAGTTATAGTCAAAATATCCTTGTCTGGTCCAATGTGCAAAGAGAACTGATCCAGCTAGTATATTTTATCAGAGGACATATTTTAGTTTGTAGCGGACTTCTATACTCTCAAAGATGTTTAGGAACTACCTGACACAAAGAATTGAAATCGGTCAACTTCTGTTTATGGTCACCAATTGTTAAACACCTTGTACTACACCCTGTCTTGCAGTATTTTGTGTTCTGTAGCTTGGGAAATGCTGTATTCCAGTTACATATTTCTTTATTGCAGAGCAAAGGTGACCCTGTGACCTTGCTTACTGCTTCTAAAAATATTGGGGTGGGTAACAAAAACAGTGTTAAGATACTAAGTCAGCAATAAAGGAAAGTAGGATAATGCATGTTGTAATCTGAAATTTGAAGAAAATTATCTGTATGTATATATAAATTTAAATATAATTTTGCTCAACTATTTGTAAGCAGGAGAAGTTTACAAGGGCAGAGTGCAGTGATTAAGGGGCTTTTTCCCCCCACCCATGAATCCCTTCTTAGGAGATTCCAAAGTGGTTTAATTGCATAGGAAGGTGTTTTTAATGCAAATTATCCTTATTGTGCCAAAGAGTTTGTTTCTCATAGCTCTGTTTACTGCTCCCCTTGGTCTGTGATTGTCACATATATATTAACCCTGTCAGCTGTTCTTTCTTGGTTCTATACTTTAGAAGATGAATGTAGAGTGCAACAGAGCTTCCTGCCAGCTAGACCATACTGCCATAAAATAGACTTGATGTTGATCTTGCCAGTTTCCTAGTCTGACATTTCTTCATAATCCTTAACAGGTAACTTGGATTTGTACAGTGTTGTACAAGGTTTCTTACTGTATGTCTTCTGTTTGAACATTTCCAAGCCCATGTTATACTTGCCCAAATCCTGTGTCGCATGTGTTCTGATTAACTTTATGCCCTGTTAATTAGATGTTTTTTTTTTTGTTTTTTTCTTTTGCTTTTTCCTATACACCCCAGCTGCAAGTTAGCTCCCTCATACGTAGCTTAGCTGCCCCCAAATCCAGTACCTCCCTTCCCTGATCCCTTTCATCAAACCCTGTCTTCCTCTTTTTGCAGTGTGGAGGAAGAGGTGGGGGCTTTGTGAAATTTGTCATGGTCCCTGCACTTTATCCATCTTCTTGAAATAAAGAAATTGGAAGGGTACCGGGGGAGGTGGATAATGCCTAGCTCCCTCCCCCTGTCACTCTTGTTCAGAGCCCTCTCACTCTCAATGAGTTTCTGAATAGAAAGCTGCAGTAATTGGATGCAAATTATACAGAGAGAGCCCGAGGCAGCCTGGAATTCCTTTGGGGGGACAGGAGGCGAGGGTATAATTAAGATGGCAGGAATTAGGAAGGAGAACTTGAAGAGAGGGGTGGGGCAAGCATTCATTTGGATTTTAATCCCCTTATTGTTCAAGAGGAAAGGAGTACTATTGTGAACACTGAAGGCTTTTTCTGTGTGCAAATGGTTAAACACCTGACATCATGTAAAGAAAAACTTGCGTTTGCTCATAACAGATAATCATTACCTGTTCCATAACTTTAAATTCCAGGCCCTGGTGGCTCCAATGACCATATACTGTGTTGTATAATAGTTTATCTGATACACACAGATCAGTGCCAAAATGCCTATCTGGCTGTAGTGTAGCTAGTGAATATTGTTTTCAAATAAACATGTTGGTGAGCTTAACATCAATAGTGTTATGTTGATGTCCACTGCAGGCTAGAGAGCCAGTGCCACTACAGTGTAAGGTAAGTGGTTCCCAAACTTTCTCAGTTCCAGGCACCCTTAGGGTCTCCCATCATTTTTTTTCAAGGCAACCTATAGCCAAAATTACTGAGCAGTCCTTTTTTTTTTTTTTTAAGTAGTTGGGTCAGGACAGAAATACTTAAGTTGTTTGCAAAAATAATACACATACATCCAAGGAAAAATCCATTTTATTTCTTTCAAAGTACAATTTACAGCACTCATTAACAGGAATAAGATCAAACAAAATAAAACATTTATTAATTGGATGTACTTGACTCTTGTGCACTACACAACATTTGAAACCTTGGCATCAGCTTGGACACTGCCTTCCTGTTCCACATTGATTTTTGAGCAGTACTTGCTTTCTATTGCAGTAACGACTGAAAACCCAGCTCCACACAGATATGTTGTCACCAATGGAACGAGAAGACACTGGGCCCCCTTTTTCATCATCACACTGTGGCCTCCATCATGCTTTTGCTCCTTCAGCACAGTTTCCCCTTTATTACACTGTGGGGCATATTCAATTGGCCGCATTACTGTCAAAAGTAACGCGGTCTGCCCACTATTAGTTACTGCGGTAGTAGTGCACATAATTACCATTAGTGTGGTCATTTCAATGCAGGCTTTCTGCTCGCGAATCGGAGAGCCCCAAACAGAATTCAGTGTTGAAATTACTGTATTAACGGTAATATGCTTAACACTGTTTTGTCGGGAGGGTGGGGGGATTGAATTTCCCCCATCCCTTTATCACACTGACCTTATAAGTGTTGCCCATCTGTTCCTTTACTTACCGTTTACTTGACCACCTTTCTTCTGTTTTCTTTTTTTTATTTCGGTTTTTCTTCTTCAAGCTTAAGTTCTGGCTCCTCTGCACCACTCCTCACTGAACATGTCCGACGTGACGACGTTGTGCTCCAGTCATTGAAGAGGGAGGACGCTGGGTTCTGTGCACTGTTGTATTATATATTTAGTTTTCTTGGCTAGCCAGTGGACAAGCGGGGGATGGCAGGCAAAGGATAATGTGCCTTAGACTTGGCATCACCCCCTTCACCCCAGGGAGCTGTGGCGCACTGTTTGGGACCCACTGGTGTTTTCTTGCATATGACTTGTGTGAGTTACATCTATGGAATAAAATTCATTTAGTCTAGCTGTAGGTTGGTTTTGTCAACCTTGGTCCACATGACAGTAAGAACAGGGATTGTTATACTTTTTTGTGTGTGTAATAGAACATGAGCCAAGTAGTGAATGTTCATATGGGCACTGCTAGACCTCTCCTACACCAACCATACTATATTCTTCCCATATTTGCTTCACCTGCAGAAAGATTTCATAACCCCTTCTGAGTGACCTTGTCCCTGGACTATTGACAAGCTGTCCTAATGATTATAAACTCTCTTCACATGGAATTTTTGAGGTTTGCATATCTGTAGTCTGAGAGGTTCAATACTGTTCTTTGGAAGAGCAAACAATGGAAGTGTTGCAATGCAAAAATCTACATCTAAACCCAACCTTCTCAATCCCCCTCATAAGCTGTTTATTCCCTCATAATGTCTTCCATGACCTGTGAATCGTCAGACACTACCATCTTTTATACAGATAAAAACATAATGTTTTATAAAAAGAAGCAGGTGATGCAGAGTATTAATCATTGCTGGTTCTCCTCTAAGCAGGAAGTGTACAGCTTTTAAGGAAAGGTCTGTGCTCCCTTTGAGAGCTCTATCCCACATGCACTGGAAAATGCATGAAAACTTATATGCACTTTAGAGATGGTGGTTGGGATTTTTTTTATTTTTCATGCTTGTCATGTCTTCTGCTTTGCCAATAGAACTTATTCCTCTGATAGGGTTAGTGACTTTTACCCTTTCAGAAAGTTAATATTTTCCATCCTGCCCAAAAAAACCATCATATTTTCCCTCATCCTAGGTGACCTCTTCATTCTGTACTGCATGTAGATGGTGGGGACAATCCATTGCCTAATGTAGAATTTACTGCAGTCAAGAACCTACAGCTCTATCTTGTCTGCATTGTTGTGTATGATATGGGGGTTGAGGGATAGGTTATTTTATATCAAATTTTAAAAATAGCCAGAGGTTTTTGTCCATTGACCAGAGTATTCTCCCCATACATTATACAATTCATCTTTACAGCTACTAAAGAAAACACTTGATAGTGTCCCAGTTAAATTTGATTAGGCTAACTCTTATTTAAATTGGTAAATACTGTGCATGGTGGTCTATTGGAGTCCTGACTCGTAAGATGATCTCGTTTTTACAATCGCGGGTTTTCTTTATCATGTGGATCCCTTGGGTGGTTTGTGCTACAATAACTGTTGATTGACGTTTAACTGAGACTTTCATAATGCAATAGGAAAAAGCAATTTGTGCAGAAAACTGTGTAGCCGGGTAACAGCTGAGCAATATGTTCATGGTCCCTGTGGAAGTGAGAGGTTAGAAAGGATGGTGACCAAGCTTCTTGTGCAATACATTGCTAAACACACAGTATTAACCCCCCTCTTTGCCAGACCATGATGCTTCCTAACTTCAGCAACATAAGGAGCCTTACAGATTGCAGTAGTGTATTCTTGACCCCTTGTTGAATCTCCTGAGACAAGATCGTGTATTTGTACAGAATTGTGAAATGAGGTACTGTGTATTAGATTGTCGCACCAGGGTGATATTTCATCCTTTAGGGTATAGTGACACACCTGGTGACTTGATATGGGTGTGCAGTCTGTTCCGCAGTAGAGAGAGAAAAAAAACGACCCATTAAATAAATGTGACTTAATTTGCTGCACATTCATTGTTTCTCCACAAGTTTTACACACAGTGTGACTTATGTTGGAAGTTAATAGTGCCAGCCAGGTATTCAGTGTCAGTTTTTACAAGTTCATTAGATAAATGTAACTTTGTGAAAGGAGTCCCTGCCCCCTAAGCACTTAAAACCTGTTCAGCTTAAGGAGATGCTGGCAGAAGTTTGAGGGATAAACTTTAGTAGTGTGTGTGGTTAAGCAGAACATAATGTCGTTTTTGTGAGTGTTGGTTTTCCATTACTTGCGTGCATTTACTCTTCTGTATGGAAAATGGTCATTGCCAACGTGTAAAGGTGTTTTCATGAATCTAGCAAATGGATTGTGGGTTTCAACATGACTTGTTGACATTAGTTAACTTGAGGTCCACTTTGCCTTGTGTCTGTACATAATGCCATGGCATTGGCTTCTTGGAAAATATATATCTAAGAATTGTGTGTCTGGGAGTACCTACAATTGCAGGTTTAACTGCTTATTGACTTCTGAATGTGTTCACATGCATTCTCTTTCCGCCCAGGAGCCCTGCACTCCCTCTCACTGCAGGGATTCTGCTCCCATACAGCGGATGAGGTAAGAGGGTTGGCCACTAGTTTCTTTTCATTGCATAGAGGGAGGGAGACTCAGACAGAAAAGTTTTTGACAGGAAATGATAGTAAAGGAACAAAAACCCCTGAATGATGTGAATGACAGGCCTAGCTTTTAATTGGCACTGGAAAAGAGACAATGAACCTCAAGTTTTGTTTGGTGCTTGCAGGAGATCCTGATCAAAAATGGGGCCTGGAGGCCCTTAACCCTTTCTATGTCCTAGTTACTTCTGACACCTTGTGGGAAACCTGTTCTCCTAGGGCAGCTAGTATTGTTTTCTGTTGAGCTCTTCAGGTACTGAAGTTTGGAATGGTGTTTTCTAAGCTAGGTTATTCTCTAGCAATAATATGCAGGATGTGACATTGTAGAAGTTCAGTGAGGGCTTTGCTTTGTCTACAATTTAAGACCTTATAACAAAAGGTAATTTATTTTCTGTTGTATTCGTTTAATCACATGGTTTGTTTCACAACATGAACAAGTGCAAAACGCTGCTGCTAAGGTCTGCCCATCAGAGAAGGACACCAAGTAATTATCTCAGGTTGAGCTTGGCATCCATTAATGGCAATGACACATTGCCCTTGGTATATTCAGTCCATAGTCTTTTCTGACTGCCTGGTTAGTATACTGCATAGACACCTGCGCTTTGTCTGTAGTGCCCTCTGAATTTTGCAGCTGTTCTACACTCGGCTACGATTTCTGAACAGAAGAGGTTTGCCATGGGGAATGTTTTCGGGGGGTTAATTTTGTTTGGTTTTGTTTTTCATCCCTCAACTCTGAGGTGAGAAGCTGCTGATCAGGAGGATCTGTGAAGATGTTGGGAAAGGAGAGGGGGAATTAGGTTAGTAAAGGGTAAAAGGGAGCAAAGGTTACTATGGAAACCAGTTTCTGCCTCACTGGTGCATCTTGTAAATCCATTTAGAAACCAGAAAGTGGGTGTGTAGCGAGCACATCAATAGAGGCCGGTGTGTGAAAGAAGAGAGCTTAAGTGTGTCTGTAAGGGGGGAAGCCCCGTGAATAAGCGCAGGGAGTAGAGGCACAAAGAGAGCTCTGCCTGTCCCTTGTCTTGGACAGTCCATTAAGAGTCGCCCTTTAACCCCAGACAATAGAGCTATACTTGTCTCAAGTATATCAACTCGTTTATTCTCCCCATCCTGGCCTCTGGGTGGGGTTTTTTTAATTGGAAGGGATGGGGTTTGGTTCTCACAGTAAGGATACTCTCCGCCCCATTTGTGTACCTCTTTGGCATAAAAGATCTAGTAGGAGCAGACACTGGATCTACAGTGTAATGTGGCAGTGACAGCAGTGTTTCTATAGCAAAGCCCTTTTATTTTAGCAGGTCGCTCCTTGAACATGATCGGTGCTGCATAATGATACTGAGCGGCTTTTTATTGTCCTTATTGGCTGGGTCCTGCGCAGTGTTTAACCCCTCCAGTGCTAGAAAAGATTGTATTCAGAATACCAAAGCGTAAAGCTATGATGAGACCAGTCCGTTTCTGGGTTACAGGTTTTTCAATGAGCGTTCCCAGCTGCTAGGCTGGATGATAATCAACTGTAGTAAAAACACCAGTAACTAGGTGGTTCAAACAAATGACACACTACCTTCAATCCGTAGCCTCTGCCTCCAGATAAGAGCATAGGTGTCTGTTTGTTTTTATGGTGCCAGACTGACAAATCTAGTAGCTTTTATGGGTAAAATATCTTGAAATGTTAATGTATCAATGAAAATATGTTGCTTGGTAAAGCAAATGAAGTGTTCACTAAGTGAACACTTGCCGTCTGTGGGCACTCTTCCAGCAATATCAAGAATATTTCATTTCATATTAGGTGGCAGCGCTCTTATAATGTGCAGAATGATAAAAAAGTGTAATCGTTTTAATGAGCCATTGACCAGCTGCATCGCAGCGAACTCTGCAAACGTTTCTCAGTACAAGCAAAAGTAACCAAATCCTTTATGGGCAGGAGTTAAACTAAATAGTGGGGACACTAATAGTTTATATTGTGACAGTGAGGTTTATTGGCAATTTCTTCCCATTCTATTGCCTTTTGGGTGTCTGAGCTTTCAAGTGTATAAGTCTTCATCTGATTGGCTTCTTTCCAGTTATCAGTGTGATCTAATAGTACTGTGCGCCTGTATATTTTCAGGTTTTAACAACTATGGGCTCCCATTTTCTATGCTTGGTGCAATGAGTCTCATGGAAATCCTTTACACACCAATTTTCATAACTGGAATTGCCAAATGAAACGAAGTTTAACTTCTTGTCTCAAGCTAGTGACTAAGGAACTGTCAGTAAAATGTTTAAGATTGTGAATGCCATCAGTAGTATTAATTCCTGTAGATGTTTTAAATCAACTCTAAGGGCTAATTCACATGGGACAAATATTATTTTAGATCATGGAGCTTGCTATGTCTGGTGGTAATGCTGACTACCAGTACAATAGATTGAATTAGAAAAGTGCACTACATGGAAAACTTGTTTGAAAATCTGTCGCTAAAGATTGTTTTACCTGTTCCTTAGTGATTATGTGAGCAAGTTGCCGTGAAATACTTTATCACAGATTTATAACTAGTATCTGTTTGCTAAACAGGGTGTCCTGCATAGATTACATTCTTAATATGGAGCCAAAAGTTTTATTTGCCTTCTCTAGGTGATGGAAAAGGTGCATTGCTTGGCACACCTTACACAGGCTGTGTCCTGTCCCCCACAAAGCCCATTAAATGGTTTTAATGATGATGACTCTTTCTAAAATTCTTGGCGAGGGGTGGGGGGAGTTGGAATACAGAGCTTTTCAGCTTTAGTGAAGGGTGCATCAGCGGCATGTTAAGCCATGCTTGTGGCTTACGACATGAAACATTTGGTTGTTTCATGATGCTCTCACTTACATGAGGGCTGGGCAAATGCTAGGGGTCAGGTAGCCAGTGCACCTAAAAATTGCAGCTGTTGTATATATCTTTGAGTTATTTCTGTTAATGTCAATCAATGCATATCTTCCCTGACTACTTATGATATCCTGCTGGCTCCACAAATGTACATTATTTTGCCGAACACCCCACTGCAGGTTTTTACTGTAAGCCACGTTGAGCAGATGGTATCAATAAAGCATTTATAAAAGGTTTGGCTGTTAAAGCCGGGCTTTTCCATAGATTTCTTCAGATCTGTGCCATGCTGCCTCATCTGTGGAGTGTGACACCTACCATAGTATAGGGTTGTTAATGTTCAACACTTTTCCTAATCGAAGTGTTACTGACCTTATTAGTACTTTCACTGCAGTTTGCTTCCATGCTAATCTGTTTTTTTCATTAGTACTTTTGACACAGAGCACAATCTCTTGTAAATAACCCCCAATTGTCTGACAACCTGGTCATTGCACTTTGGTAGTAGGACTTGGATATTCTGGTAGGTGAGCAGAAGATGGTTAAGTTTCAAGCCCAGGCTTTCTCCTGTAGACCTCCTTGTGCTGCCCCTCTACCTGCTTTCTATGTAGCTCTAGCTCATGATGGTCCCATGCTCATTTGGCTGTTCTACAAATCCAGGCTTGTTCATGGTACACCATATGCCCATTGAAAAACCGCTTGTTATACGGTCGCCAATTGGAAGCTTCACCTATGTCATCAGGTCATCCTTTGACTGCTGCTGTTGAAGGTTGAGCAAAGTACAGCAGGAGCCTGGGTGAGGTTTAAAAATGGGAGAGAGCGAGAGAAATATAATAAGAAGCCAAAGGTAGGACAGTGTTTACCCTGCTGCCAGATTGCAAAGAGCTGACAATTACAGTGCACATGTATTCTTCATGGTGGGGAATGGTGGAGGGGGGTATCCGTCATTCTAGGGATTCGGTTATCTTGCAGACACTTTGTGTGGTTTATGTTCATTTGTGTAGCTTTGTGTGTATTTGTGTATATTTCCCACAAGTGGAACCTGCTTGATTTACAAAGTACCAATAATTGATTATAAAAAAAATAGCTGTTCTGATGTTGCTGTGATCTCAGTTTGTGTGTAGGTTATCTGTCCCTTGGTATGACTACATTTGGATTATTAAAGGACAGCTAAAGTACTGAGCAAGTTTATTAAGTGCTCTGTAATTTCTAGCCACTATATTATTATTTTAAGTTGTTTAACTGTATAAACTGTGTGTATGTATATATGAAGATGTAAGCTAAAGCTGTGATGAACATCATTTGTACTGACTTACACTTGGCCTGTCACTACATACTGTTCCCTACAACTATAATCCAATTGGAGTTGCTGCGGCAGAAGAGAATACCTGGAATACTAATAATTTCTCCATAAACATTTTCGCGGGGTATCTGCTGACTTGAAAGCACTGGCTACAAAGGTAACTAGTGGATTCAAATAATTTTTGATAACCGCCAAGATCAGACTCTCCTAAATGGTAACACACAGTAAAAGGAGTACTCGTGGACTAATAAAGCCGACAACATGTAACCATTTGCCAATGCGCAGCCCACCACTAAATGTTTCTAAAGGTTTAAAATACATTTTTACTTTTTCTTTAGTATATGTATCTTGGCTTTAAAGTGAAGTGGCTAATTGTGTGTTTTTTTTGTTTTTTTTCCCTCCAGTAAGATTTTAGCCTGTCTTAAAGCTATGAGATTAAGATTAGTCACCCAGTGATGTTTGTAGTTCAGTGGTGAAGAATATATATTTGCTGAATGTCTGGTTGCTCCTTGATATACTCTTAATGTTCTCCCAAATGGTTGATGTTGCCTGATAAAGCTGTCAGGTGGAGAATGATCCCTCTCTAGTAATTCTTCGAGGTTTTAGTGGGTTTTTGTTCTATCCTTTCTTGCCCTGTTGCCAACTGGCCTCTCAGTCCCACCCCCTCTGTGCCAGTCTTTATGCGGCTGAATGGGCAAGGAATGTAAGCCGCATTACACAGCTTTGATCGTTAACTTCCCCACTTCATGAGGATAAGGGGAGTTGTGGGGACTTGAGGGAGAGCTTGTTTAGACCCTCTCATATGCAAATGAAGGGTATTGAGAGCTGTGGAACGTAATGAGATAACACGGCTTTAGAGACCCCAGCACAATCGTGGAAATCCTAAAACAAAAGCCAAGCCTGGATGTGAAAGGGATTTGTCAGGCAAAGACTGGGGGGATCCTTGTTCTCCCCCTCCCAGCGTGCACACAACAGATTTTTCCCACCCCCAGTGGAGCCAAAAGCCCTAAGGATATTCAGATTTGCTGCTTTAATATTCATGAACTTGTCAGGCAGAGGTTCTTGCCTAGAAATTTTACTTTTATCTTTCTAAGACTCCATTCCCATTTTCCTTATAGTGCCACTTAAATGACAACCTGAACTAGAGCAAAACTTTGCAGTCAAAGACCTGCTTTCCACAGACTTGATTTGCTGTATACTGTAAAGTAGTGTAATCCATAGACTGCATATGCAACAGCACCCCTGAGCCTTAATCACCCCTAGGGATGCCGTCAGTGGGCTTTTTATAGAATGTTTCTCTCTGTTTTACACGCAGGTCCACGCATGTCAACACACACATTAAACACACACATTTATCACACAGCTTGTGAATCCGGCCCAGCAACAAAGCATTTCTTGTTTACCCAACTCTGAAGGATCATTTTTCAGACCTCACAAATCCCCTCTTCACCTTTCCCATCAGAAAACACCTCCCTGAACAATAAGAAAATTGGGGCCTGCCACCTGATAGCTCTCCCAAGGAACCAGGGAGAGAGGAATGTGCAGAGCTAACTGGCTCCTGTGAGACAGCCTTTGTGTTCTGTGTCTGAATCTGCCGGGGGGACGCCCTGCAGAGGCTTTATGCCTTTCCCTGGAGACTGCAATATATATGTTTGTGTGTAGAAATATATCTTTTATATAAACCCAGAAGGCCTGAGACTTTCCCTGTCTGCTGACCAAGTAAAACATTAACTGCTTCTCACCCCTGAAGACGACTGCTTTGATCGCTCCACATGACCGAATAGTAGAGAAGTCGTCGGTGTAATGCTGCCTTACATGCTCACGCTTTATCTTCAGTCCCTGTACAGTCTGGTCAGATCACATTGCTTGTGGGAAAGACACATCCTCCCTTGTTTTATGCTGTATATCAGAGCAGATAGCTTGTGGTTGTTTACTACAACTCCTTGTAGAACTGACAGGGTATTAAGAGTTCAATAGCTTGAGTGTTTTGCTCCTAGTCTGATACATTGGGTTCTGCAGTGTATTGTGAATTGGGTTTTTGCGTCCATATTGCTGACTAAGTGTTAAATGTCCATTACTTCATTGTATGTTTACTGTGAGGTTGCATCCCAGCATAGACTGTTATGTAACATGATGTCCACCTGTTTTAATAGTAGTCGTCCCCTCTCTTGATGTAGTGTCCTTTTATTTGTGCCGTCTTCCTGTTCCCCTTCACCCTGATTTATGTAAACTGTGATACAAAAGTCCCCAAGGACAGTCACTATGGAGTGCCCAGGTGTCTGTGTGACAGCTTTGTGTTAAAAGAACAGTCCAAGGTGCCCTTTATTCTATCAGTGTTTCTTTATCAGCACATTTTTGTAAAGTGATGGATGGTCACCAGTTTGCTACTTGCTCTGTCTGCAGTCTCTCTAATCTGACAGGATTTTCTATCTCTTTAGGTTACAGGATGATTAGGCTGTCATCTATGACCAGTGCTGTTTAAATAACTGAACAGTTCAATACATTAAATTTTCTTTTTAAAAATAACCTGGTTTTTGCTTCAACTGCCGACTTCTCATGCAAATATTCTATACTATGTAGGTTCCTCTAAAGAAACACAATAGACTCCACAAATACCATTTTTACTTCCCACCCCCTCCAAAGCTCGCATAATGTTCAATCATCAAAACTCATCATTGGATAGAATGGAAAAATTTGGTGGTCAAATGGTTGATTTATATAATCTAACATTTGTCTGCTAATTAGCAGGCGAAAAGGGAAACTTTGCAATCCAATAGTTTCTCTCCTGTGAGGTACCTGTCTGTCCCTTTATAATAGGATATGGTGGGTGTTTTTTTTTATATATATTTTTTTGCCTATGCAGTGATGATCCTGCAATAGAGATGTGCCCATTAACATTAATCATAGTCTTATATGTGTTAGGCTGCTGTGGAGCCTTTAATCAGTACAAAATAGTAGTAGGTTTATCACATGTACCTTATGTGTTGAGACTAGAAATTATGGATGCCTTGCCTGATTCGTTTAACTGGCGTCCAAGCCTGTCAATTTGGCTTCCTTTATTGTTGCTTTAATTATCATTAAACTGCAGCATATACACAATTTACTTGACTTTGTTTTAAACACTTGCTTAATTTGCTGGTGGGTTTTGTTTTGATATGGCACTGTATAGAATTGTGTGTAATTATATATGTATAGTAAAAATAGATATTATACAGTGACATTGTTTAAGATGAGGGGCTCTTTTTAGTACAAGAAAGCAAAGATATTAAAGTATTGGTTAAATATTTAAAGTCTGTTTTACAGCCTACTGTTAAGTTGTGTGGAGAATTGTCAGAAGGGTTAAGTGTCAATGTTTGATCACACCTTTTTATACCACCGTTCCAACTTTATAAGCGGACCCACAAAATTGTTCCTTAACATATCAATGCTCTTGTCACTTATATAATACGAACCTGTTGGTCACTTGGATAAGCCTGCAGAGTAACCCACTTCCGAGACCAATCCAATGCCTGACGCGCACATTGGTATAAAGCAGGCCTGTCCAACCTGTGGCCCTCCAGATGTTGTGAAACTACAAGTTCCAGCATGCCCTTCCAGCTATCAACAGGTTGTCTACTGGCAAAGCATGCCGGGGCTTGTAGTTTCACAACACCTGGAGGGCCGCAGGTTGGAAAGGCCTGGTATAAAGGGAGAATATCGCAGACATTCTGACTGGAAAATGTCTGCATTTTATCTCATTCTGCTGCTGTAGGCACAAATTGGATATGGACACCTTTGGCAATTCAGTGGTTAAATATTCAACAGGGTATATTTCCATGGTAAACATGTCTGTATTGCTCTGTTATACTGACAACATCATTATTCAAACAGACATGGCTATGGTTCAATAAAGTGTTCCAGACAGTGTAATTGTTTTTTCCCAAACTAGAATAAAAATGTGCAAGTGCAAAGTGAGCACTTCTAATTCTCCAGTCTTATTTTTAAACTCTTATATATGATGGAGTATTAAAAGTTTTTGTAAATCACTGATTTATTTCCTTTTAAAGCATACTCCATTTCTGTTTATTTTCTTTTATTTGGGATATTATATATATTAAATATAACAAGGTGTAGTCTTTGTGTAGAACACAGTTCATGTATGCTGCAGTAAAATGGGTGGATAGTCACCTAAACAATAGCAATATTGTCCGAATCATCTGTAAACTGCTACACTAATCTGATAATGCCGTTTTGCTGTTTTAAGTTTAAACTCTTAAGACACATTTCACTTTTGTATCATTTGCATTTTATTTTTAATCCTTCATCTGACAAAACTTGATGTCATCTTGTTCAAGCCAAACACAAGTGGACACTTAACTGCATCATTGGCTGCTATTAAATTGACCTTAGTCTCTTGTTCTGTGTTTGTGTGCTAGGGAATATAGACTAAGCTGCAATGGGGCAGAGATTGATGCGAGTTCTCTGTACAGTGCTGCAGAATTAGAGGCGCTATATAAATGATGAGCACAATGTGCTTAGTTTTCACCTGTGATGCGTGTCTAATGCACTGATATGGGACAAGACGTTCAAAACAATGCAAAAAAGTTGAACACATATAAAAATACATATGTACAGTCGTATTTCGTAGTCTTATTTTTACAGCATACACGCACTTAAAATTCTGCATTTGATATGTTAATGAAGTTAACACTAGTGTACGCATCTTCTCAACAATTTAACTCTGTAAGAAAGCAGCCTGTAGTGAACAGAAGCATCTAGACTTCTGTTTCATACTATGTTCATTGTATTTATATTGGTTTTATGTTACTAATTCATATTTATTAATGGCTCTCTAACACACCCAGCCCAGCTGTCTTGATTGAATCAGACAGCCTAGCCCCTTAAATGTTAGCTATGCCAAAATGTGATGTGGGCAATGCCCCTTTTCAAAGGTAAACCAAAACTGTCAAATGTAGAGGTATGCTCCAACACTTGTTTTCTCATGTTCTCTGTATAGCCGTAGGTCTCTTTCCAGAATTGCAGCTCATACAGACAAAATAGCTCTCAATACTTTTGAACTGTGACCCAACATGAGTCTGAAGTAAGACATGCTGGAAATCTATTTATTTTAATGCCATGCCACGTACACTGTGCAAACTGATGCCACTGAAATACACAGCACAAACTGGTGCATGAGAAAATGATACAGAAACTGCTAGACTGGATGAGCCTGTCATTTATAGGAGTATCCCTGTGGGGATGCATTATAAAACATCCTTTTTAAAATGTCATCCTGTTTGGGGTATTTTTTGTGTGTGGACATGTGGAGTCCCCCTGATTGTCAGGAGCATGAAATCTCTGCAACCAGCAATTCTGCATTTGCTTATAACGCACAGACTCCTGCTTGCTCATGAGGTGGAGGCAGCAATGGAGAACTCTGTTCTTTTAAATATCCAGTAGCCAAAACATTACAGACCCTCTTTAGAGCTGCATAATGTGGTTTCTTTTAACGGTTTAGCCTTTACCAACCTGAAAAAATGTTTTACCTTTATTTGTTTTGTGTAGTGTGTGGCTTTCTGTCCTGTCCTAATGAATTCTAGTGCAGCATGAGAGCTTTCCCTCCTGTTGGGAAATCCTTTTCAGGTGTACAAATTGCTGGATGGGGCTGTTATCTCTAGCATGTATGAAGCCTGGGGGTTCAGACAGGTACCAGTGATTCACACTTGTGCATGTCTGCACAGTCTGGGCAGACTGAGACTTGATGTTGCCTCCCTTTTCTTTCCCAAAATGCTCCTTATGTCATATACAGGTGTATTCAATGTACATCCATCATAGAGGCCACTCTTATTTATTTTATGATGGGAGATACTAACAGTTTGCTTTCCTATTGTGATATATCTTCCTTCCCCTCTTACCTGACCTACTTGGAGCAAGACGGTGTTTACATCTCACTCCCACTTTCTTCTGATGCCAGCTGCCTGTAGAGACTGCTGGATGCACACACCCCATTTGCCCACAGGTTTTGTTCATGTTGGGTGCCATCCAAATGCCAAACCCCATTAAAAATTCCTGCAGCAGTCGCTAGGTTTCTGGGCTGTCTGTTCCTACTTCCTTGCTGCAGGCACTCGATGTTCTGATTATGCTCTCATTACATCTCTTGGATCTATCTACTTTCTGTCCCTTCCCTTCTACTTATTTTGTCAGTATGAATAAGCGCACGTTGTGTTAGAGGACGTTGAAGATCATGTGGGGAAATGTGTGTAATGAAATGGCACGAGGTGTGGTGGTATGTGGGAAATGTCAAAGGTACAATCGTATGGTGATTGCTGAGGCGGGGATAGTAGTGTAGGTACTTGGAGGTTTAGCCATTACATAAAGCCAAGGCTAATGTTAATGTTCTTGTTTTTGTGTTTTTTCTGCAGGTTTCTATCTGGAAAGGGCTTGGTTATGTACCCAGAGATTGGAGACCGTCTGGACATTATTTGCCCCAAGGGGGAGCCATCGCGGCCTTATGAGTATTACAAGTTGTACATGGTGCGCAGGGAGCAGGCGGAGTCCTGTAGCACAGTGATGGATCCCAATGTCTTGGTGACCTGCAACCAGCCAGACAAAGAATTTCGTTTCACCATAAAGTTCCAGGAGTTCAGCCCGAACTACATGGGCCTTGAGTTTAAGAAGAAGCAGGACTATTACATTACATGTAAGTGTGCATTGCTGGGGCAGTAGGGAACTGCCATCATAACAGTGTGACCGTGTTCATGTGTAAGTGCAGCTGAGCAGACCGCAGCGCTCTAATATTTTTCATAGTTTTAAATATTCTGCTAATTTAAATCCCTACATGGATTTAGATGAACACATAAGATGTTTTAAACAGGGCTTCATGGATTGTCGATTGCTATTTGTGTTAAAAATAATAATCTGCAAATAGAAGTTCAAAGCAGGAAACATGTTGTAGAGCCTGCATTCTCATCTCGTATAATTAAAGTCCTTCCATGTAATTAAAGTGCCCCCATTTTTCACAATCTTTTATATGAAATGTGCATGCACAGCAGTGCAGAGCGTTCCCTTTAGTGGAACTTGTGGCCTGTTAAGTAGAAGGGTTTCTGCAGTTAGGGTCATACTAAGGTTTATTGCAGCCCAGGGCACTGCCATAAATGTAAACTCCCCCCTCCTCCTGCAGTAGTAATGATTGTATTCCTTAGACTGTGGGAACTGTATGAAAAGTGAATTTATTCATGAGATACATTCCACTCTGCCATCTAAGGCTGTTTGTGGTATCATTTTGTGTTTTAAACAAGAGATTGCATTAGATCCGATAATAAATTTTCTCCTATGCCACATTAACTCTATGATCACTGGTGTGAAAGTTTCTAGAAACGACTGGCATTCTCTTCTAGGGTGTTTTATCTAGTAGGCGCTCTCTTATGGCCTTATCACACAGTTGTTGGTCACATCATTAAGATTATTGTCTGGACTCTTGTTCTTTCTCATCCTGCTGTTTGACACACTAATACAGAGTCCCCCATTCCCCAGGTTGGTCCCCTAGTGGTCTTATTAATTAGTGGTAAGGGTCAAAAAGCGGGCATCCTCCTCTAAACATGCAAATGAACGAAATCCTTTTAATTGTAATCTCTGTTCATATAGTTACTCTTCCCTGGTTAATCTCTGTATGTCATGGTTAAATATTTCACTGGGAATGGTCTTAATCAGGCCTGGCTAACATGTGGCTCTCCAGATGTTGTGAAACTACAAGCCCCAGCATGCTATGCCAGTAGATAGCCAGCCCATAGCTGGCAGGGCATGCTGGAACTTGTAGTTTCACAACACCTAGGGAGCCACAGGTTGGCCAGGCCTGGTCTTAATTCTTTAGATGGCAATGCCAACACTGGGGTTTAAGTTTTACTATGTTCTCTAAATCGACTGTCATTTGCTTTACTATTGTGGTCCCTGTCTTTAGTTGTAGTGCCAGTGATACCCTGCGTTTTGACCCCTCTGGCAGTGAAATCAGGAAAGAATACTTGTAGCTTCCTTCCCTAGCTTTTACTGATGCACCTGAATGTGACACATTTTGCCCTGTTTCTAGAAATTGACAATCATTTGAGCCAGATGGAGCGAGTAAAGCACCTCTGCTTGTGACAGGAAGTACGTTCAGACCCAGTCTTACTGCTGGGTATCGGATTTTTCAGAGCGTGAAATGACACATGGCCACACAGAGCACCCTGGTTCTGGCTCCAGTGGGACTAAGGGGTCTGCATTTTTGTTGAGAGATTTTTACTCTAAGCACTTGCAGTGCTGCGTTGGATGGGTGCAGGCAAAAGCTCCTTCCCTCTACTGGCTTCATCAAATGTTGTCTTCCTTCTTTCTAGTCAAATTCTTCGGTTCCCTATAAAATTGCTTTCTTTCCAGACTTTGACTCCCTCCTTACTTTCCCTCTTTTTTTTCCTTGTATTTCTTTGTTGCTTTATTTTCTCTCTCCAGCCCTAACCCCTGGCGCTGGTGGGTGAGTGTATGGGAGAGATCTTTCACAGCAGTACACATCTGGAAGTGTTCTGCCTTCAGCTGGCAGGCAGGGTGTCCAGCAGATCCTGTGGGTATCTGGGCCCATTCAGAAAACATCTCTCCCTCCTTAACACTCATGTGCTTGCCAGTTTCTCTAGCTCTTTCTTGGTCTTTCGTTGCATTCTCTTCCACGCTCACTTTTTATAAGTTTGCTTCTGGCCTGTCTAGTTTTTTTTTCACCGTTACTTGCTATTTCTCACCATTTTTCTTTTTTTTTTTTTCTTTTAAAGAGCAAGCTTTAGAGTTTTTTACATTTGGTCATATTAAAGATGATCTTTGGCCTTTTATACTTTGTATTGATCAGACGTCTGGGACTCTCTGGTCCTGGAGGGTGTGAGTGGTGCAGGTCTGGACCACACATGCTCCATAATAGAACAGCACTGTATTAGTTTCTGTTGTATAGAGCCAGGCAGACTCTCCAGTGTGGATCTGTTTGGGACAGATTTTCCGTTAACACACAACTCCCTGCAGTGGAACATACAGATTGTGCTACCATAAATGTTCCTGTTTAGAACAGCTTACAGAATGACCAGTTCCTTCAGTAAATAAGAGTTACTGGGAGCGATAATGGACCGTCACACCAGTTTAAAATAGATTTAAGATGTGGATACATTCCAAGACTGAACTTTGCTGCAAACTTATATACCATACCATGCCACTACACTGAGGAATCATGTTCTTTAGCGACTGGTACCCTTTGGTATAAATCAGATGGGTAGCCTCCAGATCTCCAGCTATTGCTGAACAATATCTATTCATGGTCAGCCAGCATCTGGATGAGAGTTTGCATGGATGCAATCGTGCAATATATGTGGAGCTTGCCGTTTCAGAATACTCGGATGAATTTTGAGCATGTACCTTTTTATGGCATGGAATTTTTTTTTTTCCTTGTATCCATGTTTTTTCTTTACCCAAACTCGAACTATCCTGTGTTTTCCTGCATATCACCTTTACTGATTCCAAACAATTCTCACTACTCTTTCCACAAGAGCGCACAGCTGTGCTCAGCAGCTGAGGCACGAAGCCTTTGGGACGATGTTTAAGCCCCTGTGAAATGAAGCAATGACCTGCCGAGTGGCATTTGCTGTGTATGCACAGGAAACAGCCAAGACACTGTATGGCCAGCATCTGTTGTTCAACTAGCTGTGGAATCTCTCATCAATACCAAGTCTCCTTTAAACTTCTGATAGCAGATCTATAAACCAAACTGCTGCGTGATGCTTCCAGGGCTAAGGGCTTGGTTCAGTGATGCTGTAAACAGTACTGGTCAGTAGAGCAGATGTAGACAATACTCTCTAAAAGGCCACAGTGGATACCACTCAGATGGAAGAGTTATAAGCAAAACACTAGCACCAGTTTCAGTTGTAGCATGCAGGAAATCTGGTTCTTTACCACTCTCTAGCAACTGTGCAGCATCACATTTATTCATAGCACCTCTAGCTGTTCTTGTATTGTATGATGCCCCCATCCCATCTGTAGACCTCACATTGTGTTTCTGTGGAAAGGAGGGAGAAAAAACAAATTTCTTCAGGGTTTTGCCTTTCTATATTTGGGACTCAGTTTAAACTATTTAAAGGAGAGAACTTCCTTGTGTTTGTATAGTGCTGGGAGGGCAACACTGATAGACTATAAAGAGTCTGGCACTGATGCGTCTCAGTATGAACATAAAGAAAGTATTGAAAGCCCAATACAGACTTTCCTATCTTTAACAATGTAGAGTTATCTTGATAACGTCAGAAACCTTGTGTGTTTTGGCTATTTATTTTAAGGTTCAGATACAAAATTTTGCTCATGCCAGGTGTTGTAATGAGACAACTGACGTCTGTTTGAATTCTATGTTTTAGAAAATGGTTAATGCTGCAAACAAGGAAAACACTATTTTTCCAATAGGAGCACACGCAGCCTTCATCGGTTTCAGTGGCCGATGTTTGCTTATTGTCATGTTTGTAAGGCATGTGAGCAAAGCGAGGTTGTACTATAGGCTTATAGCCTCTAAATTACACTTTCAAATACTTGGACATTAACTGCAATTTTTACGACGACTCTTAAATAAGGTGCAGGTGCATGTTGGCGATCTCATGGTGACTTAAAGCATCACTTCTACAGCAGCTTCTTACTGACACAACCCAAAAGAGCACTTTTTTTCTCTCCCTGTCTAAAGAATGCAGAATAACTGCACATAATGTAAATGCTGCAAAAGTGGTGTTGCATACCTATGACAGAATCTCAACCCTTGTTTTAGGGCGTAACAAATGACACAACAGTACACTGTACAAAAGAAACATACTAAATAGATCACTTATGCCAACGACCCTTTTTATAAATGTACTCTACTGAGGTGAGAGTGGATTTGTTCTTGTGCAGTTTCTGAACTCCTAGAGTACTTTCTTCATGCTTTGGTGTTCACGTATTGGAGCTAAACTCTAATTTCCTTCATCTTGTTCTCTAGCACACATGCTCTGTGTGACAGACATGGCATGATTCCTGCACCTAAGGGATAAAGTAGGAATATTTCCTCTAGCCTCACATTGTGTGTTCTCTGGCTTCTCACACATGGGAATGTTTTCCAATCACACATGGAAGAACAGACCTTTAGAATGAAAACAGAAGTGCTGGGTTATAGGGAGGGGAGGTCCACTGCTTATTCTGCTCCTGCCACTAATAATCCCCTTTCTATGGGGAATTTTTTGCCAGGAGCCTTCCTTTTCTAATTTTTTGTTTTTTTTTTATTCCCTCCAAACCCCATGATCCTGCTTCCCAGACTGGAACAGAGGTTTAATTTCCTGTGTGAGGGAATCCTGCAGAGATTGGGAGGAGACTTTATAATTTAACCCTCCCATGGCTTGGAAGTTTTAATGGAGAGAAAAAGCACTTTCTGATGTGCAGAGCAACCATGTATAATGACATTTGATACTCCACACTGCACCGTCCTACATTAAAGGTTACAATCGCGTAGAATATGCATTTTAGTTGGGTGCACATGTAAACCACAGTAAAATTGCATATGAATTAGTGTTCTAAAATGGCACTTACTGTTTAAATACTGTGAAAAAAGTGACTATTCCATGCTTTGTCAATCTTACCAATCGTCATAATGCTTACTTGTAAACAGTATTATGTACATATATATTACTATGGTTTGGGTTTTTTTGGGGGATTTCTTGATATTCAAATTTCTGCTCATTCATTCTCCTTTTAACATAACTCACCCATGTTAAGTTATTAGTGCACTTCTTGTAAGTTATACCCCTCTCGCCATGTTCAGGTCTTGAACTTTATAAATGTTGTGAAGAGGGTGGTTCTTCAGCCAGCGCATTATTGGCCACTTATCAGGACAGTCATACACCTGTATTGTGAGACAAAGCAAGTTCCATCCAGAGCTATTGCTTCATTCTGTCATTTAGTCTAGTCTCCAATTGTGTTTACACAGGGGTTGCTTTCCAGCTACGTTTGAATGAAGGAGTTCACCCTCTATATTTAGTACAGTTTAAAACCATGCAGGAAAATGTACTTTTACTGTGTTCTCTACAAGCTGCAGAGAAAACTGTATTCTAGTTGGACCTCTACTGAAGCGTTAAACCTTATATTGACCAATGTTGCAGCAGTGTGCCTGGTCCATGTCTGTCGTTTACAGACCGACTACTGAACGGTGTGACGTTGAAACGGATATCTTTTGAACATTTCAAATTAAAAATAGTCCCCACTGCTGGAAAATGTTATCTTTGCTTTATTCAGCAAAAATTACTTTTGTTCAGAACAAATGCAACTACCACTGCTCATTGACATTTGTTGAATGTTTATGCTACAAATTAGTATTTTTGGGAGAATAGACTACTTCACTGGCCACAAGTATATTTTCACTAAGTTGTCCAGATCTGTGGAATTACATATTTGGAAAGTCGGGGTCAATCAAGAGTAATAGCTACACAAACTGCTTTGTATTTGTAGATTACATGTGGCACTTGATGCAGTGGTGGTCAGTTGTTTCACACTAACTTGTGTAAAAACTGACCATGCCCTAAAATGTGGATCATCTTCTCTGAAGCCTGAGTGCACATACAGATCAGTGACCTGTCATGCATGCTCACAAAATGCAGCTCTACGGTATCATTGAATAAAAAGTAGTAACCATGTCTGTAACCAGAGAATTTATACAAATATGGTTTATCATGGCTCACCACAGCTGCTGTGAGGTATAGATTGCACACAATGCCTGTGTTGGCCTTATTATAGTACATGCATGGCCATTATTTATAGGTGTTTTCATAATCTTAACAAGAGGAAAAACGATTGGATTTTAAAGTGTAGATTTTATTTTATTTTTTTATCCCTCTTAATGCCCAGGGAATGAACACAGGATAAATGTTTGTCTTTATTGTAGGAGCAGGCTAGATGCTTTGTGTAATATACCTTTTGATCTGAATGAGCAGGTTCCTCTCACTATTTGAAAAATATGCTCTTCCCAGGCCTGCAGGCACTAAAGGGAGGGTCTCATTCTGGGCAGATGACTTCTTCCTACTTGTAATCCAATAGCAAGCCCCAACACTGTCCAGAAATTGTCATAATTAATGTAGTAATGAATCCGTTTCAGTGGTGGCTACGTCTTGTAATGCATTTCATGTTGCGGGGCAGTCAGATCTGTTAGAAGTAATAGTCTGTGGATTTTAACACTTAACAGAGAAAAAGGGACAAAAACCTATTGTGCTTTGCATACCTCTTGCTAAGGTTTTGTCTCCCGTAAAAACTTTACAGACATCGCCAGGCGTTGAACTACAAGTCTCAGCCCGTCCAGCCATACTATTCCACAGATAAACAAAACCATATATTTGGATACATACAGCTAGCTACAAAGCTTTGGATTAAAAAATGTATAGAGCACTCTATTTAGGTTTACTTGTGGAACATATGAGGTCTGTATAACTTTTTTTTTTTTTTTTTTGTTTAAATAATTTCTTACATCTTTTAGCTACATCCAATGGAACCCTACATGGTCTTGAGAACAGAGAAGGAGGAGTGTGTCAGACACGATCTATGAAGATAATCATGAAGGTTGAACAAGGTACGTATAGTTTTGTAATAAATCCTGGTCAGGATGTAAATCTATACTACACAAGAACTAAAGCACATTCTGGTGCTTGCTGTGAGCAAGTTTAATTGCATTTGCAAGTAAAAGTATATAAACCTCATGGCTTACCTGTACATGTTTTTAGTATACATTTAAACATGCACCAGTGACAAGCAAACTGCATAATATAGCAATGCTTAAACACTTCCTAACATCTTGTTGCACTTACAATGCACTCCTTTTGATTGCAGGTTTTCAACTGTGATGTGACAGGAAAAAAAGTGCATTGCAACAAATTTGTATACTTTTTTTTTTTTTTTTTTTTTTTTTTTTTTTTTTCCCCCATGTCTGTTTTTAGTACTTGCATTCAGGGGAGGGCTGGCAAATTTCAGCCTGGGAGGCAAGACTCAACTCAGCAGCCTATTTTAAAGGGAAAAAATGCGGGTGGCCCAGCCTAAGGTTGCCCATTATGGAACCGGCCCAGTGGGCAGATGTCCCCCTGCCAGCCTGCCCCTGCTTGCATTAAATTTGTGTTCGGCTCCGTACATACTGGTGTTAAACCTTTGCATTTAAGATGCATGTCTAATGCTGCTTAAAATAAAATTGAAGCCATGTAATTTTAGTCATATATAATCCATCAAAATACAAAATGCATAGATCACAATATGGAAGTCTACTGAGACCTGGGTAAATTTTGGCCCATTTTCTTCCTGAAGTTTGTGATCTAGGGCAAAACATGTTCTCTGATCTGCCCTAAGGCTTACCCTCCTTTCACTAGGAAGGTCTATAATGGTATATACAATGGACTTCTGGGCAGATTTTAAGTTATTTTTACTACGATTATTGCAGCCATATTTTTGTAGCATGAATTGAGATCTCTAGAATATAAGTAAAAGTTTTGCTTTCATGAAATGTGACCATCTCCCTTGTTTACAGACCCCAACGCAGTAGTACCAGAACATGTTACAACTAGCCGGCCAAGTAAAGAAGCGGATAATACTGGAAAACTGGCAACAGTTGGACCATGGCTCAATGTAGGAGAAGACCCTGGGAAGCCAGGTGAGCTCCATAACCCCCTCCTGTTCAGCGCATACAGTGTAGAAACTCATTTTCTCTTGCTAAAGATGACGTGAAGGCATTGGGGAAAAATAACGTTTTACATTTCTCAAGATACCCTTGTGTAACATCCCAAATGTACAGTGCCGAAATAAATATAAATATATACACACGCAGAGACTACATAGTTTTGCCGAAGTCTCTTTCCTGCCAGAATGACTTCTGCCTTCACCTGCCTTGATCTGTTTTGAGGATGAATGGAAATGATTCATAACCTTTAAGTTGCTAATGTTAAATTAAACCGTAAAATGCACTCATTACAAGGAGTCATATGTGAGGTGTGTACAGTCTTGTATTTACTTCACCTCCCAGTACCAGAAGCACATAAATTAATGTGAACATTACTAAAGCAGAAGGTTTCCATCTGGTAAAGTATGATCTCTTGGACCTCTTTAATGACACCTATTTGTATTGGTTCAGGTCAACAAAGTATGTTGTACAAAGTGGTCATGTTGTAACTTGCCCTTTCTTCCTCTGATTTGTTTAGTTATATTTATCTGTGATGCATAGTATGTGTAATTATATTGTTCTTGTTAGGTAGTAAAATAACTGAAAAGCTGGTTGCTTCTACATTTTAGTTTGTATGCTTTATTCAATGTTTTGGTAGAATGTAGTTTACTTCTATGTCTGTGATATGACAACATTATGCACATCAAAATTGCTCCATAACATTGATATACTTTCAGAACCTCCACTTTAGTTTGATATGAGTGCACTACCTAAAAAGGATCAGTGATATTTTGACATTTTTGCCCAGAGAGCATCATGTAACAAGCATCTGGCACAAATATGTATGTGCATGTGACACATAATATCCCTAATTTTATAATTATACTAATTACCCATGTGACACAGCCTTTCATGGAAGGAAAAAAGTGATAGCTGAACACCCAGTATTCGCAGTATTGTAACTTGGTGTCATTTTTATTACTGTATGTTTGTTTTGTACTTCTGAAGTACATTACACAGATTCTGCAACTGTGCATGTGAATAGTCTGTCCTGTACCTGACATCCTCTTTATGTTACAGATACTGTGAACCAGGCCAATAAACCGTCCTCTGGAGGGGCAGTTGACAGCTTCTTCAACTCAAAGGTTGCTGTTTTTGCAGCAATTGGTGCTGGATGTGTCATCTTTATTCTCATCATCATCTTCCTGGTTGTTTTGCTTATCAAGATCCGAAAACGTCACCGCAAGCACACACAGCAGCGGGCAACTGCCCTGTCCCTCAGCACATTGGCAAGTCCTAAGTGCAGTGGAAATGCTGGGACTGAGCCAAGTGACATCATCATCCCGCTGCGGACTACAGAGAACAATTACTGCCCTCACTACGAGAAGGTGAGCGGTGACTATGGACACCCTGTGTACATTGTGCAAGAGATGCCACCTCAGAGCCCTGCGAACATTTACTACAAGGTCTGAAACCATCACAACTCACCTTGCTCCCCTTCGGTGGGATGGCTTATCAAGCACCAGGAGCACAGGCCAAAGGTCACTCTGCATTAAGGGACTCTGGGAGACAGAGCAATAAGACTAACTTTCCCTATGTTAGGTATTTTTATATAGTTTGCCCCATTATTCTGCTCCCTTTCCTGTCCAAGGGAGGGCAGTTTGGATCTGCTCCTGTATGCACTTTGCACACCTGCAGCAGTCTACCCTTATATGACATGCGATAGTTGTCTTCCACGATTCATCCTGTGGAGACGCAATGATGCAGGTAGTATTGATGGCTGTGACTTAATTATTCAGCAAAGCAATGCCCTGCACCATGGTGGCATAGGGGCTGGCATAGGCTTAGTTAACTGTGTTTGGGTTGGATGCCCTGATTTTGTATGTACTGTGCCAGATTATCAATGACACTGTCCTAAGCTTGTGCTGATGGTTATAGGGCACAAAGAGGTAACATACAAAGATTCTGTTTGGTTTCAGGGTGGTGTCATGTTTGTCCAATCTAAACCCACCCTGGCTCAATGTATGTCATGTGGTGTCAATGAATTTCTGAACAGCTGTAGACAAAGAGCCGGATAGTGCGCTATATGCATTCACCACTCATGCAAACTACCTGTGCACTGGTACATAGCACACATGCTACCTGTGTACGCATATGCACTTAATTGCACACTCCTATCAGTAGGCTGCATCTTCTTAAATACTGCTCATTTGTTCCATTATGATGAAGTTAGTGGAGTCTGGGTATAATGAGTGTTGAAAGATAGTATCACACAGATGTGGGTTATCTTGTCTGTCCTGAATCCAGTAGGCCGCAGTCAATGGACATTACACTAGAGGGTTCTTCATAATTGCTATGAATTGTACACGAGAGCCATGCCCACAGGCTGTACTAACATAGTCTGTGCCCATATCCTTTTCTGGGAAGAGTTATTTTGTGGAGAAGTAGTGGCTAAAATGTGACCCTTGCAAAGTTCTATTTTGAGGTTGGCAACAATGATCAATTTGATGTGGAATTCTGTATCGCTACAGTAATATTTCTTCCAAGAACTTTACACTTTACCATTTGCTATTTATTACTGGTGACTTTTCGTTGTGTAACCAGCATAAATTGCCTTTTCAAATACGATCACTAACAGGAAGAAATTTGCACCCATAGATCATTGTCATTCTGTTCACTCAGGAACTTGTATGATGCTGCCCTACCACCATGCAGTGCTGATTAGATGACAATGTGGGTGTCGGCAGTCTAAATGAACTATCCAGAAAGACAGCATCTCTTACTGGAGTTCTCTACACTTAACGTGCAGGCCTATATGGATCTTATTGGCATAGGACCAGATTTGGTGTAAACTTAAACCAAATCAGCTTTTAAGCAGTTAGTAAATTAAGAGTCTTCAAACCTTGGATGCATTTTTGCCCATAAGTAAATCTAGTTAATAATATACTGTATCCAACATTCACTGTGTTTGTGCCAACTTGATGGAAGCAGTGAATGGAATGTTCCTGGGTAAAGATTTAAGATGCATTGTCACGCATCCATTCAAGATCTGACATCTAGTCATCTTTCAGTGTGCTGCATGGTTTTTGGACCACATCAAATGAAAGGAAATTGTGGATCAATGTAACAAATGTCTATGTGCAACAAGCATTCAAAGTACTCATGTAGTTTTCACTTTGCAAGTTTGCATTGGACTGATGTCCAGTGCAGTCTTGCAGTATGGAATTTACATACTTTCAGGCTGCATAGCTCAGAGGGATCACCATACACACCTGAAACATTTATGCAAAACTCAGTCTTACACATACACACGCTTGGTTCACTTGTTTAAACAATCTATATAGATATGTACTGCACTTAGGCCCCATAATTGTGGCTGCATCCTTTCCAACACAACTTCTAAATAGCTAGTGACTGTTCTAAATGTTTGCAACTCCCACATCCAATGCTATCCATTGAAGTAGAAATGCCCTTCCTTTGCTCACACTACCAACACCATGCCTCCACATAACTACCATCACCTTTCCTCACTTGTTGCCGGTTTCTGGGGGAGGGTTCTCCTTTCATAGTCCCCTTCTCTCACCTCAATACATTTCTCCGTTTTTGGCCCCGTAAATAAGCAAATGCTTATGGTTCTTACTATTTACAGACCTTTCACACACTATAATTGTGGAGTGTTATATACAGACACATGTGTATGCCAGTTCCCTTTCCACACTTAACACACCCTGTTGTAAATCCTGTTGTGGAAGTATTCCTACACGCTTGTCGGAGCACATCAGACTGAGTTGGGACATGTGCTTCAAGTCCGTCTGCTCGCTGCTTCACTGTGACATTAAGGATGTGCCCACGTTGTAACTCGCACATAGATAGCCAACACCCATTACTCATGTACTTCATCAGCACATCCATATACATTTACTCTTAATAGATTGGAGTCAACTACTTGGACTATTTAAAGATTGCGTCATGGTCTTGTGGTGGTGCCCATCACAATGTTTATTGGAACTGCTCTTTCACACTCATACTTTGTTCATGGAGTCACACATGACTGGGAACATACATAAAGTTCAGGGCTTGCTGTGTAACCTTTGCCCAAACTACTTGCCTTGCTAGTGGCACCTTCAGCAAACCTCCCTTTACTTTCCACGGGCAGCTCCTGTGCCCTGTTTTATATTCTATGCAGAGTTGGATCTGGTGTCCTTTTTGTACTGAGGCAGATTAAGGGCTTGTGTGCTCTAAGGCAGCAGCTGTCTGTCTGCTGGAGAGGGGCTATGAGACATTTTGTCTCTTGTGACAAGGAAAAAGGCCTTAAAATAGAATTTAAAAAGCACCACACACTCGAGCCTCCACCTCATGTTCGCATCAAGCACTGTTGCATGCTAAAGATTATTTTTTTATTTTGACTTCAGAGTGGGGCTTGCTGAGTTTTTCAGAGTAGGCCAAAGGTGGAAAATATTTTTAAGCTAATGACAAACAGTTACTCCTATAACGGTTCAGCACTCTTGCTTACCTTATTTTAAAGTCTCTATAGATACATACTCATTTAGATTCTAGATTGCAGACCCATTTCATTATTCTTATTTTATAGAGTTTCACAGATAGCCCCACAGATATTATGTAGGTTAGGAGCAGTTAAGATCCTAAACAACTCTCCCTTTTGGTGGATATATGAATATGGTTTTGCTGGTCACTTTCCAAATCTTCATATTTTGGCGGCTGGACCTTGTTTTATCTGCACAAAATTCTTACTGCAGCCATGTGTTTTGTTTTTTTTTGTTTTTTAACCAGAACGGAGCCCCATGAATCCTTGTCCGACACCTAAGCACCATGTATATATGTGAAAATAAAAGGTGAAATTTAAACTTATTAGCACCTTTTTCATATTTCAAATTTTCATTCTGTACCTTAAGAGATTAACTTTGATATTTTTTTTGTAAATAATGTGGTTTTTGAAAGGAATACTATAAAGCTGTTTTTGTATAAACTCCAGATTTATTTTCACTTGTTTTCTTAGTCAAATAGTTGTTTGTTTTTAGGTCTTTTTTTTTTTTTTTTTTTTTTTTTTTTTTTTTTTTTTAAACATCCCATACATATCTATTCAATCATAAATCAACTTGAAAATGTATTCACAGGATATGAAGCAGGCTTCAGTGAAAGTTTTATTAGTTAATAAGCGACAATGGAAATTCTGGATGTAAAATATCACTAATCAGATTAATGTAGGGGTAGGTAATCACTGTCTGGGGAAACATGTGCATCTGTTGGAAATGTGTGCACACGTTTAGGATCTAGGATCCTAAAGACATATGAGCCTTTAACTGCTGCCCTAGTTGTGAGTCTAAAACCAGTGCTTAGGGAAACTTCAATCCTATCTAAGGAATATGTTCTGATTCTGGACTCTTAAATTCTTCATGACAATAGTTAAATTACAAGATGCACATATACTAACCCCATTCCCTCTTGCCTTTCCAGATTCCATGCCATGAATTTCTTTTATGACTCTTGTAACATATTAATGAGATTTAAGCTGTTTTGAGTGTCCTTTTTGGAGTCTAACACTAAACACATTGGTTTGTGTGCACCTAGGATGTGCAAACAGTCCATTGAAAATGGTAGTTAATGCCAACTCTGAGCTAGTGGGGAAAAACAAGGCCCTTTGCACTTGTGAAACTTAGGGAATGCTTGTAAGCTATTTTCCACCCATTGTAGATCATCTAAATATTTCAAGTATGCAAACATTTTGATTTTGTGCTGTACCTGACACATGGTTGCGTCTGTCATTGTACATACAGAATGTCTAGATCCACCCATAATCCTGTGCTTCTCCACAAAGGTCACATTTTACAAACCCAGGGAACATGACTTTACTAAAAAGGGAAAGTCTTCTGTGAAGTTCTAAATGACCCCCATTGTGTGTTTACAGTGTAGCAAAGAGCTGATGGATACTTGGTGGGAACATTGAATGGTAAAGCAAGCCACTTGTTTCCCCTCAGTATTGCTCCTGTCCTATGCTCAGCCGCAACCACATTGCAGGCTCTTAGATATTTGATAACACACAATTGTGATAAGATTGTGGTAATATAAAGACCTGTCTTTGTTGTTTTGTTTTTTACACTGCAATACATTGTTGGGTCTGGTAGCAAAGGTGGCTAAAATAATTATTATAGGCAATAACTATTAAATTTGACAATGTTATGTAGCAAAATCTGAATCCCAAATGTTCATCTTCCCAATATTTTCTGAAGCCGGCAATTCTTTGTAGTCGGGGGTTAATATGCAATAATATTTCTCCTGAGTAATGCAGGCTGTGGCACAATCTTTTCCCTGCCCACAATTTTTCCTCTTAAATGTGTGTTCAGACATAGGGTTAACATCCGGGTAAGACTCTTACAAATATACCCACCATATTTGCTGCGTCTCTCAGGCAATCGAGGGCAGGTAACTTCCCACATCCTTGGATATCTTTGCTCTTTGTCACCACTGTATCCCTTTCAGCTTTGCAATGTCACCAGATACGCAGAAGAGGACAGTTTTAAAAATGGTAGGATAAACACTTTTTATATATATAAATGTAATAGAATTTTTATTTTTTTTGTTTTACTTTTTGAACTGTGCCTTTTAGACCCTGAATTCTCGGACGGAGCTTCTGGCTCCAACCTGCTATGCACGCCATTTCATGTCCGAGGCCTCTCAGCCAGGACGCTTGACTCATATCGCCTGGCGCGGGAGGCAGGGTTTGACTCCATCACTTTTAGGGAAGAGATTTCCGTGCACATATTCAGTTTTCAGTGTAAACAACATACTCTAACACTACTGTTCGCTCGTCATTCCTCAGGCACTCTGTATTTTATTTTTAAAAAAAATTTCTTCATGCCTCACTTGAGACTTACTACTTATTTCCTTTTGTTTCCTGTTGAATACATTTGACCTACAGCTCTGCCGTTTAAACTTCACCCCATGTCCATGTTAAATGCCTGGAACTCCAGTTTCCTGGAGCGATGTTGGAATCCTGATTATATTGTTAAATAAAGTTTTTTTCCTATGGAAATGGTCTTATGTTTTTTTTTTATTGAATCAAGTGTAAAGTTCTAACCCAGTTCCTGTGAATATTGTAGAAAATTTCCAAAATTGACAGCTGGGGTTTAAATTTTAATGCTGAACGTCTGTTCCTGGTCGGGTAAATATATGTGGATCTGATTTCTGCATTATAATTCAGTCAAATTTCAATTCATGGTGCTGAGCACACACGGACCAAACCTGTAATTTACATCGAGCAGCGACAGTGCACATGAGCAGCTAACATGGATGGAATCTGTCCACGTCCCTACAAACCACATGGTTATATGCTAAACTGGTTAGATGAAGATGGCACACAGGTTGATAGCTGTTATCTTGTCAGTGTTTATGGGTATGCTGGATAATGTTGATGGTGCAGCCAAGTGTTCTGCAATATTTGGCCAGGTGCGTGTGTGCCCATTAGTCATGACCGTCTGCACTTTAGCAATGGCACTGCTAGATGCCCATACCAGTGTATCCAGATGAGGGCATTGGCTGTGAGGTTTCACTATCCAAACCGCTGGTTCCCTAAATTGAAGGTTAGCTAGTTCCTTTCTATCCAGGATTGGATTATCCACATTAGTTGACTGGGGACTGCTGGATGAATGAGATCTACTAGGTATAATCAATTTACACCTAAGACCGGGCAAACAAAAAATGGAACGGTCATGCAGAGAAACTATTGGAAAGCTAACATATATTCTTATTAGAAAAATGCTAATTATTCTGCTCCTCCAAGCTATAAATTTTTATTTGTAGTTATTTGCATAAAAAAGTTGAGAAAAAGGTTAGCAATTCCAGTAGAAATGTCTGCCAAGATGTGTAGTTTGTAAGTATTTGTTTAGAAGATGTTAAAATGAATAGTCAAACTGGGCCTGTCCTAATGAATTAACACACTGCCACACACTGACATGGAATAAAATATTAGGGTGTTTTGTTAATATATAACGTGTATATATAATAAGTGTGGCCAAGATGAGCAGTTCGTTCACCCATTATGACTTACTGGAAAAACCTGAGAACGCATTACTATTTGTTCATATTCTTTCTGAAATGTGCAGGATTTCTGTGTGTGTGTTTCACCTACACTATGTTGAAGAATGGAAATACAAGTGTGACTCTAAGCATTGGACATTTTCAGGGTAATATGGAAAGTGTTCTAATTCCAGGTTCCACTGCTGTAAAACTGTAGCGACTGGTTTCTGTTTTTGCCCATGTAAGTGTGGAATTTACAAAACCCTTTGTGTGCTTCAGATTGGGTCAATTTAGCAGGGAAATAGATGAGGCATGGTTTGATTACATTAAAAACCAGAGCAGGCCAAATTTTAAGTGCCATGAAAATAAACCTTATGTCTATTTAATCTCACTTCCAGTAAAACATGGGAATGTTACTCTGCAAAGACGAAACTCATTTGCTGGTAATGACTGGGGGATGCAATATAGCTTTCTGCTAAGGTAAAGTAATCATCCAGACAGGGTCTAATTAAAGGTTAAGGCAACCCTATGCTAATAACCACAGGCTAAAGGTAAAAACAAACTGGTCTTTAATATAAAATCTGGCTTCCTCCCCATCCCCATCAATGTTTGCGTGTTTTCGAAACTCCGCTTCAGTAGCCTTTTCAAACTGGTCAGAGCAATCTGTCACTCATTTTGTTTCTATTAAAATTAGAACTGTATAGGGGAAATATGATGGAGTGTTGCTGAGGGTGAAGGAAGAGGGCGGGCTGACGTGCCTGTGCCACCCTAGTCTGTCCTCCCTGCATATTCTCAAGTGGCCACCCGAGAATCACTCATTGTCTTTAGCCTTAACCATGGGAATACATCAGGATTAAAACCTTACTACATCTTTCTTTTCACTTTGGAATGCATTTCAGTTTATGCCTCACCTTGTCACAATTTTGCACCCCCAGAAGCCTTGCACCCGATGCTGCAGCCTAGTCAGCGTTAGGGATAATCAGACCCTGCATACAGGGACTACAGTGCCTCTTATGGCCAGTTTACTAATGACAATGAAATCATGCTTTTTTTTTGGCTTTGTTTTATTTCAATATAAATATCACTAAATTAGCAGCACTCCTGTTTCCACATACTGGGCTTGAAGTGTGTCAGAGCTGCAACATAATGGTACTGATTCCTTAAGACCAGATACAAAACCAAGAAGGGCAAATTGGGGCAGACAATTAGGCCTTTGTCTACATTCTGGGTCAAATATTTCTGAAAATACTTTAATCTTTGATTGTACCTATACAAACACTGGGATTTTGGTGATAAATTAGGTCACTTTAGACCAAAGCGGTCAAAAAAAGAAAAAAAACAAACTAAGACCCATAAAGATCGGCAATCCCAATTTAAAAAAAAAAAGAAAAAAAAGAAACCCAAACCTGCCTTTAGGGATCTATCAGTTGTTGACTGGGATAGATGCTAAATCGGAGGAACTATCACCGCATTCAACATTGTATGCAGTCTTCTTCAAAGTTTGCTACAGGCCAGCCATTTGGCCCAAGCACTGGACACAGCCAGATCTTTCAGATTTCACATTACACGTGTGGCCAAATTTGACAGTGATTAGGGAGTGGACTATATGTTTACTAGCCCAAAAATGACATACGCACTGTATCATAAATAACAATATATGGGGATGGTGAATATAAAAGCATTTATTTTATTGTGCCATTATGCCATTGCTAGTTGATTATTCTGTTTTTTGCATAAAAGGGTCAATTTTTCCCAAATGTTTGGGATACAGTGATCAGGTGTGGACACATGGTAACAGATTTACAGGTACTTGAATTTAGACTCTTCCATTGTCTCACTCTTTCTCTAGCATAAGGGACATGATGGTCCTAGCAGGGTCAGAGACCGCTTGCTGTGTTTAGATACTTAGAGCACTGCCCACATATACATATTGAGCCAGTGGATTTATAATGAACAGTTTTATGAGGTGAATTTGGCATACAAGTGTTTATAAAGTACCATTTCTGAAGTAATCCTTCATGAATGATTTGTATCGCTTGTATTTAAGGTGTGTTTGACTAGGGTTAGAGAACCTTCCATCTTGACCTCTTTTACACCCCTCTGTCTCTAATTTTGAAGTGGATGAGGACAGAATGTCATAGGACTACTCCCAGCCTCACAGTATTTTAGGAAATGTGGGTTGTTCTTGTGGTAGGCATTAAACAGTCCACTTGTGTGATTGAGTAATTGCAGACAGGGCTGAATGTGGTAGCACTAGTGTCATTGGACACAGGGCCACATAGGCCTTGAGCTGAAAATGATGATTAACATATTGTCTGCCAGGGGTGGTATGGGTAGTGGTAGCGCCTCCCTCCAACCACCTCAATCTCCCGATCTTCATTTCTTACATGATGCACATGCCACTAACTAGTTCCCACATTAATCAAGGAAAGTGAAGAGTGGCAAATACCTGCCAAATATTACCCAAGTTCCTGGCTGACCAGGCATTTCCTCCCAAATAATTGTAATTCATTTATATATAGAAACCATTTTTTATATAGAATATAGAAATAAAATATATTGAACAAAATGTTAGAAACTTTTTTTAAATTGAATTTACTGATTCTGCTACCTGAGACATCTGCCATAATATACCTCATATAGGGCTACTTAGTCACTTGTGATTTACCTTGATTATGGCTTATACCTTGATATGCATACAGGGAACTTTTATGATAGACACACTATCTAAAAAATAATGATAGACTTACATGGCCAAAAGTATACGTACCCCCCCCCCCCCCAAACATCACATCCATATGTGATTATTGAACATCTCATTCTAAAACTATGGTCATTAACATGGAGTTGGTGTCTCGCTCTGCAGCTATAACTGCCTCCATTCTTCTTGAAAGGCTTTCTACTAGATTTCAGAAAATGGCTCTGGGGATTCGCACCATATTCAGCCACAAGAGCATTAGTGAGGGTCAGGCTAACAATTAGCATTTCATTCCAAAGATGTTCGATGTGGCTGAGGACAGAGTTCTGTGCAGGCCATACTTATCGATCCATATCTGTTCAGTGCTGCTTGTGGTAAGGGTGCCATGGTGGTGTACAGGAGCTGTGGATGGGTTGCAAACGTGATCTGTAGATGTGGATGATTCGGTAGTTCTTGGGTTTTAGAGCTGAGTGTTTAAGGGGTAGTAGCAGGAGTCAAGAAATAGGCTTCATCGACGTTAAACATTCGATGTAGCTCCAGATTGTAGTAATTGTACTGAGAGGTAGTATGTGAGTATAGTGTTATAAGGGAGTTATACTGCTTTTAGTGTCACCTACAAGTGGGGGAAAAGGGGGGCAGTGGGATTGGCAGGGGCAATAGGGTAAGGGTGTGTAGAAGTTGAGAATGTGGGGGAAGGAAGATCTATGGAGGAAGTGAGGGGAAAGGGGGTACAGTGTGCTGGTTTGTGTGGAGGATAGATGGGGTGTTGGGGATAACAGGTAGGATAAAGTGAGGCTGTGGATGTGCTGGAATAGTTAAGGGTGTGATTTGAAGCTGCACGGGTGGGTAGTGGGCAGGAGTTGTGCAAAGTGGTGAGTTTTTAATAGTATCAGTTGTACAGAGGATGGATTAAATAGGACTGCAGGCCAGTCAATTTTCTCCACACCAAACTCTGGAAACTATATTTTTTTTTATGGACCTCACTTTGTGCATTGGAGCATTGTCATGCAGAAACAGGAAAGGGGCTTCACTAGAATGTTATTGTATGTTGTAGAATTAAGATTTCCCTTCACTGGAACTAAGGGACGCAAGCCAAACCATGAAAAACAGCCCCAGACAATTATTCATCCTCAACTAATCTTTATAGTTGGGATTGCATTTGGGTAAAAAGTGTTGTTCTTGCATCTGTCAAATCCAGATTAGTCTGTCAGACTGCCAGATGACACAGCACAATTTTTCAGGCCAGAGATCGCGTTTCCACTGTTACAGCATCCAATGGTGGTGTGTTCAGCCAATCCAGACGATGTTTGGCATTGCGTATGATGATCCATGGCTTGCTGCTCCATGAAGCTCCCAATGTACAGTTCTTGTGCTGACATTGCTTGCAGAGGCAGTTTGGACTCGATAGTGAGTGTTGCAACCTAAGACAGACTGCAACGTGGTTAAACATCCGGTGATCCCTTCTGTGAGCCTGTGTGGCCTGCCACTTCCTAGCGGACCTGTTGTTGCTCCTAGGTGTTTCCACCTCACAATAACAGACCTCACAGTTGCCTGGGAAGCTCTAGTAGGGTATAAATTTAACCAACTGATTAGTTGGAAAGGTGGCATCCTATGACTATGATAGTGCCAAAGCAGAACCCATTCTATTGACAAGTTAACAAAACTTTTCTATTTTCTCTTGTACAAAGCAATATGTGGTAGTCGAGACTGATGGGATTTCCTTCCCTTACCTTGTTCTCCAGACACGAGTCAGGTTCTTTTTTTTGTTCGGATATCCGGTGGTCAAGAGATAAATACTTCAATGAAAGGGACAAGGATTGGTCAAATAACTTGGGTTTATTAATAATGCGGTAAAGATAATTTTGGTAAGCCATCGCGCCAATGACCCCTTCAACATTAACCTTCAACTAAAACATTTGGTGCACCAATATTATCCCTGGTAACGTTACCATATTTTACACTCGGTCCTGGGCTGACCTGTGCGCAGGAATTTTGTAGTACATTAGATCTGTCAGCATGGAGGAAAGCAAGTGGAGGAATCTGTGACAAAGGTGATTTGCAGACCTACTGTACTTTCAACTAGAGTTCCTTCATATGATGGACTTCCAGCAGTAATACCTCTTATCTCTCTCAGCCTGTTCCTGAGGTAGTGAGCAGCTACATGGAAAGATTCAACTCAGATTTCTTATCTCTCGGTCTGTCTTCTTGTCACTCATAAACCTCATCTCTCTCCCTCAGAAGTCTAGAACTTTCCTCTCCCCACTGCATTCTGGGAGTTCAGTTATTACCAAACTCAGTGGACTTGTTGCTATGACACAAACTCCTCCTTCCTGCACATCCTCCTGGCTACGACCTTTTCAGTTCAACTGTCAACTGCCATTCCCACTGTGTCTCTCAGCCTCTATTAACCCCTTGTAGCCCTGCATTTCAAAAGCGTTTATGTACTTCCTCTGTGCTGTTTAACAGGGTTTTGGGGCACCACAAATACTCTTTCTGACATCATGGCTAATGTACAATTCAGGTCCTTTCCATTGGCTTGTGTTCAAAGCAGGTGTAATTCTGGTGGATAGTGTAAAGAATTAAATAGTTCCTGGTGACTAGTATACACCTCAGTCCTTATACTTTTACACTATAGATTCGCTACGGTGCAGACTGCAGTACCTGGGTGTTAACTAGAGACTTTGGCCAATGTGTTTATCCTTGTATCATTGCTTCTGTATCCCTACTGTAGGCAGTTCTTGGAGCAGTGCTCTGCTTCAGAATTTTAAGATAATTGTAGTTCTAAGCCTCAACAGGTAGTCAAGGAAGGTTGTCCTGGTCATCTAGGAGCGGATGTGAGACACATAGCGCTGTATGGTTGTACAGGTGATATGTACTTCCCTGGGCCAAGGCTATGTGTCCAGTTTCCAGCTTCCATGATACATGGATAATGGGGAACTGGATAAGGTCTTCTAAACCCATGTTGTCCAGATGAAAAATGGGCAGGTGGAAACTGTAGCCTTACGTGTGTCCGCTGCTAAGCAATATAAATGTGTCTATGGATACAAAACTGTAGAAAATTATTGTAAGTAGCCGTCCAAAGGTGAGAATAGCCGCTAGCATACTACTCCCCCCTTCCGTCTGCTTTCAAATGTTGCCAGCCAGCCAGCCAGCCAGCCTGTAAAGGCTTATTTGGTTGTGGTGAAAAAACAACTGTATCTTATTTTACCATATCACTGTTAAGAGGGTGAGTGTTCAGATGTTTTAGCCAGATTGTAGACCTCATACTTTTATTGTGCTATATATACACCGAGTAACACTAAGCAGGACAGGTCAGTTAATTGTGAAGCTCGTTTTGTTAAAAATAGTAATGAGCACGAGCCCACTCAGCTTTACATTTTGTTCGACCCAGAAATCCTTGACACCCAGGTGACATAAAATTTGTCAACTTGTAATTGTCATTCTTTATGTTTTAGGTGTTAAGTACAGTCAAAGGTGTATATTCCTACTAATCCTGTTAATCTAGATGCATTATGAGACTGCATTCTCAGAATATATACATCCTGAGTGAACGATTTCTGTCTGGAAAACCCTTGACATATGAGAGCCCTTTTTACACCTAATGCTTACTAGCACAGAATGTTATGGAAGTAAACCCTTTTGAGTGGTAGATCACCTTCCAGTGCATGGTCTTCATTATTTTGCTCAGCTGCTTCTGAACAGAAGTCTTTTAAATAACCCGCTTAGAACAGATGAAACTGTAAAAGATAGGAATTTGCTCAGAATATAAATTAAGACTAATTAAGCTTACACTAAAACTCTAGAACTCATGCAGTAGAAATCAATTAACAACAAGGACTGTGGTGTAATTGAATTAATCTGCAGTGAGTAGCAATCAATATGGGGATCGAGTCTGGTTCATGATTTCTATCCAGTTTAGGTTTATCTGCTGTCTCCAGTGTCCTGGGCCTGTATGCATTGATCCAGGAAAGCAATGGTAAAATGTCTCTTCATACTCTTTCACTTCAATAAAACAGGTTTTAAAGGTCTACACATCATGTTTAAGAATGTCTTCCAGATACTTGTTAATAGTAGCAGTCTATACAGAACTTTTATATAAAAAAATAAATGCTGCACAGAAATCGAGCAAACAAAATTCTGCAGGAAGATTTTCTCACTACACCTATATTATTTTTTTGTGGATTCTAGAGATGTGCACAGACCACCGTGTTTTGGTTCAAAAACCATCTTCGTGTTGGTTTTGGCCAAAAATCTTAATGTAGTTTGATTTTGGATTTAATTAAAATTTCTGAAAGTCATTTCTAATGATCTCTTCACAACTCTTCACCAACTTTCTTTGTGAAACCAGTGATACAAAGAGTAGCTTGCCTGTGAATATTCTGACATTGCATGCTGGCTCCACTATGCTGAAAGGATGAGGAGGAGTATGGTGAAGCTACCAATGCTGCTGATGGCGATACACCTACCCAGTGGGCTGTCAAGGTTATGTAGTCTTTGGTATGACCACTACCACTTGTCCACATATCTGTATTTAAATAGACAGTCAGTGCAATGGCAATTTCTAAGGTCTGAATTACTTTTTGTTAGAGATGAGCGCACTCGGATTTCTGAAATCCGAGCCCACCCGAACGTTGCCGATCCGAGACAGATCCGGGTATTGGCGCCAAATTCAAATCTGAAACTGAGGCTCTGACTCATAATCCCGTTGTCGGATCTCGCGATACTCGGATCCTATAAATTCCCCGCTAGTCGCCGCCATCTTCACTCGGGCATTGATCAGGGTAGAGGGAGGGTGTGTTAGGTGGTCCTCTGTCCTGGTAGATCTCGTGCTGTCCCTGTCTCTGTCCTGTCGTGCTGTGTGCTGTCCTTCTGAGGTCAGTGGTGCTGCTGGGTCCTGTGCTCTGTCCTTCTGAGGTCAGTGGTGCTGCTGGGTCCTGTGCTGTGTCCTGTTCAGTCCAGTGGTGCTGTGTCCTGTGCTCTGTGCTTCTAAGGGCATAGTTATTTCCCCAATATTCCCCTGTGTTTAAAAAAATAAAAAAAAGTTATTTAAAAAAATACCAAAAACTAATTTAATTTTTTTTAATTACCACAAAATTTGCACAACCAATCCTGCAGTATAAGCCCATTGGTACTGCAATATTACCAAGTTCACACATTCAGCAGTAAAAGTCCAGTGGTGCTGTGTCCTGTGCTCTGTCCTGCTGAGTTCCGTAGTGCTGCTGGGTCCTGTGCCGTGTCCTGTTCAGTCCAGTGGTGCTGTGTCCTGTGCTCTGTGCTTCTAAGGGCATAGTTATTTCCCCATTATTCCCAAGATTTTAAAAAATAAAAAAAAAGTAAAAAAAAATTAAAAATTAAAAATTAAAAAAAATATATATAATTATAACCAAATTTGCAAAACCAATCCAGCAGTATAAGTCCATTGGTACTGCAATATTACCAAGTTCACACATTCTGCAGTATCTTGTGCTACATATAATGGAGACCAAAAATTTGGAGGATAAAGTAGGGAAAGATCAAGACCCACTTCCTCCTAATGCTGAAGCTGCTGCCACTAGTCATGACATAGACGATGAAATGCCATCAACGTCGTCTTCCAAGCCCGATGCCCAATCTCGTAGTACCGGGCATGTAAAATCCAAAAAGCCCAAGTTAAGAAAAAGTAGCAAAAAGAGAAACTTAAAATCATCTGAGGAGAAACGTAAAGTTGTCAATATGCCATTTACGACACGGAGTGGCAAGGAACGGCTTAGGCCCTGGCCCGTGTTCATGACTAGTGGTTCAGCTTCACCCACGGATCTTAGCCCTCCTCCTCCTCCCCCCCCCTACAAAAAATTGAAGAGAGTTATGCTGTCAGCAACAAAACAGCAAACAACTCTGCCTTCTAAAGAGAAATTATCACAAATCCACAAGGCGAGTCCAAGGATGTTGGTGGTTGTCAAGCCTGACCTTCCCATCACTGTACGGGAAGAGGTGGCTCGGGAGGAGGCTATTGATGATGTAGCTGGCGCTGTGGAGGAACTTGATGATGAGGATGGTGATGTGGTTATTGTAAATGAGGCACCAGGGGGGGAAACAGCTGATGTCCATGGGATGAAAAAGCCCATCGTCATGCCTGGTCAGAAGACCAAAAAATGCACCTCTTCGGTCTGGAGTTATTTTTATCCAAATCCAGACAGGGTTTTTAATATATATTGTGGTGACCCACTCCTCTACGCAGTCCAGGTACATTTATTGGTGCGAATCATACAAGTTCAGGGTTTTTAATATATATTGTGGTGACCCACTCCTCTGCGCAGTCCAGGTACATTTATTGGTGCGAATCATACAAGTTGATGGTTTTCTTATTATATATATTGTGGTGACCCACTCCTCTACGCAGTCCAGATACATTTATTGGTGCGAATCATAAAAGTTCAGGGTTTTTAATATATATTGTGGTGACCCACTCCTCTACGCAGTCCAGGTACATTTATTGGTGCGAATCATACAAGTTCAGGGTTTTTAATATATATTGTGGTGACCCACTCCTCTACGCAGTCCAGGTACATTTATTGGTGCGAATCATACAAGTTCAGGGTTTTTAATATATATTGTGGTGACCCACTCCTCTACGCAGTCCAGGTACATTTATTGGTGCGAATCATACAAGTTGATGGTTTTCTTATTATATATATTGTGGTGACCCACTCCTCTACGCAGTCCAGAAAGATACCTCGTTGCAACGTTTTGGACTAATAACTATATTGTGAGGTGTTCAGAATACACTGTAAATTAGTGGAAATGCTTGTTATTGAATGTTATTGAGGTTACTAATAGCATAGGAGTGAAAATAAGCCCAAAAACTTGATTTTTAAACTTTTTATGTTTTTTCCCAAAAAAATCCGAATCCAAAACCTTAAATCCGAACCGAGACCTTTCATCAATTGTTTTGCGAGACAAATCCGAACCCCAAAAATAATGAAAATCCGGATCCAAAACACAAAACACGAGACCTCAAAAGTCGCCGGTGCACATCCCTACTTTTTGTTTAACCTTCCAATACAGCTGAGGAAGTGCTCTTAAGTGAGATGGAATTTGGTAGCATGGACATATGACCTCAACTAACTGGCTAAAATCTGATACATTGATTCCGGAAATTGGACGCACATCCAATCCTAACAAAGCTGTTATGACTTTAGTGAGTCCTTGATCACCTTCTGAATAGATGTATCGCTCCCAGCAGCAGCAGCTGTAGTATGCAAGGATGTCTCTTGGGAATTAGGGATTGCATTATGGGAGTCAGTTGAAATTGGAAAATTGAATGCTGGACTATGTACTAATAATGATGAAGGTATTGGCGGTGAGGTGTCTATATTTTCGGCTGGTACCTGATGGGCTAATTACTACAATTTTCCACCTTTTCAAAAACTATTTGAATGAATGAACGCTGTAAATAAGGTAATAGGGTGGAGGAGCCTAGATGATCAATGTCCCTACCTCTACTTATTGTGGCATCAAAAAGGCTACAGGTGCCTTGACAAATGGGTTGGCATAAAAATATTTGCACACACAAGAGGTGCTTTTCTTGGTCTTCTACCCTGGCATGGTAATGTGCTTGTCATGGGCCTGAGCTGGTACCACTGGTAGCTGCCTTACTTCAACATAATCATCATCTGCCTCCTCATTATCTTGTTCAAGTACAACACATTCATTTTCAGATCCACAAATATCCCCTCATTCTCTCTTGCACATTTGCACAAGTTCTAGAGTAGATTTCTCAATATTTTTGTGTCATCATTACTACTACTCATCCTCACATTTCCAAATGATTGAGAAATTTGTAAAAGAAGGCTGCTCTATAATTAGAGTAGACTCACATATAGCACTCTTTGATACCATTAGACCAGTGATGGATAACCTGTGACACTCCAGGTGTTGTGAAACTACAAGCCCCAGCGTGCTTTGCCAGTAGATAACTAGCTGATAGCTGGCAAAGCATGCTGGGGTTTGTAGTTTCACAACATCTGGAGTGTCACAGGTTAGCCATCACTGTATTAGACTCTCCTCAGGATTCTGTGAGTACCTGTGTTGTTCATCAGCCTCAGTGTTCTTTTCATGCACTGATGTGGCTGTTTTGGAGGTGACAGCTACACTGAGCAAGAAGACGGTGCATAGGAAGTTAAGGAAAATGCATGCTCTGGTTGAGCACTCTTTTTTGCAATGGGCATTCTAGTACATGTACCAGCAGCAGCAGCAAACAGTGGACATAGTCTGAGCTTTGTCTTACCACTGGTGTATGGAATGTTAGCTATTTTCATTTTTGGGGACAAATCACTACATTGACCAGAACTTCATTCTTAATGAAGAGCTGATGTTTTCTTTGAGGTTGAAAAACAGTATTTGGATTTTGACCACGCTTTCTTGAACTTTCTTCACAGTACTGGTACTGGGGTGCTCCTGTAGACTGATCCATGGCTAACAAGAGGAGTACTGCTACTTGAAGTTGGAGCTACTTGTAGCTGCCACCACACACCAGTTGGACACCCAACCCAATGAGATAGGGAAAGGAATTAACATCTTCTCCTATGCTCCACAATATAGTTAAAATTTAAACAATTTGGTTCTTGAATAAAATTTAAGAAAGGGGGGGGGGGCTGTGCTGTACGGAGTCAAAGAACACCCTGTTTTTTGTCCGCTTATATATATATATATATATTTATAAAATTCATTGCTATCATTTGTTCCATCCTTTATTGCAAAGGAAACCCAAAACATATTTTCAGTTTCAAATATTTTGCATTTTGTTGTAGTATTTGATCTATGTTACTGAAAGTTTTGGCCAATGCCAGACTTGATAAATGCCCCTCACTGTGTTTTGAGAGGTTTATAGGATGGTGTCCCAGAAGATGTTCTGGTTTCTTTTAAAGGCAGTCATATTCTGGGCAGATAAAAATATTCATGGGAATTAATGAGAGTGAACACAGCCAATGTACTGGCAGTAGCACGCTCACAGCACTCATGAGAAATTTCTTGTGACATCATTAAACTGAAGGAAGCTTTCAGTTTTCAAGCCAAGCTCCAGATTGACTCTCATGAAACTAGTGGTGCATGATCTGTAGCCCATACAAACACCTCGTGTAAATAATGTCTAAAGCACTATTGCAAGACATGCCAGATAAAGAGGGAGGGGCTTAGTCTTTATTAGCATATTGCATACAGAATGTTGTAGAGATTCTAGCTTGACAGTGTTAGTAGTAAATGGTAAAGTCACATTTTACATAAAAAATGTATTAAACACAAATTAAATGAAATAACATGAAATTAAAATAAATGAATTTAAATTAAATACAAACATCTGTTCTTCTTTTCCCATTTAAAAATCCAATGGCATTATTTTATTCTTTAGTAGATGAAATGGAAATGACAATTAAGTAATGGGAATAGATGGCTGCGACTTCATACAATATAGCCGCAATGTTAATGAAGTACTCTCAGCTGGAGGGGTCAATACCCAATTATACAATCAAAAGCGGCTACTTAGTGCAGCCGATAGTCATCATTGTGTATAGTTGCACCAGCCCTCCAACACCTGTAAGAGATATGTCTCCTGACAGGCGTATCTGCTTATCTGTCCATCTGAGTCATATTTAGGTGAACATACCCTTACTGTACTTGGCCTATGTTTGCCCATCTCTTCCCTCCTCCCTTTTGCCTCTCCACATATAAGGAGACACAAAAGATTACAAACGGATGTACACATAAGCATTTTGTGTGCGCATGCATAGTGCGAATACGTCAATCTTACACCAAAAAAATCCAGATGTACGTAACGAGCCCCAGTGACTATATCCCTATATTATGGACTAAAGCTTCAGATGTCTAACCTGGCAGCAGAGCAGAAGTAATAGAAAAATCAAACTGAGAATTTATTTTTATTCATTTATTACCATTTTTTGTTGAAAGTCCTTACACCTATTCAGGCAAATTAGGAGGTCAGGGTGATTTCAGTAGGGTGAAGGGAGGAGTGTTGGGTGCCTGTAATGGTACTTTTCCTGTGGCTTGACCGTGAGTGTGCCCTGCTGGCTTCTAACTGGCCACTAACAACCACTAAAAAACTAGTCCACGATCCTGGTGTCCTTTCTGCTGATGTGGGACACTCCACATCACTGGAGCGGTAAAGACAGAGCAGCACTGATGAGGTGAACAGTGTCGGCAATATCATAGGCTATTTTTATGTGTTTTTTATGTCCTTTATTAAACATGAAATGAAAGTATGCAAACTCAGTTAAACAGTCAGTATATAGCCACTGCCACTGTATACGTCTACTGCTGGTAAATTGTACTTGACATGGGTGTTATTGGTGACTTTATTGGGCAATACTGCTCTGGGTGATATTAATTGGCATATTTACTTCTTCTGACGTGCATGTTTACTACTAGTCACATTGTTTTGGCATTACTGCTACCAGTGACAGAATTGACTATTAGTACTACTGATGACATAATTGTTTATTTTACCAGTGACTTATTACTGGACAGTATTGTTACTGCTATTCATATAACTGGACATTTCTGCTTGTGCCAGCATATTACTTGGTCCTGCTGCAACTACTGGCATATTACTGGGCATTTATACTATGTGTATTACCTTTGCTGGAGGAAGTGGATTCTGTTATACCCCATTCATACTGCACCAAAATCCCGGGTTTTTCCCGGGGCGAACTCAAACGACCCGGGTCTTGGTGCAGTATGAATGGTACAAGTCCAAAATCCCGGGCCTAAAAACCCGGGTGTTCAACCCGGGATTTATCGAGGGGTAATTCCCGGGTCGGACCCGGGTCGCCTGCACTAAGAATGGTGCAACCCGGGTTTTTCAACCCAGGTTGCACAGAAAACATGCTGATTGGCTGTCTGACTGTCTATGGAGGATGATGTCATCGTTGGAAGCCCGTGGAACATTGTAGAAGCTTTTTAGGAGAGATGGTGGATGGTGTTCTCAACATAAAGCTGAAGCAGAAGCGTTTTTTTTAGGGAGAAAATTGCTTTTATTAGTTTACAAAAACAGTGTTTATTTACAGCAATTATGACACACTGGATGGAGGAAGAGGTGCGTGAGCTGCTGAATGTCAGAGGGGAGGAATAAATTAGAAGGCAAGTGACTGGGACTGTGAAGGATGCCACAGTGTACTACAACATCGCCAAAATACTCACACAACGTGGCATAAAGAGGACACAGCAACAAGTCCTGAACAAATTGAAGTCCCTGAAGAAGCAGTACACTAAAGTCCATGACCACAACAGGCGCAAAAGTGGCGCTGAAAGAATGGACTGGCCCTTTTTTGACCAGTGCAATATGGTCTTTGGACATTCTCCTCTGACAAATCCAATTGCACTGTCATCTTCTAGCAATGTGGATTCGGCTATAGCAACACCACCAGAGAGCACGCAGACAAGCGAGGCCGCAACGATAATAATAGAAGATTCTATTGAAGACACCCCAGAACTGGAGTGCTCTGCCACAACAGATGACACCAACATTTCTTGGGAGGAATTGAACGATTCACAGCCATTCCCTGCTGCGCAAGTCATTACAGATACTTCGCAAGAAACGCAGCCAGAACCAGTGCCGGTGTCAAAGTCTATGCCAGGTCCCAGTTTACGCTCCAACAGTAAGTATCTTTAATAATCTCACATAATAACCAACTATATATACATACATATATATCTACATAATTGAAAAAAAAATGAACTGTATAAACAAAAGTGCCAAAAACAGAGAACTATATCAACCGAAATGCAAGCCAAATACCAATAAATATATCTACATAACTTTAAAAAAAAATTTTTGAACATAACTGGCAAAAAAAAGAGAAGTATATCAACATAAATGCAAACCAAATACCAATATATCTGCATAAGTTAAAAAAGAGAACTATATCAACAAAAAGCCCAAAAGTCAAATATAATACACTGCAAAGTATTAAAACATTAACACGCATATGTTGCAGTGCAAAACTACTGGGCAAGAGGGAGGAGGCCTCAAGCACATATTAGCTTACAACACTGCTTTTTTGTTCTGCCACATTATATATTCTAATGTATGTTTTACTGTGTTTTTTTCTATCTACAGTTTAAACGTTCCTAAAAAACGCAAAAGGCTCAACAAAATGGAGCAAGCAACTAAAACAATGACAACTGTCATGATGGATCAACTGCTGGAGATGGACAGCACCATGAGGGAACACGAGAATACACAACTGCAGCGTTTCATGGACAATGAGCGGGAACTGCAGGACTCTTTCCTCATGCAAATCATGAACATGCAGGAACGCGTGTTACGCGAAAAGCGTGAGTGTATTATGGGATTCATGGACAGACTCCTCTCACGGGTGCAGGCACCTCCTCCAAGTCCTTACTATTATGACGGACATTATCCTATATACCAGCGGGGGCAACCCATGTTAGGCAACAATAACCCTCCAAACCCGGTACAGAATACACAACATGCTCAACCTATGGGTAACCCCAACATAGAATACCCACCAGGTTATCCACTCCAAACCACTCCACAATCAGAAATACCACAATATAGGCAATTGTAATAATCATGTTTTATGATCAAATGTTTCACAGTTAATTGTTATCATGTATGTTACGTGTGATCTGGAATCACACCGTTAGCTTCACATATAACGTGAAAAGCAAATTTGCACTTACTGTTTGGGCACATTTGTGTCTTCTGTTTACTACTTATGTATATATTTTATTTTTTTCTACATGCAAGTAAGCACTTTTATATTGTGTCATTTTATATTTTTTTGTGAAGAGACATATGAGGAAATATGTACAAAACAAAATACAATATGTGAAATAAACATTTTTTTTTTATTTTTACATTTGTGTGGTACATTCAAACAAGTGAGGACAAATTGGCAGTGAGGGTGGTCCTAATAAGTTCAGCAGAGGTATTGGTGCGCTCTCCTTCAAAAGTACTGGAGTCCACTGACAGCACTGGCATTTCAGATTCCTGCACATTCCACTCAGGTAGAAATTGCTCTTTTTGAATTTCACAAATGTTATGTAAAATACAGCAAGCAGCAACCACGTGGGGCACAAGCTTGGTGTCAATGTCAATGCGCTTCAATAGACAGCGCCAACGTCCTTTCAAGCGCCCAAAAGCATTTTCCACCACCATCCGAGCAGAGCTGAGGATATGTGTAAACCGGATCTGTTCCTGAGACAGGTGATGTTGCTGAGTGAACCCCTTCATCAGCCAGCGCCTCAAAGGGTAAGCAGCATCCCCAATGATGTGTACCGGTATCTCCACACCATCAACAAATGTAGATTTCTGTAAATAAAAACATGCAGTTTCACGTCACCATGTTTAAAATATTGGTCAAATAACGCAGTACACTTGGTACTATATGGTGAAAATGCATTTTGCAAGTGTTACATCTGTATATAAAAAGGGGCAGTAAATAAATACAATATTGATAGCAAACAATAGTATATAAGCTTCAATTACAAAAACATCATACAACATTACACCTATATTTACCTCTCTAGGGAACAGCCAGCCATCTTGTCTTTCCTCAGCAATTTGGTAAAGGTCTGAATTTGCTAGAACTCTGGCGTCATGGGAACGTTCAGGCCACCCGATGAAAACATCTGTGAAACTAACATTAAAAAAACATATATAAATATGTTTTACAATACGCATTACACATAAAAAAAACCCCATAAAAAATGCTTACCAATAGTTGTGGTCAACCACAGCCTGCAGAATGATGGAATGCCAGCCTTTGCGGTTGTAGTAATCCGCATGGTTGTCTGTGGGGGCAATGATGGGGATGTGTGTCCCGTCTATGGCTCCAGCACACTGTGGAAACCCACGCTTCAGGAATCCTGCAATTGTATCATCCAGGCGCTGACCTTGCGGTAAGGAGATGAAGCGATGATACAGGGCTTCCAGCAATGCCGTGGTGACTTCATGCACTAGAGTGCACACCGTGGATATCCCCACTCCAAACAAGCAGGAGATTGTCCGGTATTCTCCAGGGGTAACATACCACCACAACACAATAGAAAGGCGCCTACATGGTGGAATAGGTTTCCCAAAGTTAGTGGCCTTCCTGGAAAGTGCTGGGGTGATAAGGTCCAGCACATAGTTAAATGTCCCACGTGACACTCTGAAGTGTTGCATCCACTGCTGTTCCTCAAACGCTTCCACAGTAGACCAGAAAGCTTCTCCGTGGCTACGCTCTCTGGCACGCATGGTTCGGTTACTGGCAGCACTGAATCTCAAAATTGAGGCAATGCTGGCCCTGAGAAACGCTCTCCTCCTGCGCATATACAGACACCGAGTTTTCTTCTGTTGTGCCATAAACTTCACCTTCCTCCTCCTGAACTGGGACTGTGCAAGAGTGCACAGTGTCAGCAGCTGCAGCAAACTCTCATTTGCTGCATAAAACAGCAAAAAAATACTAGTAAACATGAACTCTGGGCTACACAAAAGTGAGTCGTCGGCCATGATGAAAAGTAATGTGGTAAACAATCACCACCCAATTTTGCATCATCTTTATGCGTCAACAAACCAGTCACCTTTCAATGACATCACCGTTTTTCAGCCAATGATAAGTGCTCTGGTGATGACTCCCACAAATTGCCAGGGCACAGACTTGTGCAGTATGAATGGGGTAAAGCCGGGAAATTCCCGTGTCCGAGGTGCAGTATGAATGGTGTTTCTGAGCTGGGACGCTCCGAGCCCCGGCAAAAACCCGGCTTCAAAAACCCGAGATATTGCAGGGGTGGCAGTATGAAAGTGGTATTAGTTACCTCTACAGCAGTTGTCCGATCACAGGGAACACACACTTGTAGTGAGTAGTGTTGGTCTGGCATATTTAATTGGGGGCCTGTACCCTGAGAGGTATATTTACTAAACTGTAGGTTTTAAAAAGTGGAGATGTCCTTGTAACACTGTGTGATGCCACAACTCTTGTATTCTCATGTCCGTGCAATACAGTTTGAAGTTTCTCATATCTTTCATGTGCTCCCACCTTTTGGAGAACTAAAAATTGTGGCAGTATCCAGGGAATAACAGACTTCATTCACAAGGGCCAGCATCATGCAGCTTTTGACGGCGTGTACCTGATATGATGCCTGATGAGAAGGCCTAAGCAGTCTTGAAATCTTGAAACAAGAATCTATTGATTTAGCCAATAAAGTTGCCCAGCACCACCCCTTCTCTGGCCCCAAGAATGTGGTGCAGGCTGGGGTACAGTATACTTCCAGGTGGCTGGTCCCTCCCCCGAGGACCAGTCACCTTATAACCGCCAGCCATCTATTGTTCTCTCCTTCAGTATCTTTACACAAGTGTGCACCCGTCCATCTCTCCCCGCTGACAGCATGCGATCAGTGCCCACAGGAAACTACAGCAGAGCAAGCGGTAAGTATGGTGGTAAGTTGCTTTTAATGTAGTGCTGGTGCCGGGTTGTGGTCATTATTTAATACTGGGGTTATAGTGGGGCCTATTAATATATAGTGGGCTGATCGGACTATTACATTTAATGCTGGGGTATTTTCGGGGATATTAATTGACCATGAGTCTGAGGTTGGAGAGAAGGAGTGCTATTTATTATATGTGAATAATAATTATTTAAATGCTGGGCTATTTGAGAGGAAATAGGTTTATTTATTAAATTATAGGGAGAGATTACTAATTACTAAACATGGGTGTTTTTTTTATGCAATGTTGGGGCTGGTTAGGGAGAGGGAGGATTAGAGTGTTCACTCATTGCTAGGCTTTCCATATTTCATGTACCTATACCTATTTTCCAAACAGGCCCCAACATTCCAGGATCCAGACAAGCTGCAACTGAGCTTAAGATACGAACAACAGCTGCATGTAGTGACAACTGCAAGAACAGGTTGGAGAGAGCAGCACAGTCTACCAACTGTCCTGATTCTGGTGGGGCAGTCCTGATTTTGGGTGACTATCCAGCTCAGTCAGGACTTGTCCCAACTCCAAGGACAGCTGGGAGGTATGTCCCGCTTCATACTGCTCTGCTTATGAAGGTGGAGCTTTCAGCATTGTCCATCTATTTGAATTGGATGGGAAGGGGTTGGAGAGCAGCCTAGCATTGTCTAAAATGCTAGGAACGCATGTTAATCACCCCTCTAGAAATCCTACGTTTGCCCCTGTGTTGTGTATCAATTTTGTATACAGTATACAGTAATTTCAACTCAATAAAACTTAAACAAAACATTAGTGTGATATATAAATGTGTAAAGTGATGTGATAAACATTAATTTTTCATGTAAGCTCTATTTACAGGATCCTATATTTAGCTAAAAAGCATAAACATACTAAATATTGTTTGATTTCAATTTTTCCTTTAACATGTTTGAAGTAGACATTGACTTTTGTGTTTTTATATAGAGATGACAGGTGCATTTAACTGTTATTCTTTCAATGTTCACTGACAGCATCTCATGATTCCTTTAGAAATGAATATAAGGTGTAATCTCTTTTATTCAGGGTTGTGCCATGTTTGCACTACATAAACATGATAGTTTTAAGAATCTTCATCATTTAATGTAGACTTGTATAATACAAACTGTGGGTTCAAGATATGACAACCAGCCATGGCTGTACCCCATGGAGCTGGGGAGTCTGGAAGTATATCATTTCTAGAAAGTCTACACAAAGCTACCTGCAGTACAAGGAATATGAGATATAAGAATGACAGGAATCTTAATTTGTTGGGAAAAGGTAAGACAAACCAGGCTGGATTATGATCTCTGGCTGTTCAAGGAGCATCTGAGTCTTTCATGTGCACCGACTGGCCACCTGCAGTCTAAGCACAACCGTATATCTTCATCTGGAAGTGAACATTTCTGCACAGGAAAAATATTAAGTTAACAGCTCCAGGAAATGAAACTGAATGTGTGTATAAATGGGCCTTCAGGTATCTAAAACAGTGTGTGTGTGTAAGTAAAAGTACACATTCATGGAAATATAACTGAATTGCTAGTCATTGCCATCTCTCTGAGTTAAGAAAGAAGTGAAGTTAACAGCAAATCTAAATATTATTATGCTCTTTTTGAACTGCGGAGCAGTATGGTGCCTTACAGATCTACGATAATAATATGCTCTCATCCTTCTCATGACACCCTCATGAACTTAAAGTTTTAAATCCAAACAAGGGAGATATGTGTTCAACACTTCTTGAATCCAGTTTAAATATCACCACTCATAAGTAATGTAGGGAAATATAATTATACCAGAAAAATAAGTATCAAAACCCAACTCCCAGACCCTGCCCTTCTTTACTATAGCCTATTCTTGAAACTTTCCTAGCAACTACTATAAGCACAAATGTAGATACGTATAACTTGTATAACACACATGGGAACTTTTATAAAAAAATAAAAAATTAATGTTTTTAGGGTTGGGGAAGAGTCCTGGTGGTGCAAGCGCTTCAGAAGCTGGAAGTTCTATTGAAAGCCGTACATCTGTGATTGTGTGGACAAGAACCATAAGCCTCTCTGGATATATGAGGTAACCTGGGAGCTTCTCTGGGTTAAAACTTCAAGCATAAAAGCTATTACCACTCAGAGTTTAAACCATGTGATTATGTGAGAATGGCGTGCTGGAGGAAGTGGGCACATCTTTACTGTTTCCACGGTATTTCAAATGGTTGTCCCTTGCATTAAAACTTTAAGTTTAAGAATGAAGCCATTAGATACATAAGCATAGACACTGTATTTAGCCAACTATTGAACTGTGATATGTTGTTCTTGAAGGTTCATCCATTGCTAAGACATTCTTATCTCCTGTCACAAGCCAAAGTTAATAGGACTACAAATAACAACTTTCAATTCTTGCTCATGTACCGGGCATGAAACTTTCCTAGAAACTTTGAGAACATATTAATAATTTGGTCTGCAACTAATGTAACTAGTATAGGGTGAACAGATGTCCCTGATTTAGATGGTTTGGCCCAAAGTTGAATTAAGGGGGATGCTATCTCAGAGCCCCCCCCCCCCAGACTAGATACTCTCAAGGCCTGTCAGCAGGGGGGGAATGGTTAGTACTTGGCGGCTGACCCCTCCTCTAGGATTTTAAGGCGATGTGACGGGACCTTTAATTTACAGCTGGGGTGGTTTGGGGCTATTAATTGAATGGGGGGCTGAGTTTCAGGAAGAGGGCTCCTCTCCTTCAATTCTGGGGATGGATGTGGGAAATAGTCCTAGTTATTAAACGTAAATTCTATTAATTGAGTGCTGGGGCTGTTTGGAGGGAGGAAAATCTGATTATTTACTAAATACATACTTGCCTACTTTTCAAACTTCTTCTCCGTGAGAGCCTGGAGGAATTCATGTTTGGGGGGATAGGAGGGGGGGGGGGGGTGGTGAGTCACAAGCAGACACTGCAGTGTGCTCCTCCTGTCAGGCAGTATCACTTGGGTGAGCAGGGTGTACCTGGCCACAAATGCTATTGATACTTCTCCATGTGTTTGAGTTTGGTGTAAATGCCGGGTGGCTGCACGGAGAGATGGACAATGGGGCAAACGCCCAGAGTCTGTTTCAGGTGCATACTCTCTGGGCCATAAACTATATGTATGCTTTGAAGGGGGTAATGGGTGTAGTGTTACAGCAGACACACAGAGATCCCATTGTTCCATTCAAGTAGAGAGCCAGCAACTCCTTAACACTTCCCACCAGGTATATGACCTGGGGTGACCAAGGTCTAGGGTGACCATGGGATTTTGGAGGCTTCTGGAAAATTGGGACTTAAGGGAGTGGGAGACAAGGGAGGCTCTGGGTTTAGTGTGTATAGGGTCATGGCCTAAAGTTTTGAGAATGAAACAAATATTGGTTTTCACAAAGTTTGCTGCTTCAGTGCTTTAGACCTTTTTGTCAGATGTTGCTATCGTATACTGAAGTAAAATTACAAGTGCTTCATAAGTGTCAAAGGCTTTTATTGACAATTACATTAAGTTTATGCAAAGAGTTAGTATTTGCAGTGTTGACCCTTCTTTTTGAGGACCTCTGCAATTTCCCCTGACATGCTGTCAATCAACTTCTGGGCCAAATACTGACTGATGGCCGCTCATTCTTGCCTAATCAATGCTTGGAGTTTGTCAGAATTTGTGGGTTTTTGTTTGTCCACCCGCCTATTGAGAATTGACCACAAGTTCTCAATGGGATTAAGGTCTGGAGAGTTTCCTGGACATGGACCCAATATTTCAATGTTTTGATCCCTGAGCTACTTAGTTATCACTTTTGCCTTATGGCAAGGTGCTCCATCATGCTGGAAAAGGCATTGTTCATCACCAAACTGCTCCTGGATGGTTGGGAGAAGTTGTTCTTGGAGGATGTTTTGGTACCATTCTTTATTCATGGCTGTGCTCTTAGGTAAAATTGTGAGTTTTGATAATTATAATAATATTGTTTATTTCTAAAGCAATTCAACAGAAGTTATAGATAGGTGCACATTTACTCTGCTCTATTCCCATCCTCCCATATTATCTTATTTTTATAAATATAAAGCAAAGAAATTTGTGGTAAATTTTGGAGCATGTGGGGGCACTTTGAGATGAGTGATATCAGTATTCTGCTGTGAGGAAGCAGTGCTAACCACTAAGCTACCATGCTGCCCAATATGCAGCCCTCTTGAAGGTTTGAGGCCTTCACATGCAGCCTTTGAAGTATATTGGTGCTAGATTTTCCCTAAACTTCATAAAAGTAAATAACTACCACCACAAATTGTTACAGGTTATTTAATAACTTTATAAAAAAAATAATTTATGAGTAAAAAAACTGTACAAAAAGCTGCTATCGCTTTTTACAAATTAATGCACTCATTTAGGGTTGGATCCATATTCGCTCGGAACATGTGGTGGAAAAACATGCTCTTAAAAGAAGTTTACTTATTGCATATCTTGAGTCGAACACATCTCAAAATACGTCCAGCTCTAAAATAGTAATATAATATTTGCATCAGTCTAACATGAAACGTAGGAAGTGTGTGTACTTACTCGCTAAAATAGCATAGGAATAACGTACAGATAGCGTCAAGATGTGGCTTCACAGTGTTAGTAGTAAATGCTAGAGTGGCATTTATACACGATATAATAATATAATGATGTGTCATATACACAAGAGAGAATATTGTCTAGACAGTGTTATTAATATATGTGAAACTCACATAGTTAAATACAAACCCAAACTTAATTAAATTAAATGAAATACAAACATCTGTTGTTTTCTTCTTTACAAATCCAATTGTAGCTGCCTTTACTCTAACAGATCAAATGGAAATGACGAATAAGTATAGACAGCCACTAATTCATATAATAAAGCTCCCTATCATCTGCTCGCGATCCTCATTCCCTTCCAAAACTTCCTGTATACCTCTTATTTCCATTTCCTCCAACCTTACACAGATCTGTCCACTACCCTCCCTCAGCTTTTACTGTACACTCTGGAAACTATTCATATCTATTCACCTCTTTGCTATTACAGAAACTTACCTCCTCCGACTCTACCTTCCCATATCCCTGGGATCCTCCATCTCCTCTTCTTCCTTTGTAGTTCACACTATCTATTATGTCCGCTCCACCTTTGTGTTGCTGTCATTTATGCCCCCCCTTCTCAGGCCCAGTTTCCCAATTCCTGGTCAACTTTAACTTACTTACTCTCATACTAGGGAATCTCAACATTTCCATTAACAACCCCACTGTTTTTGCTGACACTTCCTTCTTTGGTCTCTCCCAGTGGACTTCACCTCCAACCCACTGTGATGGACACTTCCTTGACCTTGTCTTCTCCTGCTTCTCCACCATCTCTAAATTCTTCAACTTGAATTTCCCAGTCTCACCTTACTTCATGCTCCTTCTCGAGCACCCAAATTCACATGGACAAAGCATCCCCTAAATATTCTCAACCCAAAAAAAAAATACTCCTCTCTCCTAAAACTACCATACTTACCTGGCCATCTGGCTTCCTATTTCTGTAAAATCACACTTATTGCAGCCCTATGTAATGCTGCTCCACCTACCACATACAGTCTCCTACAGTTCAACCTCAACCATTGCATGCCAAACAGACCTACCAAAAGCGCCACTAGTGGAAGTCTCAAGCTGACTGACTCCTCTACAAATTCACTTCCATAATATCCACCTATATTCAACTCACTTTCCTGCCTACCTGCACCGCATAGATCTACATACTGTTATACAGAGGCAGGTAGGATGATGCCTACTTGCTGGGGTTGGCACTACTGAACTCAGATGCGCAGAGTCTAACGCAGCCCTGGTCTTCACATGGGACCCCCTCAAGGAGGTATGGATTTTGTTGCAAGGGGTGAACAGCTCGCGGTTCTCAAAGACAGCTACTAGCGAAGTAGAAGGTGAGTAAAATAGACAGTCCGAGTTCAAGTCAAGCGGGATGCGAGATACCGAAACAAAATCCAAAGGATTAGTCAATACAGCCAGAGGTCAAATACCAGGAGAAGTAATATGCAGAGGCAAACCTGATCAGAAGAGAGTAGTTACCAGAAGCCAAAAGTCAGGAGCCAGAATCAGTAGGAGTCAGCACACAGGGAGACAGGAATGCTGGAGTCCTGAAGACCACATACTCTAACATGGTAATGCTGCCAGAGGCTTCCTTAAATAGGGAGAGGGAGCTAACTAATTACCAGTCGCCGCCAGATAGAGAGCCACGTCCCATTGTCTAGCAATGGGACACGCATGCCCAGAAGAACCGGCTCCCTGGCTGGAGGCAGCGTGTCTGGTTCCCGGGCAACCAGACACAAGGCCTGAGGAGGAAGCAGTCAGCCGTCCCTGTGAGAGCGGAGAGGGACGGCACCTGACACCTATCTCACAGCCCATGAATTTTCCACCTACTTCAAAAACAAAACCTTCAACATTTGCTTAGATATTATCTCATGTCAGATCCTACACAATCCACTCATCTTCTCCTTCACTTCCCAATAATCTCTCAGTTTATTTTTCCTAGTTACCCAGTACAAAGTACTTGCACTCATCTCATTATCTCACCATACAACCTGCACCCTCTACCCACGTTCCTAGCTCACCTCTCCTGTAAACATGCGTTCATCTCAATCCTAAAGAAACCATCTCTTGGCCAAGCTTCTCTCCAACTACCAACCTATTTCTCTCCTCGCCTCTGCCTCTTAACAACTTAAATGACTTGTACAACTTGACGTGTACAACTGCCTGTCTCACTTTCTCTCTTTTGACTGCATTCTTGACACTCTGCAATCTGGCTTCCTTCCCCAACATTCCACTGAGACTGCACTCATGTGTGTTCAGTGATCTACATACAAACCTATGGGTCACTACTCATCCTCATCGACCACACTGCTGCTTTCAACACAGATGAACATCCTCTACTCCTGCACACCCTTCATTCCATTGTCTTTGTATTACTGTTTTTCTTGTTTTACTCCCTAACTATTGACCTGCTCTCTTCTTGGCCCACTGCAGTCTCCCTAGCCTGCTACCTTGGTGTCACACTTGTCTCTGCCCTCTGCTTTATTCCTCACATGCAGTTTCTCTATCACTCGCCTCCACCTTTGAAATATTGCTAGAATGTGCCCTTTCTCACCCAAGATGCAACCACAACTCTTATGCATTCTCCTATCATCTAATGCAACCTGTGCTTCTACCCACTTACAGAACTCTGTACTTGTCAGGCAGGTTTTAAATCTCTCTTAAAACTCCATCTCTTTATTAGCGCTTACTCTATTTCCCCCTATAGTACTACACTGGTACAGCCTCACAACTCTTCCGAAATTCCATTCTGCGCCACATTTGCTCCTCTTGTCTCAGCTTTGCCCTTTTCCCATTAGATTGTGAACAGGGACCTCCCTATCCTTTGCTTTTATCTCTGGATGTATTTTGTCTACCTTGGATGTCCATGTGTATCCCTGTTTAGTTCATGCCCTATTTTCCCCACTGTCTGGCACTGCTTAGCACTGTGCTCCCCAAATAATCAGCAACAATAATAATAAAGGAAATATAGAACTAGGCCTAAAAGTCCAGAAGAAACAATGTGTATGGGATATAACAATATCTCCCACAAGAACATAGCATGTCCTCTGCTGTTGGTAACCCCTTCTGCTGCTTCTCCCCCTGCAGACTGTGTTAAGTGGTCTAGTCTTCCAGCAATGCAAGTATGTGGAAGCTGTAGCACAAAGCCCTGTGTGTTGTCCAAGCAGGGTGCTGATGGAACAGGTCATGTGATCCTTTGTGTGATAGGCGGATGGTGGGTGGCATGCTGCCCTGACATAGCATCTCATCATGTGCCAGAGAGGCATGCTGAGGTGTAATGTGCCACCCACATGGGTAAATTGTACTATTCAGGGAACCATGCTTTCATTGTTTTATACTTTTCACACTTTTCTTTCTCCATAAGTCTAGTGTTACTTTCTGCTGCACTGCCTCACACTTCATTTGCATTCTCTCACACACATTTCATCCTCATGTCAACAGCTATGTCTGATGTCTCCCATCGCGTACAGCTTCTAACACGGCACTCTCATACATTATGTGTGGTTTCACTGAAAATAAAAGATTTACCATTTAGTCCTATCATATAGATATTTAATATGAATTAATTTTTAACTCAATCATTTCCACAGCATCTGGCCTGAGGAAGAGGAGTGAAAGATGCATTGACCATAGACAGAGAAGATGATGCTATTGCTGCCCCCACCCCCCACCCCCCTTCCTCAGTACATCACAGTTACTGTAATGGCTGCATAAAATTTTCTTTAAACAATATTACCAGTGGGCAGCACGGTGGCTAAGTGGTTAGCGCTTCTGCCTCACAGCGCTGGGGTTATGAGTTCAATTCCCGACCATGGCCTTATCTGTGTGGAGTTTGTATGTTCTCCCTGTGTGTGTGTGTGTGTGAGTTGGTTTCCTCCGGGTGCTCCAGTTTCCTCCCACACTCCAAAAACATACTGGCAGGTTAATTGGCTGCTATCAAAATTGACCCTAGTCTTTGTGTCTTTGTGTGTGTGTGTGTGTGTGTGTGTATGTTAAGGAATTTAGACTGTAAGCTTCAATGGAGCAGGGACTGATGTGAGTGAGTACAGCGCTACGAAATTAGTGGCGCTATTTAAATAAATGGTAATGGTGATGTTCACTCAAGAGATTCCAAGGGGGCATGTGAATTTAGGGTTCTTCATCCTAAGTGATCAATCACTAGTATAACAGCCTACATGATATTTTGCGTAAAGAATGGAAACTAAATCCTCTCAGCTCTGGTACTATGTGGTCATTTGTGCTCATTGCATGGACTGTACTTGCAAGATAGAATTCAGAAGACTTGCATAAATATATTAGTATAGTGAATGATCATTGTATGTAATCAGGCGGTAAAAAATCTAACCCACAATCAATTTTGTCTTTATATTTAAGTGAACTTGGAATCTTTTGAACTCTGCAGGAAACTTTAGTTTTCATTTAAATGGTACACAGTAGGCTGTCATATACACAGGCAGAGAAGAAGTTAAAAGTGCTGAGCTAGGATCTCTCCCATAAAATGAAGTCTGGGGGATTTAGCTGCCGATCTTTCTGCTCCCATGAGGGGGCTGAAAAATATTCCTAGCTCCAGAGCCCAGCAAGGGGCACTTCCATTACCACACATTTTACGAGCTGCTTGTTACTGACAGCAGCTGAGAGAATCACTCAGATGCAGAGTAAGGTCTGGAAGATGCATTAGGGGTTATTAAAGGAGAAGAAAGGGAGACACGGGCTCATTAACTCACACACAAAGAACTAGCACATGTGTGAAAGAGACTCATGAGGTCTTGAAATTATGAGTGTGAAGACAGCTTACATGATAAAGGGACCTCACCATGAGAATAGTATGTTATCATGCAAATGAATTCCATGTTGTTATATGGCTACATGTGTTGTATAGCTGCTAGTGCTGTCTTCCTGGACACAAAATTGCAGCGATAAGCTTAAAGATAATATAGTTGGTTCTGTGCATTACACAGTATAGCAAAAGAGTTAGCATATACTACATGAAGTCTGGAACAAAAATGCAGCAATGGCATAAAAAGCATAGCAGCCTACATTTATGTAAGTGCCCACAACCAACACTGAACCACAAATGGGTGTCTCACTCCTTATTGGCACTACCAGACTGGCAACTAGTACGGATGGCAACTATGTTATAAACATCAGGAGTGAAAGGCTGAGACTGAGTTGTGCATTTAAAAAAAAGAGAGACAAGACCCGTCCCCTGTCAGACCCACCAGCTCTTATGTGAAATGCTAGGTTGCCAGTCTGGTCCTAAATTATGTTTTATTATGGGTTGTGCTACTAAAGAGTAAGTACCATTCAAGAGGAACCAAAGATAAAAAAAAACTTGTGATCAATAATTAAGTAGGGTATCAGTTCTGGGCATTTGCGGGGCATGTAACAATATACCAAAGACATTAGCATAAAGGGGCAGAGCTTTCACTATAGTTAACACCCAAAACCGCATAAAAAGAGAAGGCAACACTGTCTCTTCATTCATTCATATCTATTTTTTAACCTAAATTGGATACAGTAGAAGAAGAAAAAGCAACTGCACTTTTCCTGCTTGCTGTGGCAAGAAGACTGCAGGTACGGAACCAAAGAGAATTAAGGAGAAAAAATAGATCTTGTTGGAGCAAAGATTGGTTCAAGAGGAGAGACACGTTCTCTCATATGACCCTGCTACAGGAGATATGGGACAACAACCCAGATGACTTTAAGAATTTCCTTCGTATGAATGATGTCACTTTTTAGGAACTGCTCCAAAAAGTAACCCCTCTCATCCAGAGAGAGAACACCCATTTAAGGAGATCCATACCGCCAGAGCAAAGACTGGTGGCAACGCTAAGATTTTTGGCAACAGGGAGCAAACTGGCAGATTTTCAATACAGCACGGCTATTTCACCTCAAGGTCTTAGTATGATAATACCTGATACCTGTGATGCTATCATCGAAGTTCTCTGTGATCAGTAAATGAAGGTTGGTAAAAGCAATAGTATTCATTATAAAAAAATAGAGGTTTATTACCATAAATAAGATTTAAAAAATACATTTAACTTGTAAAGTGCAATGCAATAATTATTTGTACCAGAGCAACAGTTTATAATTGTTAGTAGTGCAAAATGTCGCTTGTGTTCATTCCAGATGTCTCCCCAGCATAATGTGGCATCCTTCCTGATGCTATTGGTGTGGATGTCATACACGCTTGAGACATTACGCCCATGGTCAGGGCCGCCGAGAGGGGGGGGCGGGTACATTTTACCCGGGCCGGGCACTCGCTGCTAATTTAAAATTCTTCTTTTTTTTTGCGATCTTCTCTTCTTTTTTTTTTTTCGCAGGAAGGGGGGGGGGGTGGGGTTCGTTGGTAGGGGCAGCTGGAAGAAAAAAAAAATCCATAACCACGTGAACGCGGCGCTGCGTCCCTCCTCTCCTCTCTTCTCTATTCACACTGACTGAGGAGCGCCAAAGAGAAGACAGAAGAGAAGAAGAGAAAAGAAAGAAACTAACAAAAGGTAAGTTATGAAACGGAGAGGCAAGGGGGGAAACAGAAAGGGACAGTACTATAAAGAAAGGGGAGAGAGGCACAGAGGAGAAAAAAAAAGTGGGAGAGAGGCACAGAGGAGAAAAAAAAAGTGGGAGAGAGGCACAGAGGAGAAAAAAAGCGGGAGAGAGGCACAGAGGAATAAAAAAAAGGGGAGATAGGCACAGAGGGAAGAAGAAGGGGGAGAGAGGCACAGAGGGCAAAAGAAGGAGGAAAGGCAGCATGGAGGACGCAGTCTAGTTGTGAAGAAGGGGCACAGTAGTAGTGTGTGTTTGATGGCACAGGGGGCTTGTTGCAATGTAGTGAGTGTGAGGTAGGTGGTGGCTAATTAATGGGTGCTATTTTGTTTGTAGGGTGATGGTGAGGCAATTTAATAGTGGGGACTATTAATTTAAGATGGGGTGGTTTGGGGGCTATTGAATGTTGGGGTGAGTTTGGGGAGAATGAGGTCTATTTATTAAATGTGACAATGAATTATTTAATGGCAGTGATGGTTGTGGGAAATAGGTATTGCTGGGGCTGTTTGCAGGAAGGGAAATAGGTTTATTTATTAAATGTGAATACTATTATTTTAATGTTGGGGCTGGAGAAAGGCCTAATTATTAATCGTGGGTGCTATTGATTTAACGCCGGGGCTGGCTGTAATTTTCTAAATGTAGCCATTTTTTCCCCAAATAGGTCCTCCAACATTCCAGGATCCGGACAAGCCACAACTAAAGAAACCAGCAGCCACAGGTGGTGGTGAAGAACGGGTAGGACAGAGCAGCATAGTGTGTGAAATGTTGTGATTTTTGTAGGGACAATGCCAATGTTTGGTTAGTGTTTGGTGAGCCCAGTGGGCACAGGCTAAGACTGAACTCTTTCTGTACACACTGCATTCTTCTTATACTACACATGGGTGCTAGATGTCCTGAAAGTCAGGAGTGCTTGGACAAATGTCACGCTCCGGTGAATTCAGGACCTAGTGATTTTGATGTACTAGCCACGCCCCAATGGCACATTGCCACGCCCCCAATCGTGTGACCACACCTCTGATTTTTTTTTTGCTTACTCAACTTGAAGGGGGGCCCCATGAATTTGTTGTACCGGGGCCCTGAATTCCTCTTGGCAGCCCTGCCCATGGTAGCATGCTGCAACTGTGCTATGTGAAATGTGTATGATTGTTTGTGTCTGCGGTTAGATAGGGAAATAACTGTGTCCGACCACAAGTCTTCAGCGGTAGCCTTACATATGAGGTCGCAGAGGAGCCGCTCCATTTCATCTTGTATGCGCTTGCTGCTACTTCTCATTTTGCTAGCTATTGTTGCTCCCAGGAAATCAAATGTGTCCTGTTCCTTTCTTTTTGTCATCAAAGTGTTAGCGCAATCAAGCATCTTTTCTGTTAGTGCATCACTTTCTTGTATTTCCCTTATTATACGTCTCTTTCACTTCTGAATGTTTTTTGCTAGTGTACCAGCTTCGGTCACATCCTGGCTATCAGCAGTTAGCTGGCTTTAACGTATAGTGCTATTACTTGTTGTATCTTCCTGGCCTAGAGCATCCAACAAGAGGCCTTCAGACAGGAGTGCAGGCTGAAAAATAGCAAAATAAAAATAATTAGAGTATGCAATTGCATGCATGTTCAAATGTAACCTATTTACACGTCTTTATGTTTCAGTTTCCATCGACAGAGGAAGATTGGAAAGTAAAAGCCGAAGATTTTGAGAGGCTATGAAATTTTCCAAATTGCGGTGGTGCCATTAATGGCAAACATGGCAGAATTATGCCACCATTAAACGGTGGATCTTTCCACTTCATCATCATCATCATTTATTTATATAGCGCCACTAATTCCGCAGCGCTGTACAGAGAACTCACTCACATAAGTCCCTGCCCCATTGGGGCTTACAGTCTAAATTCCCTAACACACACACACACACACACACACACTCTCTCTCTCTCTTTTGGATTGTGGGAAGAAACCGGAGCACCCGGAGGAAACCCACGCAAACACGGGGAGAACATACAAACTCCACACAGATAAGCATTATTCTAATGGCCATAGTGGATGCGAACAATGAATTCTTATTTGTGGACATTGGAAAAAATGGAAGAGTCTCAGATGGAGGTGCATTGGAGCATACAATCTTCCATAACAAACGACAAAACAATGCCCTTAACATTCCATCTCAGAGTAGCACAAAATATGGACTAAACCTTGTGTTTGTGGCAGATGACGCCTTTGCATTGCACAATAATGTATTAAAACTGTACCCACAAAGAGATCTGAGCATTGAAAGGTGTATATTTAATTACAGAATGTCACATGCTCGACATGTAGTTGAAAATGCTTTTGGGATTCAAAGTAACAAGTATATCATATGCTTGCTCTACCTCTGTGGATGAACTGCTGTCTGTGGGCATGCTGCTAGTGGACGTACATGGTGTTTCTTGGTCCCTCACAATGTGTAAAAGATCAAAGTACCATAGCTTTGGCACATACATGTTTTCAGCCGCAGCTCCCGATTTTTGGCGGCATCAACTTTATTACTTTTTTTATATACAGTCCTAAGGTTCTAGAGCTAGTTACCCATTCCACAGTTGCTCCAGGGTGATGTGACAGACATGTTTTTACCAGCTCTTGCATCGCCACATTACGCATCATTCTATTTGAATAATCTTTGGATTTGGATTTGGCTTTCCACAAACATGGGTGAGCCCCAAGGTCTCAATAAAATCCTTCATTAGGTCAGCATTTCTTTTGTAAGCCATTGTGTTCTGTTTGGCTACAACAAAAATAAACATATTTTACATCTGTGGTGTACAATAAAGCAATGCACGTACACATGCATGCGCCTATCAGAAAGAACTTACTGTATATGTGAACGAATGTACAGCTAAAGACGATCGTAAAATCCCTGCATATGTAATGGTCCTGTGCGGGTTAAAGTTATAGCAAAAAATCGCCATACACGAGGTTATTATACACGAGTAGGCATCACCCACAATGCTCCATTCTCTGCTGGCATCATCGCTGATTGGTCCACAGCTGATGCCCGTGTTTGAGTGTATAAAATTACAGAGGACCCTGTCTGGCACCGAGGAGCGTGAGAAGTTGGCGGGTGAGGAGAAGGTGTCAGTGGGGGTTGCAGCTATGGAGACGGAGACCCAGTCAGAGATGGTGGTGGAAGTGCCACAAAATGTTGAAAAGGTTAAGGAGGGGGATGAAGATGTTCAAGAAGAAGAAGAAATTAAATTTACTGCAGTTAAAAGAGCAAAGTCAATGAGCCCAAGATAGGTGGAGATGATGGTAAAAGTACTGGACCAGTACGACTACAACTGTCAAAAGCGAAAGTACAGAAAAGTTAATAATAGAAAGAAACTGATAATGCAAAAACTACTTGCGATTGCTGAAGGATAAACTTGGAAAGAAAAGAAATACATTTCAAGTCCAGAAGAGGTGATCGGACATTAAAAATAAAGAGGAAAGGAGACTGGAACGAATTCGTAGAAACATTAAAAGTAAGTAGCACATGTAGTGTACCTGTTTGAAGGACTTAATGTATTTCATTCTAGTTTCACATGAAACAAATCAATTTGTAACATAGATTTTTTTTTTTGTCAGAACGAAGAATTAACAGTTAGAAGGCCAGTTTAGATACCACTGATACCACTAATGTAACACCTGTTATAAAAAAAGAAAAAAATTGATGTTGAATACCAATATATAAAAGAAGTTATACACAAAGGCATTTTAATGAACATGTGTAGACAACTAAATGCTTTGGGCACATACCTGTACCCTTATAATAACCAAAATGGCACCTGTTTTCCAGAATCTATGGAGGTTAAGCCCACTATTGTTGCGAATTTTGCCAGAGGGACCACAACACAAACTGGTCTCGAGCAGTGTGCAAGGTGAGCAAATGAGACTATTTCTGGTGTTGGCTTAAGACTTTTATTAACTTTATTACAGATATAGAAGTTTAATGGTAAACATTTTTTATTTTCTTGTTTCCTAGATACCATCGTCATATCCGATAAAAGTTCTGAGGGAGAAAAAAACGGTCTAAAGCTCCAGGATTATTTTAAAGAAATGAAAGGGAATATAACCGACATCAAGAAAAGAATTAAAAACCTTGAAAATACTTTTGTTGAAATGTATGTGCTGTTTGGAACTGTTCTGCCACAAACCAGTAGCACCTTTAAAGTGTAATACTATTTTTTCACTTTTCATATTCTGCAATAAAAATTGTTTTACTTTTTCCTGCAATAAAACACTGTGTGGTTTATTCTGGGTATTTTACAAATATTAGTTAATAAAAGTTAATGTGACTTTATAAGTTTAATAGTTTATAAAGGTATAAGTTTATAAAGGGTAAATATGAATAGGTTCCCAATATAAATGCAAAGGGTAATAACACACACACAAGTGTAATGTTCTGCAACCAGACAGGTGCAATACGCATGTATACAAAAACACAATTCAGTGATGTGCGGATACCGCACCACGTGGGACTGGTACAGGCATCACAAATTTACATACACACGCCCCCCAGGTAGAGGAAGTATCGGAGGATTGTCGTGGATCAGTCAGAAATTTCTACACACTACACAACGGAAAGGAGATTGGAATGAAAATATTGAACGGTACCACCAACCAAATGAGGCGACAATCATCCATTTGGCCAGACTTTCAACCATCGTGTCACAACACACACTGAACCGACTTTCGAACGAGCAGTTGTATGTCGGCTGATTGAGCCGATTATTGGACAAAAACCCTGTAGTATGTACCCAGCTTTAGGGGTTTGTGCAAAGTGGCTGGCAATAAGCTGTGCAAAATGGCTGGATATAGGATATATACAATAACATTTGTTCAAAAGTGGCTGGCAATGAGGTCTGTGCATTAGGACTGGACAAGTGAGCTATACAAAGCAGGCATTGCCTGGAATCTGTGCAATTTGGCTGCCAAGGGGATCTATTCAAAGGGACCCTTAATGGTATAATCATATGCAAGGGCACTGAGATCTTTGGTAGGAACCCCAAAACTATTACCTCAATTGGGGCCATATTTGTTCTTAAACTGGCTCTGGTCAGGGATACATTTTACATTAATTCTTCATATATGAACATTTATTTTTTTGCATTTATTTGTCCTTTGTCCTATTCCAAAACATTCCTAATTCCTAAAACTATTCTATATTTTACGAAATTGCTAAATCATGTAAGTTGTGTATTGAGCGGATTGCAAAGAGGGTGCCATGAGCAGGGCCGTCTTTTCCATTGGGCACAATGGGCAGGTGCCCAGGGGCCCTGCAGCCCAGGGGGCCCGTCAGAGGCAACGCAAGAAAAAAAAAATGAAAATACTTACCTTGCGGTCAGCTGACAATCCGGCTCCCTCTCTGGTCTACTCCTCCGTGCGGCGCTCGCAGTGCATGTCGGGCGTGAAATCATCACGCCCGCACAACATCCATTGTGGAGCGCGACGGAGGAGGAGACCAGGGAGGGAGCCGGATCGCCAGCTGACCGCAAGGTAAGTATCTTCATCTTTTTTTTTTTTTAGCTTTTTTTTTTTTCTTGCGCTGCCTCTGACAGGCCCCCCTGGGCTGCAGGGCCCATATATATAATAATATATATATATATTTAATATATATATATATATATAGGCACCCCGATGCACGGCTTTGCCCGGGGCCCCAAAATGTTGCTAAGAGGGCCCTGGCCATGAGTGAAAATGTTAGTACAGTTTAGAATGCAATTTTATAGCATAATACAAGTAAGAAGTTTAACCTAAAAAAGCTGGAATAGCAGAGAGATGTAAAGTAGTGCATACAATGAATTTTAATTTTGGAGACAGTTTTATGTCTCTGGCACGTTCCAATAACAAGTTTAATCCCGTGTTTCCTGGAATGCTGACTGACTGTTCCTTGCACCCCTGGGGGTCACACTCTTATTCTGGTTCTGGGTGACAGTCTGTGAGCGGAAATGAGATTCTGCATAGAGCCCCAGGTAGTGGAAAAGGGAAACAGATCGGAGGAAAAGACTGAGAAACCTGTGTGCTGTGGGGAGTGGAGGCTGATGTTGTAGTAAAAAGAAGGAGGGGGCATATGGGGTAGAAAAAAATGCAGAACTTAGACTTAAGAGCCTTGTAAATGAAACGGAAAATACTAATATCCTATACAGCATTGATGATGACTACTTAACCTGTACATAGAATCTCCCTCACTGGCCAGAAAAGCTTATAATCTAATAATGATTGCTGACACTTGGTGAGATTCTGGGGGAGGAAGGGAAGGGGCATTTAATATGTACAGGCTCAGTGCAAAAATGCATCTGTTTGCACATAGTGTAGCCGATTTCACATTCTGCACACATTTGTATGCTACAGCATCTGTCTATGTTCATTGCCTGTCTGAAATAGCTCTGCATGTTCCTTTGTGAATTGAACATACACACCTCAGATGTGCTAGAACAAAGTCATTTCCAAGATCTGTCTATCTGTATTCCCATACCATCACTAAAGAGACATGGCCTTAGTAAGGAAATAATCCTGCACATTTGGACCTGGCTTTAATATTGACTATTCAGGTAAGGAGGTTAAAGTGGTGCATTTTTTTCTACTGTCATATATGTGCTTTGGAAAAGATATACGCAATGCACCAGCAGCTGTATAGTAAGACACCTCCACGCCAGCCATATACTAATCAATATGTCTATGCCTGAAACACCTCTGCAATCAGTTCATTTAAATAAAAGCCAGGGAAATCCACCACATAAACATGCAATGACACAATGGTCACAAAGATATAAATAAAAGTGAAATCATGTATTTTGTGTTGCTGACCTTAGATGCCCACACCCTGACTTTCCTAATATTCTCTAGGAATTATTTTATAAATTCAACTGGAATTCACCAATGCCGAATAAATAAGCTTCTACTGCATTTATAATGCAGCAAGTTGTTCTACAGCTATAGTAAATCATTACAGGTCTTAAGTCTACATTGATGTATATTTTACCACTGTCTGTGATTCACTTAAGAGGTGATGTGTCTAGAAAATACTCAGGAGATGTTATTTTTTTTTGTTACCCTTCAGCAAAGCTGATTGCGATGAAATCCTGGATTCTGTAACATTTACAGTGTAATCCCATAACTCTACCGCTCTAACCACTAGATCGCAGTAGACGAGATAATTCTGACATTCAAACAGACACATCAGCCATGGAATTCATTTCCCAATAAAAAGAAAAGAATGATTCCAGATGCGAGAGGGATGAGGGGGGAGCGATAAGATACTTTCCCTTTATTAAAACAGATAAAAGACCCAGCTGGAGAGGGAGGGGGTTGTGTAATCTATGTGCTTCATATCTCCAGGAAACGGAGATGGCTGATGTAGGGGGCCGTATCCAAACTTCACGTAGAACATAAAAGAGGAGGGAAAAAAAGGAGGTTAGAACCTAAACGGGATATTAAGAGGGATCCAGGAATGTGAACAATTCAGAAAACAAGGACTTGCTAAATTAAAGAAAATACACAGTAGGTGGTGAGAAATATCCAGTTTGGCAACATTCTGATTTCATTACACAAAGATAGCGTCCGCTGTATAATAATTATACTGCTACCTTTCTGAGGCTGCTGGGTCAGGCATGTCACCCAACACTACCGCGGCATTGCATGTTTATCACCGTTATATGCCTTTATATATTTTTTTCTAGGTACTCTTAGTTGTTGAGCCTGGGCATCAATGCTGGTTACGTGCAGTATTGTTTAAATGGACCTAGGAGCACTACAATTCCCATAATTCCATGGTTGCTGAATGAGAGATTCAAAATAGATTGTAATAATTGCATCTAACATACAGAAAAAGGGGAATTTCTGTATAATTGGTCATTACTAAAAAACAAGGCAAATCTCTGAAACCTGGGACTATCCCTCAAAATTAAGCACATTTGGCAGCTTTGTAATTATCATGTTATTACATGGAGAGAGTAATGCACACTAGGCATATTTTGATTTCTGTTTGTTCTTGCACTACAACTCCCAGCATTCTGGTGTAAAATGAGAGCAGGACATATGTATATAAAAACACATGACTTACCGCTGCTAAGCACAAGAGATGTAAATGCATATTCTACTTACATGAAGCCTAACTCATTTGTATGCAGGGCCGGACTAACCCTAGGGCTAACTGGGCTACAGCCCAGGGGCCTCAGGCATCCAGGGGGCCCTTGAAAGTGCTCAGCAGCAGTATTGATCGGTCGGGGGCGGGGGGCGCCCCCGGCGCGATCAATGCTGCTGAGCGCTTTCACTGCGGTCCTTCCCCGGTGCGCTGTAGTCTCCTTACTGAGGAGATCTCGTGAGTCTCACTCTCACGAGATTTCCTCAGTGAAGAGCGTACAGCGCGTCGGGAAAGGACTGCAATGCCAGGAGAAGGAGGTAAGTGCCTTGGGGGCGGCTCGGCTCACCGGGGGGCCCTCACGGGGGAATGGAGGCCCCCTTACCCCAGGGGCCTCCATTCCCTTAATCCGGCCCTGTCTGTATGTCTAAGTCCCTTGCACCCTGGCCTTCAATCCAAAATGCCCCATTTAGAAAAGGCCCTGCAAGATGTATCCAAGATGTTCAAGACAGTAGTTGGCACATTGCTCTGACTATTTTATTATGAATCAAAGCTCCTCTCTCACTGACCCCCCTACCTAATATTGGGGGGGGGGGGGAGGGGGGATGCGTTCCACCAACGGTAGAGCTCTTAGCACACTTCATTGCTGTTGGACATACTGTAGATTTGACAGCACACTACACTGCTATTGTATATACTTTAGATTTGTTAGCACACTGCACTGCTATTGTATATACCATAGATTTGTTAGCACACTGCACTATATACTGTAGATTTGTTCAGGGCCGTTACGGCTCTGGATTTGTTAGCACACTGCACTGCTATTGTATATACTGTAGATTTTTTAGCACACTGCACTGCTGTTGTATATACTGTAGATTTGTTAGCACACTGCACTGCTGTTGTATATACTGTAGATTTGTTAGCACACTGCACTGCTGTTGTATATACTGTAGATTTGTTAGCACACTGCACTGCTGTTGTATATACTGTAGATTTGTTAGCACACTGCACTGCTGTTGTATATACTGTAGATTTGTTAGCACACTGCACTGCTGTTGTATATACTGTAGATTTGTTAGCACACTGCAGTGCTGTTGAAAATACTGTAGCTTTGTTAGCTCGTTCCAGTCCTGTTGGACGTAGTGTCGATTTGTAGGAGATTGTAGTGCTGTTGGACATACTGCATACTTGCCAACCTTTGAGAAGGCAATTCCGGGAGATCCCGGTCAGGGGGTGTGGCTGGAGGGCGGGGTGTGGGGGAATCGCGTCTTTTTGGTCCCCCCCCCCCCCCCCCAACAAAAACGTAATTTTGTTGTGGGGGTGGGGCCAAAATTATGCGTTGATGCGTGAGTTCCATATGCGGGATACTTGCCCGCTCTCCTGGGAATCTGGGAGACCTACCCAAATTCCGGGAGTCTCCCAAACATTCCAGGAGATTTGGCAAGTATGACATACTGTAGATTTGTAAGCACACTACAGTGCTGTTGGACATACTGTAGAGTTGATAGCACACTGCATTGTAATGGAAGCTTCTAAGTTCTAACATAGTTGCCAGCGGTTCCTAATATCCATGAACAGTTCCAAGCTGTAGAGACATTTCCTGAAAATTTTCACGTCTGGAAAGGTCCCTATGTCCTGGCAAACTGCAATGTAAAATGTCTGCTATTCTGAATATAAGAAGCTTTTCTTACAATTTATTTATACTTGCCAACCTCAGGACGTTGGCGTCTGGGAGATGCCAGGGAGGAAGGTAGGTGTGCGGGGGGGGGGGTGGGAGGACTTGGTGAATCGCATCATTTTGGCCCCACCTACGACAGAATGACGAATTGCGTCATTTTGGCTCTAATTCTGCCCACTTCATTACTAAGTGGGCAGATGCAGGAGACTGCCTTACTTTCCTGGGAGTCCGGGAGACCTACCCGGAATTCGGAAGTCTCCCGGACATTCTGGAAGAGTTGACAAGTATGAATTTATTCATAGCTGTATAAGTTTATATTCATGAAAGAGGAACATTTAAATGCAATACAAGACATTGTAGCTACGTTCAGTGAACACGTTGTTCACTGAAATGTAGCATTGTTGGAATTAGTGGCGCTATATAAATAAATGGTGATGATGATGATGATGATGATGAAGGTTGTAGTGCCCCAAGGTCTGCATGGATTGCACCGCACATCATGTACTTACATGCACCTTCCACCAATAAAGGTTCCCTGAAAATAATGTTTAAATGTCAGCAATCATGATGCTCGTTAATGCTGCAGATTTTACAATAATTATTATTTATAAAGCACACATATTCCAAAGCATCATACACAACCAGATGCATATGCTGGGTTTATGACAATACGAAGCTTGGTATATAGCTGGAAAGCTCAAGCTGCTTATTAAATAACTCTGTGTGAAAAACGGCGGTAAACTTTGCCATAATCGTTGTTTCCAGCACTTCGCCTCAGCTGGAAATACATCTGCAAACCGATTCCTGGTTGCAGATGAGCCGTCAAATGTTACCGAGGCACAGACGGCATGTTTTATACATTCGCCTTGAAACAGTCTTAAATGTTTTATGATACCATAAACTGCAGCTCGGGTCCCGTGGATGAGGAAAATATCTAAAATAAAATCACTTGAACTTAATTAACATACAAAAATGTGTTTATTCTCTTTTGCCATCATTCTTTTTCATGTGTGTAGCTTATATTATTTAATTTAACAAGCAGAGTATACAGAGTTCGTCGGAAATAGACTAATAGAGACCATAGCTATTTACCTTCATGCAATATCTATGGGGTACAGGGGTATATTTATCAATGGGCAAAAAGTTCCATTGCCAGCGAAAATTGTCTTTTTGTCAATGATAGTCCTTTGCCGCATACATCAAGGGGATAACTTTTCAATGGCCAAATTTTAAATATTTTTTTCTTCTTCATATTTTTATCTATATTTAAACAAATCTGCTTTTGGTTCCACTGCACATGCACAAACTGGTTAGCTGGGTCACACAGGCACAGATCCCCTGAGACCAGCCAGACAAAGAGATAAGATATATCTCCCGCTGTACCAGTCCAATATCGCTGAGGCAGCTGAGTATCAGATAAATTGCAGCAATAACAGATTTGTTATTTTTATCTCTGTGATAAGTGGCGATGAATAACATATCTGCTTGTTAGTAAGTAGGCCACACATTCTTCCATTACATGTTAGACTGAAAACTTCTGTCTGTTTACAGGAATAAGGTCAAAATGTAATAGATAAGCTGGACACCAGGGGGTATATTTACTAAACAGCAAGTTTGAAAAAGTGGAGATGTTGCCTATAGCAACCAATCAGATTCTAGCTGTCCTTTTGTAGAATTTTGAAACCAGCAGTTTAGTAAATATATTACCAGAAATGTTTACTTTGATATTCGTGTGAGTTCTTACATAATGGACAAGGTGTAATCATAAATAATAACAATGAGAATAAATACACAAAAAATGTATTTGAATCATAGTTTATAAAATGTTTATAAAAAGATTGGATGACATTGAGTATAAATTTCCAACCACCTTCCACTTTAGTAACACACATTTTATAAAAGGAAACATTTTCATATTAAAATATTACTCCGATTAGCCTCAGATATGGCTTAAATGAATAAGGATATCATAATATCAGGACTGCATTTTTCTACATGTGACAATATTGTGTATGTGGAGATCTTTGTTACATTGTTTGGAGTGTTTTGAAAAAGCTCTTCTCCGTTAAAGTGCCAATAGTCTATTCAAAGTATAGGATCAGATGTAACGACCACCATCTTTGAGCAAGATTAAGATGGAAATTTGCCTTTTCCACCCCTTTATCTCATTTAAATAATGTAAGGAAAGGAAATCTCGTTTCTCACTCTTCTGCAAAACTCTGCACAACCATGTACACACCGCATAAGGCATTTCCAGGGAATGCCCTCACCCTGCGCAACTCATCCCCTCAGCCTTAGCATCTTGCTCAGCAAGCCCATCTACCTTGGTGGGAATCTAGGCACAGAAGCACAAATCATGGGACGTGGCTGGATCAAAGCCAATTTTGCACTGAGCAGTGAGACTTCCACTTTCTAAATGACCTATATAAAATCTCTCTCCCTCTGATTTGATGGTTAGTTCACCAGCCCCCATGTATCTGATTTATTGCCAATTGTTAATAATCACATACATTTTCTCAGTATTTGATAGGTTGTCTGCTCTAACCAGTGGAGTCTATGAGTATCCAGGTTTGTATTATATAATATTTGCTAACACTATAAGGTAAACTTAAGCAAAGGACTTTTTGTATGGCTTTGCTTCCAGATGCTTTATATGGTCTTATTTTTGCCATGTATTTTCTTTTCAAAATGAGAAGACTGAGGACATGAGCATCTCTGATGTGAATTATACCACATTCAGTGCTTGGAATAAAGCTAGGTACACACTACAGAAAATGATGTGATATTTTTAACGATTTCACCAACGACTGAAAAAAAAGTCCTGATCAGCATGCTGATTCATGTGTACACAATATAAATGTTTTACAAGCTTTACTTTCAGATCTGTGTTCTTTATCTGTCATAACCGTCAGCTGAAAAGATCCTGATTCTGCACACTCCATAGAGATCTATGGACACCACCGTTTGTGAGTGAATACATACTGCAGAATTAGAACAATATTGTCCCATCGTTGAATGAGATTTTCAGTCCGGTTTAAGAATAAAATGAAACCATATGATGTGCTTTGGAATGATAAATGTTCAACGTTGGAGCACACCCACTAATGTGATATTGGGCCGAACAGTTGTTTTTTCTTGCGATAAGCCCGATAATCAGCTGAAAAACCTGTAGGGCCTGATTCAGGAAAGGAATGCAAAAAAAGAAGTAACTTTGCACCTGGGCAAAACCATGTTGTATTGGAGGGAGAGGTAAATTTAAAATGTGGGGACAGATTTAAAGTTGGGGTAGGACATATCCTAGATCAACTTTAAATTTCAGTGTAAAAATAAAGGTATCACTTATTTGTGTGTTACATGACAAAACAGCCAGTATTTTCCTTATGTGCAAAATAATAAACTAATTTGGACCCCTTGCATTGCAGCATGGTTTGTCCAGGATCAAATTTTACTCCTTTTTTGCCTTACTTTCCTTAATGACTCAGGCCTGTAGTGTTTACCCAGTGCCTATTATAATAGGACAAACAAAGGTTTCCATAAAGACCCAAAGATCCGGATGGCAAATAAAATAGCCTAGTGGAGCACTCTCCGGGCAATGAGTTCAAATGAAAGTAACAGCCTGAGGGAAATCTGCAAGAGATAGCGCTGCCATTATTGAGGGTGAGCCACCAAGAGGGTTGTCAAAAAGGAAGCTGCAATAGAGAGAGTGAGCGCTGCCAGTATCAGAAAGGGAACTACTAGTTTCAGGGAGAAAGTTGCCAGAGAGAGAAAAGATAGCGAAATCTGTCCAGAGGATGCCAAGATTTAGTCCAAGTGCCCTAAAGGTGTCCTGATTCAGTCCAGGTATTCAGACAGAATCCAGGTCCATTCCAGGTGTCGACTGGGAATCCAAAGCTGTTCCAGTAGGGTATCCAAGTGCCTGCCTTTGCTATTGCAGCTACTATATGGCTTGTCCCTTCTACCTGGTATATGTGTGTGAATAATCACCAGTTATTTCCTTTCAAGTGAACAGAGATTTTCTGTCAACACCTGGTAGACATCTATAAGAGCTGCAGATCCTGAAAAGCAGTATTCCGACTTGGGTGGCGACACAGGGCCTGAGTCATTAAGGAAAGTAAGGCAAAAAAAAGGAGTAAATGTTCTCTGGGACAAAACATGTTACAATGCAAGGGGTGCAAATTATTTTGCACGTAAATTAAATACTGGTTGTTTTTTCATGTATACACAAATACTTGATAGCTTTATGTTTACACTAAAATTTAAAGTTGAAGTAGAACATGCCTTATTCCAATTATTAATCTGCCCCCAAATTTTAAATATACACCCCCCTCCAATGCAACATGTTTTTGCCCAGGTGCAAAGTTACTTCTTTATTAGTCTTTATTAGTGCTAGCATGTCTGACGCCCCCTTGCAAAAAATAAATTTTGTGCCCTCAAATCATATAATAAACTTTAATAAAGAGAGTAATAGAAATAAATACATTAAATACCAAACATTTATTGTTTACTCCTAAGTCCTCCACGATCGCGGCGTTCCTATTTTCTCCTCCATTTGCACTGAATGTCGGGCGTGACATCATCACGTCACGCCTGACATTCAGTGAGGAGCAGCGAAGAGAGGAAGAATCAAGAAGACAGAAGATAGAAGAAAAGAAAAGGAAATAGATGAAAGAAGCCAATAGAAAGGTAAGTAAAGGAACGGAGGCTAGGGGAGGAAAGCAGAAAGGCACAGTGAGATGAAGTAGGGGAAGGGGTAGCATGGCACAGTGAGATGAAGAATGAGAGGGGAGCAGCATGGCACAGTGAGATGAAGAAGGAGAGGGGAGCAGCATGGCACAGTGAGATGAAGAAAGAGTGAGGGAGCAGCATGGCACAGTGAGATGAAGAAGGAGGGGCAGCATGGCGCGGTGAGATGAAGAACAAAAGGGGAGCAGCATGGCACAGTGAGATGAAGAAGGAGAGGGGAGCAGGATGGCACAGTGAGATGAAGAAGGAGGGGCAGCATGGCACGGTGAGATGAAGAAAGAGTGAGGGAGCAGCATGGCACAGTGTGATGAAGAAGGGGGGAGCAGCATGGCACAGAGTGATGAATGGGGCCAGGTAAAGGGGGGAAGCAGCATGGAGGGCATGTGATGGCACAGGGGGCTTGTGGCAATGAGGTCTCTCCAATTAATTATTTAATGGCAGTGATGGTTGTGGGAAATAGCTATATATTTATGAAATGTAAATACTATTAATTTATTGCTGGGGCTGTTCTGAGGGAGGGAAATAGGCTTATTTATTAAATGGGAATACTAATATTTCAATGTTGGGGCTGAAGGAAAACCTAATGATTAATCGTGGGCGCTATTGATTTAACGCCGAGGCTGGTTGGAAGTTTCTAAATGCAGCCATTTTTTTCTATATAGGGCCCCCATTCCAGGACCCAGACAAGCCGCAACTAAAGAAACCAGCAGCCACAGGTGGTGAAAGTGACAAGAACAGGTAGGAGAGAGCAGGAGAGTCTGTTTTAGGTTGTGATTCTAGTGGAACAATCCCAATTTTTGGAGACTGTTCTGCCCAATGTAAGGTGCAGGCCAAGTCTGTGAACTCTTTATGTACACACTGCATTCTTTATATACTACACGTTGGTGCTAGATGTCCTTCATGCCAATGCAGTTTTTTTCTGTAGGAGGGTGGCCTACCGCTTTTCACCTGCTAGCCACGCCCCAATGCTGCATAGGCGCGCCCACGATTGCACGACAACAGCTACTTCTGTGCGCCAAATTTTTTACCATGCTCAACCATAAGGGGGGCCCCATGAAATTGCTGTACCGAGGTCGTAAATTCCTCTTGGTAGCCCTGTTTGTGCAGCTCCATGTGCAGCTCCTCACACTGACAGTGTCAGGGAGTGACGACGTTACTCCCAACACTGTCAGTAAGCAGGGATCCCGGAACAGAGATGGGGGCACCGGGAGCTGTGCTTTTTTTTTTTTTTTAGTAAGCTGGGCAGGTGGACAGCAGAGAAGACAGGCGGAGAAATGCCTCTCCGGCAGGCCCCCCCGCCTTGTTTACCCCGCTTACAGCGTTCTGCAGGCCCTGTATGGGACATTGGGAGCATGTTAAGCGGGATCAGATTTATTTTGAAAAATAGGTACTTGAGTCTGTTCAAGACATCATTTGCCAAAATTACGTAGATTCAACAAACTGAAATGCCTAAGTTCTAAAGCTATTACTATTGCTACTTGTGTGTTTATGGGCAAAAAAATTTCAAACAGACGTTTTTCAGCTTGCAATTGTGGCTGGCTATTTAGATAACAGCTTGAATTTTTTAGATTAAAAGCTTTCTTGGCACTAGTTTGTAAAATTATAGGTGATGAATAATTGACAGCTATGGTACTGTCTGGTATTATTATCCTTTATTAATAAAGCTTCCACATATTATGCAGTGCTGTACTCCTGTTGAGGGGATACAATCAAATGACATGAAACAGAAGGTAAAGATGGCCCTGTCCAAATGAGCTTGCAATCTAAGAGGTGTTGGGGATAATTACTAATTAATCAGTTTCATTTGTTATACGATAAAATCCACTTTCCCTTATAACTATTGTTTGAGTGGCAGGGGGTTGTGTGTTTTTCAGATACGGCTTCTGGGGCAATTTTTTTCCCACACTGATGTGCTGCGTCTAGTTGCATGACCGTTATCTCTTCATCTTCACTGCTTGAAACCACTTCACAAGCACTTCCTGAAAATTGGTGTTCTAATGTAATTTAATTTTGTGAGGCACGTGTTTTCCACACATTCCATTTTTTGTGTTTTGGGGGATTGTAAATAAGTTAGATAAGTGCCCATCAGCAGCTCTTTTCTTTCTTCATTACCATTGACATTTGATGCCTGAACTAGATTTTGATTTAACACTTGGTGATACATTTTCATCCTTTTCTGTCAACAGTTAGCGAGAGAGAAGAGTAAATGTTAATTCTTTACGTCCATCTGAAGATGATTATCACATTGCAATAATACTGTGACATGATTTTCATTTTACAACTGGTTTGTTGGATATCTACAAAAGCACTGCTGTGGCTTCAGGCTGTACTACCACCTCAAGTGTTGAACATTTCGGTTCACCACATTAAAATAGCTGCAGAAAGCTTTGTGTGTGGGAGGACCAATCAGAAGCCACATTGTCCGGCATCTCTGTGGTCCTTACACTCACACACCACTCCAAAGTGTCACACAGCCCTAGTTTAAGCACAAAGCCCAGTGAAAAGAGCTGTACGGAGGAGGGGCGAAGCTATAGTACTCCAGATGATAGTGCAGCTTTAAGGGAAGTTTGTCTCTTTTTTTGGAGCTACTTTTGTCCATGCAAGTTCATTCTTTATAAAATAATTAACAGTAAATACAAGTGAACTGGATATTGCAGCTTCACAAGGAAAAGGGGCTTTAATTAGAGGGGGAGGACAGACTGACTAATGATTAGTACAAACCAAAATTGTGTTTTGCTCCAGTCAAGTGTGTGGTAAAAAATTCACTGGTTGATATCACAATATTTATTTGTACATCTATATAGGTAGTAGCGATAATGACAAGTTAATAAAAAAATAAATAAATGTTTGTCAGTCAGTGTGGGTCAAAAAAATACAGCAGGAAAAGATAGCAATGAATTACCTGCATAATTCTACACCTTGGCAATGGCGCTGATGAAGAGTACTGGAAAGTAGTCTGTCTTGCAACAGTCACTGGATTTAAACAAGTACAAAGGTTCAGACCACAATTATTTGCTTGCGTATTTTTATACCTAGATAACTAAATGTGCTAGTGACAAGTACAAAGCAATTGTGTTTTGAAGCAGATAATGTGTTGTAATGAGCATGTAAAATCAGACAGGTAATACTGCAGTACTACTTACCATATATGTTCACTGACCACTGGTTTTGGTTTTGGATCTGGATTACCTTCGTGTTTTGGTTTTGGTTTTGGTTTTGGCAAAACCGCCCTTGTGTGTTTTGGTTTTGGATTCTTTTTTTTTCTTTCTAAAATCCCTATTTTCTTTGCTAAAATCACATAATTTTGCTTTTTTTGTTCCTACATTATTATTAACCTCAATGACACTAATTTCAAGTCATTTGCAGTCAATTTTGACCACCTCACAGGTCACAATATTATTTTCATACACTTTCAAACAAAGACTGCAGCGACCTGGCTGGATGCTAAGCGACAGAGCAATGGCACAAACACACGGCAGTTCCTAGTACATCTAGGAAACATTGGTACACAGCAGTGGCAGAAAAGAAAAGTGGTGCAAGATGGAATTGTCCTTGGATCATGAAATCAGTTATGGTTCATTTGATCGCTCCACCCGTTTCTTGGATAATTGTGTTAAATCTACAGCTAATACATAGCGACGATCGCTGATCCCCCCTGGGATGTGTGCTTTAATCAGACCCAGACCAATCCAGGGTACCATCCTCAGCCTCATCCTCACCCTCATCAGTTTGTACATCATCCTCACACAATATTAATTCATCAGCGCTGGAATCCACCATTACAAACATCTCAGTATTTTGATGTAATTGGCGGGAAAAGCCTTCCTCATGGAAATTGAAGTTAATTTTTATGAACATCATCTTTTCCACAGTTTGAGGAATTAGCCTCCTACGCCAATCGCTGACAAGGTTCCCGGCTGTGCTGAAAACTCTTTCCGATTACACACTGGAGGGTGGGCAGCTAAGGCAGTGCAAAGCGAATTGGTACATGGGTCTCCAAATTCCCTTTTTTTCCTCCCAGTATGCAAAGGGACTGTCTGATGTGTCTATTTCTATGCGGTCATTAAAATAATCCTCCACCATCCTTTGGATGTTGATAATAGGATCAGGTTGAATTACGGCAGAGGTGTTACATTTCTTGGTCAATTCTTTTAGACCAGACCAAATGTGAAAATGTTGTGCCGAGTCATCTGCATCATCCCTGGGCCTCTTGGGAAAGCTAAGTTTTTTCCTAGCAGCAGTTGACTGAGAAAATGAAGAAGGAGACGCTGTCCTGTCACGTAACACTTCAGCTGTCGTCTTGCTCACCAGGAGCTCCTTGCATCTCTTCAGATCTGGGTCAGTTGGAAACAAAGAGAAGACATAGCTCTTAAACCTAGGATCAAGCACAGTCGCCAAAATGTAGTAATCGGATTTTAAGATTTTGATAACTCTTGCATCCTGGCGAAGCGAAAAAAGTACTTGATCTACAAGTCTAACATACTTAGCGTACTTGCTTTGTCTCATCTCCTCCTTCAGTTTCTCAAGCTGCTATTCCAAAAGTCTAATTAAGGGAATCAATGGACTCAAGCTAGCAGTGTCTGAACTCACTTCACAGGTGACTACTTTGAATGTTTTCAGCACTTTGCACAACACGGAAAGTATTCTCCACTGCGCTTGAGTAAAATACATCCCCCTCTTTTCCCAATGTCATGGCTTGTGGTGTAAGTCTGGATGGCTTTTCGCTGTTCCTCCATCCGCAAAAGCATATACAGGGTGTTATTCCACCTTGTCACCACCTCTTGCTTCAGTTGGTGGCAGGGCAAATTAAATTGCTCTTGTAGCTGCTGCAATCTCCTACATGCTGTTGCAGAATGCCGGATATGTCCAGATATTTTATGGGCCACAGTCAGCATCTCCTGCACGTCCCTGTCATTTTTTAAAGAGCTCTGCACCACCAAGTTTATTGTGTGAGCAAAACAGGGAATGTGATGGAGATTTTTTAATTAAGTCTTGCAACATAACCATACAGTAATATTACCAAAAGGTGGCACCATTTTTTTTATAAAATCACAAACCACAAAGTAAGGCACTGGAAATCTGTTATCCAAGCTCAGACAGAGTCCGGCAATATAAATAGGACTATAAATACATATATATAAAAAAAATAAAACCCGCATAAAATAGAAAAGGGTGCCACCACTAAACCATAACACATCCAAATACAAATTCACAAACACACTTCCCACCGCAAAGAAGCAAGCTGTAGGTGCATGCTAAGCCATACTTGAAAAAACATTTAACCACCAAAATCTAAGGGGTGAAAGAATAGGAAGAAAAGCCATTTAGAAAGGAGAAAGCGCCGGACTTTGACCTCCCTACGGAGGCCTCAGACCCCGCCAGAGTCTGAGCCAGTTGGCATTGTTCATCCGACGTCCCTCCATATCCCTCAACTTCCACACCTCGTGGAGAATGTCACCCACCACCACTTCACAAGGTGTTACGGACTTACCTTATCCCCGCCGCTCCGTCCAGCCGCACTTCCGCATTCAGGACCATGTGACCGCACCCGGAGGCGGTCACATGACCACAACCTAGAGGCGGGGATTTTGAATCCCCTTCTGTATAAAAACCTCACTCTGACACTCGCTGAGTGTCAGAGCAACACTTACCTGTTCCTGGCTCCTGCTCTTCGTGGATTGCAGTGTCTTCCTGTTTCCTGTGTCTCCTGTGTGCTGATCTCTGCCTGTTTGACTTCCCTGGCTCTCTATTCCCTGTGTACCGACCCGGCTTGCTGACCATTCTCCTATTCTTGTGACCCGTGTACCGAACCTGGCTTGTTGACTCCGAGTTGCCTTCTGATTCTGCCTGACTCCATTCCTGTGTACCGAACCGGCTTGTTGACTCCGCTACCACCGCTTCACTCCGCTGTACTACATCTTGAGGCGAACCTGGGGACCGCGACCTGCGACTCCTGGCAGCGAAGCCCACCCCGCCTTGCGGCGGTTCTTGGTGAACACCGGGGAGATCGTTAGACTCCGCACCTCAGGTAAGCCAGCGCTAATCAAGATTAGTAATATAGTATCCAGAATCTGTTACAGTTTGCTCTGACCATGGATACCACAGCTAAAGATCTGTTGGAGCATTTAGTAGGAAGGATGGATAAACAAGCAGCTAACCAAGAGCAACTTTTAAAATTCCTAAATAGTCTATCCACTCGCTTGGATGTTGTCCAGAACACCCTAGTGGCTGGTGGATCACCTGGGCCGGCAGTGGCCCCTGTACCTCAGGCCGCAGCAGCAGCTTCTTCCTCGCAGCTACGGTTACCTAACCCACCTAAGTTCGATGGAGACCCTAAAAATTGCAGAGGATTTTTAAATCAATGCTCCATACAATTCGAGCTTCTACCTGGGAACTTCCCCTCCGGAAAAACGAAAGTGGCCTATGTGATTTCGTTATTGTCCGGTCAAGCTTTAGCATGGGCTTCCCCCTTGTGGGAGAGGGACGACCCCATTCTACATAACTTCAATCTCTTCTTGTCCACCTTCAAGAAAATATTTGATGAGCCAGGAAGGGTGTCCAATGCCGCTTCCGGCTTACTATGTCTCCGCCAGGGAAACCAGTCTGTGGGGCAGTATGCGGTCCTCTTCAGAACCATGGCCTCTGAACTTCGCTGGAACGATGAGGCTCTAGTAGCTACATTCTGGCAGGGCCTTTCAGACCGAATCAAAGACGAGTTGGTATCCCAGGAACTCCCTACGTCTTTGGACGACATTATCTCCCTCTGTGTCAAAGTTGATTTGCGTTTCAAGGAACGTAATTCTGAGAAGGAACAGTCGCGGCGTAGCATGATTCGCTTGGCCCCCAACTTCCAAACCCCTGTTCTTCCCCCTGAAGAGCCCATGCAACTTGGGAGGACCCGCTTATCAGCCGAAGAGAGGGAGAGGAGATTTCGGAACAAGCTGTGTTTATATTGTGGAGAGAGTGGCCATCTTCTGAGTTCTTGTCCCAAACGCTCGGGAAACGACAGGGCCTAACGAGTTCTGGAGCTGTGTCGTTGGGCCTCTTTTCTCAGTGTCAGTCAGTTCCCAATAGTAATGATTGCCTGTCTATTCCCATTTCCCTTCAGTTAGGACAAAAGACCTTCCCGCAGTTGGCTCTTCTAGATTCCGGAGCCGCAGGAAATTTCATTTCTGCCACAGTAGTTAAACAATTCGCTATTCCCACACAAGCCTTGGAACAACCCATCTCTCTGATGGCCATTGATGGGGGAAGAATCCCTGAGGGGTCCATCCTGGTACGCACTATTCCTCTTCTACTTCAGATAGGAGCACTTCATCGGGAGAAGATTTCTTTTCTAGTAATACAAAGATCTACCAACCCAGTCATCCTAGGACTTCCTTGGTTTCGTGCCCACTCTCCCACCTTGGACTGGAAATCTGGTCACATATTGTCCTGGGGACAGTCCTGCTTCTCTCGCTGCCTACAGAGAGTGGTTCCCCCGAATAGTCCCAGACGTACCCAAGAATTTCCTGTGACTCTCCTGCCTGAGCCATACCAAACCTTCTCTGATGTTTTCTGTCAACAAGAGGCCACTAGACTTCCCCCTCACAGAATCTGGGACTGTGGCATTGATCTGATACCTGGTAAACCCATTCCCAGGGGCCGGGTTTACCCCCTTTCCCTCCCGGAATCTAAGGCTATGGAGGAGTACATCCAAGAAAATCTAAACAGGGGCTTCATCCGCAAGTCTGCCTCCCCAGCTGGGGCTGGCTTCTTCTTCGTAAAAAAGAAAGATGGGGGCCTCCGCCCTTGCATTGATTACAGAGGCCTGAATGCCATTACCGTTAAAAATCGGTATCCACTGCCACTGATTTCTGAACTATTTGACCGGATCAAGGGTGCCACCATCTTTTCTAAACTTGACCTCAGAGGAGCGTATAACCTTATACGCATTAAGGAGGGGGATGAATGGAAGACGGCGTTTAACACCCGAGACGGCCACTTTGAATATCTGGTCATGCCTTTCGGGCTATGCAATGCCCCAGCCATATTTCAGAGCTTTATGAATGAGCTGTTTCGAGACCTCTTGTACCAATCTGTAGTCATCTACTTGGACGACATTCTCATCTTTTCTCAAGATCTAGCATCTCATCGTACTCATGTATTGGAGGTCCTCTCTCGTATCCGAAGAAATCAGTTATTTTGCAAATTAGAGAAATGCACCTTCGAGCAGAGACAAATTCCCTTCCTGGGATATATTATTTCGGGCACCGGTCTACAGATGGATCCCACAAAATTGAAAGCCATACTTGACTGGCCCCAACCTTCAGGCCTTAAAGCCACTCAACGCTTCCTAGGATTCTCCAACTATTATCGTCAATTTATCAAGGGGTACTCCTCTCTCGTGGCTCCCATCTATTATTATTATTATTATTAATTTTTATTTATAAGGCGCCACTAGGTGTCCGTGGCGCCGTACAGGGACATACAGAGACGCGATACAGGGTGAGACAGCACGGTACAGTTAACAAAAAGCACAGTAACTCAGAAGCTCAAAGTACAGCTAGATGAAAGGTGAGAGCCCCCTGCGGTGAAGCTAGAGGGGCAGGAGGACCCCACGGAAGAGACAAGGAGCTGGAGAGCAGAGTTAAGGTGGTGGAGAACAGGAGGAGAGGAGGCCCTGCTCAAAGGAGCGTACAATCTAAGGGGAGGGTAGGACGGACAGAGACACAAGGGTGGGAGGAGGAAAGGGGGAGAACGGAGAGAGGGAGAGGGGGGAGAGGAGAATTAAGAGGAGGGAGGCAGGAGGAGGGCAGGATAGGGACGGCGGTAGGTGGGAGGCTGGAAGGAGGTCGGTTAGGTGGGGGACTGGAAGGCTTTGAGGAAGAGGTGGGTTTTTAAGGCCCGTTTGAAGCTGGACAAGTTGGGGGATGTTCTGATGGAGCGGGGGAGCTGGTTCCAGTGAAGGGGGGCAGCGCGGGAGAAGTCTTGGATGCGAGCATGGGAGGAGGTGACCAGGGGGGAGGTGAGGCGACGGTCATTAGCCGAACGCAGAGGGCGGGATGGAGCGTGGATGGAAATAAGGTTGGAGATGTAGGGAGCAGTGGAGTTGGAGAGAGCCTTGAAGGTAAGTGTAAGGAGCTTGAACACTATTCTGTAGGGGAAGGGGAGCCAGTGAAGGGATTGGTATAGGGGGGAGACAGAAGAGGAGCGGCGAGAAAGGAAAATGAGCCGAGCGGCTGCATTCAGTACAGAGCGAAGGGGAGCGAGATGAGAGCGGGGGAGGCCGGTAAGGAGGAGGTTGCAGTAGTCCAAGCGGGAGATGATAAGAGCGTGGACAAGAGCCTTAGTGGCATCTTGGGAGAGGAAGGGCCGAATGCGTGCGATATTCCGCAGCTGGAAGCGGCAGGATTTGGCGAGAGAGAGAATGTGAGGAGCAAAGGAGAGAGAGGAGTCAAGGATGACACCGAGGCAGCGAAGTTGAGGAACAGGGGAAATAGAGGAGTTGAGGACAGAGATAGAAAGATCGGAAGGGGAGGGGGAATGAGCAGGAGGAAAAACAATAAGTTCGGTTTTAGCGACATTAAGTTTAAGGAATCTGGAGGACATCCAGGAGGAGATGGCAGAGAGGCAGGCAGACACCCTGGAGAGGAGGGAGGAAGAGAGATCGGGAGAGGAAAGGTAGAGTTGGGTGTCATCGGCATAAAGGTGGTACTGGAGACCAAAAGAGCTGATGAGTTTCCCCAGGGAAGAGGTGTAAAGAGAGAAGAGTAGGGGTCCGAGAACAGAGCCTTGGGGGACCCCTACTGGAAGGGAAGAGGGGGGGGAGAGGGATCCAGAGGTGGAGACAGAGAAGGAACGGTCAGCAAGGTAGGAGGTGAACCATGACAGGACCGGGCCGGAGAGGCCAAAGGATTGAAGGGTGAGGAGCAGGAGCGGGTGGTCAACGGTGTCGAAGGCCGCTGAGAGATCCAAGAGAATGAGAAGGGAGAAGTGGCCCCTGGCTTTCGCGGAGAGGAGATCATTAGTGACTGTGGCCAGGGCAGTTTCAGTGGAGTGGAGGGGGCGGAAGCCAGATTGAAGGGGGTCAAGGAGGGAGTGGTCAGAGAGGTAGGTGGAGAGGCGGCTGCAGACGAGCCTCTCAAGTAGTTTGGAGGCAAAGGGGAGAAGAGAGATGGGGCGATAGTTAGAGAAAGAGGTGGGGTCAAGGTTAGGTTTCTTAAGAATGGGGGATACAAGGGCGTGTTTGAAGGAGGAGGGGAAGATGCCGGCGGAGAGGGAGAGATTAAAGAGGTGGGCGAGGTGGGAGCAGGTGGCGGGGGAGAGGGAGCGGAGTAGGTGGGAGGGGATGGGGTCCAGGGGACAGGAGGACGGAGGGGAGGATGAAATAAGAGAGTGTACTTCTTCGCCCGTAGTGGGGCGAAAGGAGAAGAGGGGGCGGTGGCGGGTGGGGGAGGGAGGAAGTGTGGGGGGGGGGCGGAAGATGGGAGGAGGTGATTTCGAGTCGGATGGCCTCAATTTTCGAGGAGAAGAAGGAGGCAAAGTCGGTGGCGGTAAGGGAGGAGGGGAGAGAAGGGGCGGGTGGGGACAGGAGGGTGTTGAAGGTGGCGAAGAGGCGGCGGGGGTTGGAGGACTGGGAGGAGATGAGGGATTTAAAGAAAGATTGTTTGGCTAGAGAGAGGGCGGAGCTATAGGAAGAGAGGATGAACTTAAAATGGAGAAAATCAGCCAGGGAGCGGGATTTTCTCCAGTATCGTTCAGCCGTGCGGGAGCATTTTTGGAGGAAGCGGGTGAATTTGGAGTGCCAGGGTTGGGGTTTGGAGCGACGGGGGTTGACAGAGTGGGCCGGGGCGATGGCGTCAAGAGCGGAGGTGAGAGCGTGGTTGTAGAGGGAGACCGCCAGGTTGGGGCAGGCCTGGGAGGAAAGGGGGGAAAGGAGAGTATCGAGAGTAGCAGACAGGGTGGCAGGATCGAGGGCGTCAAGGTTGCGCCTGGACTGAGCAGGAGTGGGGGGCGTGGGGTGGGGAGCGGGAGGGGAGGAGAGAGAGAAAGAGAGGAGGTGGTGGTCGGATAGAGGAAAGGGAGAGATGGAGAAATCAGAGAGATTACAGAGGTAGGAGAAGACTAGGTCAAGGGAGTGACCAAGGCAGTGGGTAGAGGAAGAGGTCCATTGTGTGAGGCCAAGAGAGGAGGAGAGGGTGAGCAGCTTAATGGACGCAGGGTCAGAGGGGTTGTCGATGGGGAAGTTAAAGTCGCCGAGGATGATGGAGGGGAGGTCAGAGGAGAGGTGGTGAGGAAGCCAGGCGGCAAAGTTGTCGATGAAGAGGGAGGTGGGACCAGGGGGGCGGTAGATGACGGTGACTCTGAGGTGGATGGGGTAGAAGAGACGGATAGAGTGGGATTCAAAAGAGGAGAAGGTAAGGGAGGGTTCAGGGGGGATGACACGGAAAGTACAGGCGGAGGAGAGGAGGAAGCCCACACCGCCGCCTGGGCGGGCGCCAGGTCTGGTGGAGTGGGTGAAGGAGAGGCCACCATAGGAGAGGGCGGCGGGGGAGGCGGTGTCAGAGTCAGAGAGCCAGGTTTCCGTAATGGCAAGAAGGTTAAAAGAGTTAGACAAGAAGAGGTCGTGGATAGCGGTGAGTTTGTTGCGGACAGATCGAGCATTCCAGAGGGCACAGGAGAGGGGGAAGGAGGAAAGAGGAGAGATAGGGATGAGGTTGGCAAGGTTGGCAGAGCGCTGGGGAGAGCGGGGGCAAGATGGTGAGGTGGGGCAGCGGGAGAGAATGGGAATGGCGTTAGGACAGGGCGGCATGGTGGGGGGGAGAGAGAGGCGCGGAAAGGGGGGGATGCAGAGATGAGCAAGGGAGACAGAGAGAGGGCTAAGGGAGGATGCCAGGAGGGCAGAGGAACAGGTAGCAGGTGACGGGGAGACAAAGGACACGAAGAGAATGAGGGTAGAGAGGGAGTCAGTTAATGAGGCTAGAGGTGGAAGGGAGAAAAGGTGTGGCAAGTGGAAAACAAGGCAGGAGGAAAACAGTGAGTGATGGAGTGAAAACAGTGAGTAATGGAGACAATAAAATGGCGTAACAGTGGATAATAGAGACAAAACCAGTGAGACAAAATAATGGAGTAACAGTAGATAATAGAGACAAAAACAGTGAGAATGGAGAGAATGAATAACAGATGGTAACAGGAAAATAAAAATAGAGGCAATAAAACAGGCTATAGAAGCAAGTGGCAATAGGTAACAGGCAATAAATGGCAGTAAACAATGGGTGCCTAAATGTGGCTAGGAGCTGTTCAGAGTGGCAAGCCAAGCCAGGGGAAGAGTTCGAGATTCCAGGGAACAGTCAGGGAAAATGTCAGAGGTGTGATCCAGAGAAACAATAGTGTAGTCCGTAGACGTTACCTGGAGAGCATGGGTGAAAGTTAGAGGAGAGCCAGGAGACATCGAAGGAGGGGCAGCATCCGTGGACGTCAGAGGTGGCATCGGAGATAGTCCAGGGCATGGATGGAGGGACCGTGGGCAGCGGAGGCAGCGATGGAGACAGACCCGGGCGTGGAAGGAGGTAACATAACCTTGAGTTACTCGCCAAGGGAAGTTGCTTGTAGCTTCAGGGTGCTGGTGAGGGCTTAGATGGGTGAGTAGTTGATGGAATCCTGCTCAAGTCAAAACCGGAGGGTAACTGCAGAGTGGAGAGGCAGCGGAGGCGAGGAGGCCGGCGGAGGCAACGGAGTCCATCAGGAGGAGGCCTCAGAGCGGGTCGGTCCGGGGAACACTGGAGCGAGGTGGAGAGGTGCGGCACTTGAGGCCGGGGGTGAAACCGGAAGTAGGCCACGCGGCCAGCAGCAGGAAGAACCAGGAAGACAGCCGGGGAAACACTGGAGCGGAGTGGAGGGCGGTCGTCTGCGGGAGGAGCGCTGAGAAGAAGCTGGAGCAGCGCAGGCCGAAGGCTGAACCCAGACAAGGTGGAGAGGTGCGGCAGTCGAGGCCGGGGATGAAACCGGAAGTAGGCCTCGCGGACGGCAGCGGGAGGATCCGGGAAGACATCCCATCACAGCATTGACCCGCAAATCTGCTGATGCTGGTATTTGGTCCTCTGAGGCTATCCAAGCCTTTATATTATTAAAGTCTCTCTTTTCATCCGCACCCATTCTTCAACAGCCAGATTGTTCTCGTCCCTTTGTCCTGGAGGTAGATGCCTCTTCTGTTGGCACAGGAGCCGTACTATCACAGCGAGGTCCTTCTGGAAAACTTCATCCCTGCGGATTCTTTTCCCGTCGCTTTTTACCTGCTGAGAGGAATTATGGGATTGGCGACAAAGAGCTCCTGGCCATCAAATTGGCTCTCTCCGAATGGAGACATTTACTAGAAGGAGCGCAATTCCCTATCACCATATATACCGACCATAAGAATTTGCTTTACTTACGCACTGCCCGATGTCTAAATCCTCGTCAAGCAAGGTGGTCCTTATTCTTCTCACGCTTTGATTTCAACATCACTTTTCACTCAGGATCTAAGAACACGAAGGCAGACGCCTTATCTCGCTCTTTTGATCCAGCTGACATGGAATCCTCGGAAGATAAGAAATTCATTGTAAATCCATGTCAAGTATTGGCAGCTACACACCTGAAAAAGGGTTGTCCTCCAGGCAAAACATTCATCTTGCCACATCTACGCACCCGGCTCCTTCACTGGGCTCATCACTCACTCTTCTCTGGGCATGCCGGCATTCGCAAGACCTGGGACTTATTGTCCCGAAGCTACTGGTGGCCTTCCTTGCTGGAGGATGTGAAGAGATTTGTTGCTGCTTGTTCCAAATGTGCTCAACACAAGACCTCTAGGAAGAAGCCTTATGGATGCTTGCTCCCATTACCCATTCCTGATTACCCTTGGTCACAGATCTCCATGGATTTTATCACGGACCTTCCCCCTTCCAAATCCTGTACTGTAGTGCTTGTGGTCACGGATCGCTTCTCTAAAACAGCCCACTTTTTTGCTCTCAAAGGCCTTCCTTCTTCCTCCTCCTTAGCCGATATTTTTATTAAAGAAATATTTCGCCTCCATGGCTGTCCTCAACATATTGTCTCCGATAGGGGATCACAATTCATATCAAAATTTTGGCGGTCTTTTTGCAATAAATCCGGGATCAAGCTTGACTTCTCTTCCGCATATCATCCCCAGTCCAATGGGGCTACTGAGAGAACCAACCAAGAATTAGAGAAGTTTCTCAGAATATTTATCTCTAGTAACCAAGACAACTGGGTGGACCTTCTCCCTTGGGCCGAGTTCGCCCATAACAACCATTTTCATGAGGCCATCTCTAACTCCCCCTTTTTTGTTCTGTATGGCTGCCATCCTAGACTACCCACCTTCTCTCAAGTCTCATCTTCTGAAGTTCCAGCAGTGGACTCTCTGGTTCGTAACTTCTCTGATATTTGGGAACAAACCAAGACAAACTTAAAACAAGCAACTACTCGTTCCAAAAAATTCTACGATAAAAGGAGAAGAATGACTCCAAGTTTTGCAGTGGGTGACAGGGTATGGCTATCCACCCAGAACATTCGTTTAAAGGTTCCCAGTAAAAAATTTGCTCCCAAGTTTATTGGTCCATTTGCTATATCTGAGATTATTAATCGCGTAGCCTTTAGATTGAGTCTGCCTCCCTCCTTACGCATACCCAATGTCTTCCATGTCTCCTTGTTAAAACCGATGGTAACCAACAGATTCTCCACCTCATCCAGAACTCCTCCTCCTGCTGTGGATCGGGATCAAGTGGAATACGAGATTAAAACTATCCTAGATTCTCGTAAAGTTCAAGGTGCCATACAGTTCTTGGTGGATTGGAAGGGTTACGGCCCTGAGGAGCGCTCATGGGTAAGAGCCATTGACCTACATGCTCCCCGTCTACTTAAATCCTTCCATAAAAAATTTCCTTTGAAACCCTATTAGGTGTTCGGAGTCCACCTTTATGGCAGGGGGTACTGTTACGGACTTACCTTATCCCCGCCGCTCCGTCCAGCCGCACTTCCGCATTCAGGACCATGTGACCGCACCCGGAGGCGGTCACATGACCACAACCTAGAGGCGGGGATTTTGAATCCCCTTCTGTATAAAAACCTCACTCTGACACTCGCTGAGTGTCAGAGCAACACTTACCTGTTCCTGGCTCCTGCTCTTCGTGGATTGCAGTGTCTTCCTGTTTCCTGTGTCTCCTGTGTGCTGATCTCTGCCTGTTTGACTTCCCTGGCTCTCTATTCCCTGTGTACCGACCCGGCTTGCTGACCATTCTCCTATTCTTGTGACCCGTGTACCGAACCTGGCTTGTTGACTCCGAGTTGCCTTCTGATTCTGCCTGACTCCATTCCTGTGTACCGAACCGGCTTGTTGACTCCGCTACCACCGCTTCACTCCGCTGTACTACATCTTGAGGCGAACCTGGGGACCGCGACCTGCGACTCCTGGCAGCGAAGCCCACCCCGCCTTGCGGCGGTTCTTGGTGAACACCGGGGAGATCGTTAGACTCCGCACCTCAGGTAAGCCAGCGCTAATCAAGATTAGTAATATAGTATCCAGAATCTGTTACACAAGGAAGGATTTTGTGTCTGATGGACACCTGACACCGTGCATTCCACGTGAAATATCTAACCACTAAACGAACTAAAAAAAGGGTACAGAAATCAAAAGCCCTCCACCTGGCCTTGAATGCCCCGTAGACCCATTCAGGGTAACTAAGCCCCGAAAGGCAATGGATCCCCAAGGACCCGGAGACTCTTTTATAAACCTCTATGTTAAAGGGACACTGAAGCAAGAAATGGTCCATAGTCTCAGTGGCGCACGCAGGGGGGGTTTTTGAGTCTCTAGAAACCCCCCCATGCGTTAACTAAGTGGCCACTGTCCTATACAGCAGCCGCGGCACTGTCAAAGAAGCGTCCGCGGCGGTTCTATATTGTATACAGCACCGCCGCAGATGCTTCTTAGACAGCGCCGCGGCTGCTGTATAGGACAGCGCTGGCGAAACGGAGCTGCTGTGCATGCTCTCTCTCGTTGTTTTTTTGGGGGGTTTTTTGGGTCGGCGGGGAGAAACCCACCCCCGACAATCCTCTGTGTGCCCCTGAGTCTCCTCCACCTCTATACACTCCTCCCGTGGGCAGCTACGATCATCAGCATTTCTATACTTGAGATTCCCTCTCACATAGAGTCTCCTTTGAAAGGAGAGCCAGGCAATATGCCAAAGCTTCAATGGGATTCTCCCTGAATTGATCAGAGAAAGCCCTACCGAACTCACATCACCCGGGCAGTCCCTCAGTGACAGCGGGACCCAGAAATGGGAGTGCAGGACTCTCTTCTCCAGCTCCCTTCTAGAAGAGCTCCTGACTTCCCCCGCCCCCAGGCCCTAACGCCTTGTCACCTTCAATCCCAAGGAAACGTAGGCCGGGAGATACCCATGCCGGACCCGGAAGCTTTTCACCATGCTCCCCCATACCATGCACTAAGGAAGGGATCCACCCAAACCCTGAAGACATCCACCCACCGAGGAGGGGTCTCAACTAGGAGACTGCTCAGGTGCAACTGTAAAAAGGTTGTGATGAAGAAAAGTACTGGGTTAATCATGCCCAGGCCCCCATCCCTCCTCGGCCGATAGGTCACAGCCCGCCTGACCAGGTTCAGCATATTCCCACAGAGTAACTGGAAGAAAACTGCGTAAACCCTAGACCATAAAGACTCTGACAAAAGGCACACATAGCTGATATACAAGAAAACCGGGATCAGAAAGGTCTTGACAAGGTCCACCCTTTCCCTGAGAGAGTGTTTCCCCCTCTTCCAGCTCTCTACCTTCAGGGAAGCTTCCTCCAGCCTAAGTTCCCAGTTTTGCTTGGCATAATCACCAGTGGCGAATTGAATTCCTAAGATCTTGATCTTGTTACTAGCCCGGGGGAGACTGTCTGGAAGGCTGAATTCACAACCCTCCTCCCCATCCAGAAAACTTCACTCTTTTCCTGGTTTACCAATGAGCCACTGGACTCTGAATACCTGCAGACCAGAGTTGCAACCTCTATTGCTTCCGCGGGAATCGACAAGACAACAGTAACATCATCGGCGTAGGCCACGACCTTCAGAGGACACTCCGGACCCAACAGCACCCCTCCTATCAAGCCACCTTCAATCCTTCAAATGAAGGGATCTATTGCAAACACATACAGGAGGGGGCTCAGGGGGCAACCCTGCCTTACTTCAGACCTGACCCAAAAGGACGGACCCACCAAACCATTCACAAGAGGGAAGCTCTCAGCCTGCTTGTAAATAGTACGAAGCCAATTCACCACCCGGACTGGAAGACCATACCACAGAAGCATAGCCCAAAGGTATTCATGGATTACGCTGTCAAAAGCCTTTGACTGGTCTAATGCTAAAAGGTACTTCCCCCACTTCTCAGCACGACACCGCTCTATTGCCTCCCGCACCCCCAGGACAGCACTAAAGGTGCTTCGACCCTTCACAGTGCAATGCTGAGAGGGAGAAAGCAACTGGCCGGAAACCTGCATCAGTCTATTAAAAAGTACCTTTGCCAAAATCTTCCTATCGGTATTGAGAAGAGAGATGGGGCGCCGTTCTCAAAACACGATTGATCCTTCCCCTTGGACAACAAAATAAGGGCGGAAACCCTCATGGAGGGAGGCAATAAACCTCTACCCAGGCTCTCATTAAAGACCTCCGCAAGGTACGGGGCCAGGATGTCCCCAAAGGTTTTAAAAAATCCGATGTCAGACAATCGGGGCCGGGGCTTTCTTGATAGAAAAACCATCTATCGCCATCCTGACCTCGTCCACCATTACCTTACTGCCCAAGGACATAAGTGAGCTGCTTAGGTCTCAAAGGCCAGGGGTTTCTCTCAGGAACTGGTCCATCTTTTCTCTGTCAAGTGACTTCTCTGACAAGAGATCAGAGTAGAAGGACCGCACGTCACCAAGGATGCCCTCCTTATTCTCCCTGAGCACACCCCCAGCATCGCGCAAGCCCCTCACCTCCTTAACATCTACCGAGTTCCTACAGCTCTGGAAGGGGTCAGGCGAATGGTACTTCCCATAGTCCCTCTCCAGAATCAAGGAAGCATACCGGTCATATTGTATCTCTCTCATCTGAGCCTTCACTCGGGAGATTTCCTCACCATCCCCCTGGCCAGAGATCAAGAATCCTAGTTTCCTTCTCAGTACTAGGTAGGTACTCTCTTTTAACAAGTTATTTCGGGCTACCAGTCCACGGAAAAAACCCTGGGTCCTTTTTTTAAGCATCTCCCACCATTCAGACCTACTCCAACCCGCCTCCAAAAGTGTTTCCTGGGATTCAAAGAAGTCCCTAAAGGACTGTCTCATCACCTCCTCCTCCAGGAGCTTAGAGTTCAGGCGCCAGAGGCCCCTACCCTTCCGAAGAGTCTCCGAAGCATTCAAAGATGCAGAGAGGTAAACGTGATCGGAGAACTCTACTGGCCTCAGCTCAGGAGCCAAGATTTTCGAGCTCTCCTTAACAAAAAACCTATCTATCCTAGACCTACAGCTACCTCTAAAGTAGGTGAACCCTGTGTGGTCCAGAAAATGGCAAATATGCACATCCACCAGACCAGCCTGCCTAATTATGCTAGCTAAAAAATGGGAGTCATAGCCCAGAGAAGTCCTTGAACCTCCCCTGTCTTTAGTCCTTATGACAGTGTTAAAGTCACCACCAAAGACTATCTGCCGGGCTGAAAAAAGGTACGGCTTTATCGCACCAAAAAGGCACTTCCTTTCCCACCTGGATTGGGGACCATAGACATTAATCAACCTCAGGTCGTACCCTCTCAGATTGACATACAAGGTCATGCACCTACCTACCTCTAGTTCTATAACTCGCTGGATGGTTATCATGCCGGTAAAAAGCACCGCCACCCCACCGTACGGTTTGGCCGCAAGAGACCAGTAGGAGGGCCCAAGCCTCCACTCCCTTTTGGCTTTATGAAGGTCAGCCAGCTGACTCAATCTGGTCTCCTGCAAAAATAAAAAATCAGCCTCAACTGTGCTGAAAAAAATCAAATGCCATTTAACGAGCTGGCTCGGAACGTATAGATGCCACATTAATGATGGCAAATCTAATGGGCTGGGAAGCCATCCTTCAGAGCTATAAAGTAGGTATCAGCTCACTTCTTTTTTACCTGTTTGGCAGAGTCCTCATCCGAGGACCCATACCTCTTGCAACTTAGGCCTGCTGGCAAGGCCTCCCCCTCCTGAAGAATAACCTCTTCACCAGAAGGGGGGGCCCCACCAGACCCAACACTGGCCACCACGACTGACAATTTAGCCACCAAAGTTGGGGTACTAGGAGGAATATTAGCGGGCAAGACTCCCAACAACACTGACACCTGACTCACAGGAGCTACAAGGAGGGGGACGGGATGAACAGGGTTGGGAGGAGGAGGAAGGAGAGGAGGGACAGGAATAGAAGTTGGGCTATGGGAAAGGACCAAACAAGACGGAGAGGCAGGGACGGAACCTGAACGGGCAACCGCAACCAAGGGAGACACCTCCCGAGCCGTCCCAGAAGTGATCAGAGCAGACGTAGAGGCAGGAGAAACAGGAAGGGGGGGCGGATCAGGGTCAAGGTCGGGAATAGGAGCTGGGGCTAATTCTTCCACAGAGGGAGGACCCTTGGGGGGAAATGATTTAAGAAAGGCCCTCGGGGACTTTGATTTATCTTTGGGCTTCTTATAGGCTGCTATATCACCTAGGACAGGGCCGGAACGCTTCCTTCTCTTGCTGCTGGTACTTTGTCAAAGAACTAGATACCCCTCGTTTGTTCTTACAACCTCCCCCTCCTTTGATTCCTCCCCCTCACTAGACAAGAACTGGAACTTATTAGACAAAACCAGGTTTTTTTCCCTTCTTGATTAGTTCTGCCTAATACTCTTTTTTGGCTACACCCATTCCTTGCCTATGGATGAAGTTTTGGTCCTAGGACCAGGCTGCTCAACACTCGGCCCCTGTCGGAAAGGGGGGGGGGGATTGGCATAGACTTCAGCGGCTCAGTGGAGACTGGATCAACAGGTTTCGCCACACCCTCACCCCTCTGCGCCTCTTCTATCCTCTCAGCGGCCTGTACCAACAACTCATCAGCTATTTCTGTGTTATGGAATGCATGGGGGCATCTACTGAAGGGATGGCCAATTGTCCCACACAAGTTACGTCTAATACTGCTACAGAAATGGGTTTCATGCCCGGTATCCCCACAGTGCCCACACCTTTGATGCGGGCAATTGGCGCTGAGGTGGTGGAAGTCACCACAGCAGTGTCACATCCTCGGCTGACCCGGGTAAAAGCACTGAATCCTGTCCCTCCCCAGGAAGGCAGCACTTGGGATATGGGCCAGGCCAGCCTCCGTGCACCGCAGGTCTACCATGGCGGACCACCCACCACCCCAGACACCATGGCTTGGATCAGGCATCTTCACAAGTGGGGACACCAGGCACGCGTACCGCTCCACCCAAAAGGCTAAGTCAGCTACGGGGATAGACTCGTTTCTAATCAGGATGGTAATCTTGACCCTTTCCTGTCTGGTGACAGCAATAGCTTTAAATTTTGCCGACGGATCCTGTCCCCTACATCCACCCTATCGGCCCTAGAATGCCTGCAGCCCCTGATATGTCATAAAGCTGACATCATACTCGGGGGTCCCGACGGGATGATTGCAGGCAAATAGATCCGCTGGGACGAAACCAAAGGAGGAAAAAAGAAACTTCAGAAAATCACCTCTATTTGGGGGTTCTTTCCCCATGTACCTTAGCTGTACAACATTCCTTCTCCTGGGGGGTTGGCCTGTGAGAGACGGGCCCCCAGACTGAGGACCCCTAGGAAGAGGGCCACCGGTCTTTGTGCACCTGATACCACCCGGGCATAAGAAATTGGCCCCGGAACTGGACCTAATGGACCCTGACCATACACCGGGGGCACCAGATTAATTGAGGGGGAAACAAGGGTGACCGGCCCGAGGCCAGTCCTGACATCAGGGTTATGCCTTACCACGGCGGGCGAAATTGGACCCACCAACTCCCCTCTAGCGCTAATACTGAACTTATCTTGATCCCCCAGACCCCCCTTGAACCTCTCATTTTCCCTGGTCACTTGGTCGATTAGAACAGCAGCTTTTTTAGCCCTCTCTGTCACCTGGAGGGGCCCGTATATAGTATCAATAATTTTTGATTGTGCCGGGCTCAAAGGTATTCCAATACAGTTTCTAATAGGGGCGATCCGGCCTGCAGATATAGAAACCTTATTGGACTCAAGGGGGCTAACTGTACACATAGTCATGCTGCTCACATCAGCGAGCACCCCAGCATCAGGGAGAGGGGAGCTATTGCTAGCAAAGACAGAAGTAGATAATCCACCGCTATTAATCCCTGCACCAATCTCTAATGCTGTAGTAACAGGGAACAACATATCAGTGCCTGTTTTGAACTTAGTGGAGACAATATCAACAACAGATATGGCATCAGAGATCCCGCCTTCATCAACCGATCTCACTGGCATTATATTACACATCTCATTCATACCTACCTTCTGGAGAAAGGAGCCTGATGCTACTGCATCTACCCTCAGCCTCGGGATACCCGGATCAGGACTGCCAGCGTGACCGGAAGTGACGCCAGAGGTAAGACCGCCGAACCAGCCACAGTAACTACGGCCGATGCAACAACCACCCCAGCATCAGCTACAGACCCCACGGATTTACTTCACGGGCGGCTCCCCCTCCTGCCTCCTGATTTTATCATACAGGGAGTCTACTCCCGCATCAACAGGAGTACCCATCACTAAGTTAGCAGGTAAACATGATTGATCACCGGCCGAGGCATCCACATTACAGGACTCCATGTCTTGTAGTTGCTCAGTCAGGCGTTGCAGATTTTGTTCTTTCAGTAACAAATTAGCCAAAAGTTCCTCTATCTCCAAACGCATAACTACTCTTTCCCTGCTAAAAGCCTGATTGCTCTTTTTTTTCAGTGCAGATATTTGTCTTTTCAACCTCGCTATATCAGCGATCAGCCACTCATGACGTTCCCTGGTAATTGGCTCTTCGACCTCCCCCTCCGATTCAGGTAAGTCAATACTACCAGGATCCACATTAACGACAAGAGGTTTCTCTCCTCAGGACACGGCGTGATCCACTGACAGGCTGTCCCGGATTTCTGCTTGCGGTAACTCCGGATCGCCCGCACCATTTGTAATTTCACGGGTCTCATCAGGCGGTAGCACGGATGCTGGGGAGTCCGACTTGTTAGACTGCACAGACGGGCCTCCCACGGTCCTCGGTTGTGTAGACACCGGGACTTGCTTACTTGCATCACTCGGAGAGGAGTCCGACATGTTAAACGGCACAGACGGGCCTCCCATGGTCCTCGGTTGTGTAGACACCGGGACTTGTTCACTTGTACCACTCGTAGAGGAGTCTGACATGTTAAGCGGCACAGATGGATCTATCGCGGTCCCCAGTTGCATAGTCACTGGGACCACATTGGCTTCATTCGCTTTGCCCACCATGTTTAATTTCACAGGTGGGAGTTCAATGCCAGCACCTAGTTGCCTCACTAGGGCCTGTATATGGGATGGGTCCTCAGATACATCCTCCCCTGAATTCAAGTCCATGCAGGGGGAGCATTTTTCACCCAAGGTCATAGCCAGAGGCCCCGATATCTCCCCCGTGACATTGCTTGAGGGGGGGGGGGGCGGCATCAGCAATAAGGCTGGAAACTTGACTGCGGCTTTCCATGCTAGAGGGGTCATCAACCATGCTGGCTAAGACGTTTTGAGGCTGCAGAAGGGAAGAATTTACCCCAGAGATCACACTTTCTGCAGGTGGAGTAGGCCTGGAAACCTGGGGGCTTTCCTCCTCGCCTCCCCCAGGATCCTCCATCCTTGCTGGATCAAACGAAAGTACTATTCTGGGTCTGCAGGAGCTCTCCAACACACAACCTACTCGATGGAATGCACCAAGCTGTAATGCTCTCACAATATTGGTGGTGCTATCAGAAATTACATATCCTGAGGAGAGTCCACGTGGGATAAGCCATGTTGCAATGACATCCTTTAGTTTTTATAACAGATTGTCAGCTGTATGCCTCTTAGTGAAGCCAGTGATACACACAGTAGCCTGCCTCAGAAAAATGGGACGTACTTGGGTACATGCTGCTGCTGTTCCCGCTGGTGAAGGCAAATCAACAACCCAGTGGGCTGTCACAGTCATGTAATCTTTAGTTTGCCCAGTTCTGCTTGTCCACATATCTGTGGTATACAATGGGTAGAATGGTATTTTGTAGCCCAATAATTACATTTTTACAAACCTTCTGGTAGAGGTGAGGAATAGCTTTTCTAGTAAAATGGTTTCGTTATGGAATTTGGTAATGGGGACACAAGACCTAATGTAACTGTCTAAAACCTGCTGCATTAATAGTGGATATTGGACGCAGATCTAATACTAGCATAGTCGCCATGGCGTCTGTGATCCACTTTGTGACTGGGTGACAGCTTTCATACTTTCTTCCTCTGGGAAAGGATTGTTTAACAGTCAATTGTTGTAAACTACTAAAAGTCCTCTTCTTGGTCTGCTTCTGGGATGAAGATTCATCCCCAGCAGCAGCAGCAGCAGCAGCAGTGGGACTAACAATCAAGAATTCTTCTGAGGAAATCAGGATAGTGAAGGAGTGAACTAGCCTTAGCAATTTGGATGCAAGACTAACTCTGATCGCTATTGAGAATAGTGATGAGAACGGTGTTGTGAGTGTAGATTGCAGGTGTCGGGATCTAGCTGAGAGAAGGGACCTAGCTGATGCTGGACTGCTTGTTGTTACTTTTTTAGCATAAGTTTCCAATTTTCCCAACTTGCAATGAACTCGCTTCAAATGGTGTAACATGGATGGGGTTCCTAGATGGTTAAGGTCCCTACCTTTATTGACTCTGCTTTACAAACGCTACTAATGTCTAGACAACTGCTGTAAAGATTTGTGTAAAAATAATTCCCCACATAAGGGGGAATTTCTTGGTTTTATGCCCAGGCATGACAATGGCTTTCTTCATATCATGTGCAAGAACTGCTTCCACTGGTGCAGGACTTACACAAACAACATCATCTCATCAACATCCTCATCAGCGCCCTCAACAGCTACACAAATATCCCTCTCATCCTGTTGCAATTCGAAATTGGCATCCTCAATTTGTGTATCACCTGCTACAATTGGGCTGTTCATGCACACATCTTCATAAATGCTGAAAGGGGCCTTCTTTATGGGTACACTATCAGAAAGGTCAGGCTTACACATAGCACTCATGGATAAACTCTCCTCAGGGATTTGTGTCATTTCTGAATCAGAACATACATTTTCCTCTTGCAGCTCAGCTTGTACACGTAAAAGTATTTGGACACCACTTTTGGAGTCAGAATGACAGATCTTGCTTGGTCATGACTGACCTTACAAAAAGATGCCTCAGTGACAGTTGCAGAACTAGCACTCATAGAGAAAGGCGAAGGCCTCATTCTTTCTTTGCCACTGCATGTGTAGAATGGCATGTTGGCAATTTTATTTTTTTTCTTCAGATAACTTTGCCTGGATTACAGGTCTATTTTTTTGACCAAGGTAAAAAGTGTTTTTTTACATTTTTGTTTCCGTGACTTAAAAACACTATGCACTTTAACATAGGCTTTAGCAGATGACATAGAGGGATTACTATCATCATGACTGGTGCCAGCAGTTGCTTGGTGCTCCGGGTCGTCTGTGTACTGCTGTGAATCCATTTTGATAACACAGCAGTACAATGTGACTGCAGATTTAGAAGACTACGACTGCCAGCCCTATTATTTCTATTTCAGCAATGACAATTAGCAATGGAGCAATGGAGCTATCCTGAACGTCACTGGAGAATTTGAAGAACACTGCCACCCCTCCTCTTTCTTTTCTACCTATGACGTTGCCCAACTGCACTAGAGACTGTCACAAACCGGGATACCTCTTCTGTGTCCCTCTGTGAAATGGAGCTGGATCGCCATGAGGGGCAGTACTTATAGAGTCCAAAACTCGCGAGATCCAACAACGTAACAATGATGTTTTGCCTCGTTTTCAATTTCGAGAGCACGACTGCTCGGCTCGGTACTCGGATCTGCTAAGTTCGGGTGTGATCGGTTCTCGGGGAACCGAGCCTAAGCATCTATACAGCTTACATATGTAGTAAATGCAGTGTGCATACAAGTGTACAGTAATCTGGGCTGCTAATAGTCACATTCACAGATAGCATTCACAGACATTATCCTCTTGTACAGCTGTACGCTCTTTTTATAAATCTATAGACATGTGACATCTGTTTATGCTTGCTAGTTGTTTTTTTTTATATTCAATGTACTGTGATTGGCCTGTTTCTCAAGTGGGTGGTTCTTGACTTAATTAACTGACGGCTTAATTTCAGAATCAGCCAAATTGATCCGCCCATCTCTAACTGGAAGTAGCGCTGCTAAACAATATAATGAGCGGAATAGCAAATGGAAAGTGAAAGACAGGGAAAATGTTTACAATAAATGTAGTTTATTTCAGACATGATGCTCTAAATTATGAGAAAAACCCTTACCTAGAAAACCCGAAGTTCCATGCATTCCAAATAATATATCCAATATATATTTCATATAAATAATATGTCAGTAAGAACACTAGTATTCAATATTTTTTAAATATTGCCAGTAAACAATATTTTCAAAGATTGATAACCCTGATATGTGTTTTCTATTGTGTTCTTCTGTTAAATAACAGGTATTGCCCATTGTTACTGTATCAAAATTCAGATGAAGGTCAGAGCATTCCGGACTGGGCAGTTTGACAGGCTATTGATTGTGCAAGGACTTTCAAGGATTTAGGCCTAGTCCTACTGGCTCCTGTAATGTTCTGTTTTCTAGATACCTGCACCTGTTATTATGCTTTAGGTCCTGGTCTACGCAGATTTCCTGCATTATTTTGACTTTACTTTATTAAGAAAGCCTGAGGACGATATTTCCATTGTGTCTGGCACAGTATGGGTCTGTGCATACGGTTTTCACAGGCCAAGATTCATTTTTGACAGATTGTGGACAGATGCTGAACAGAGAAAAACTGCAGCCAATATACTTCACAATCTATTTTTAATTACTAGGCACATGGATGTTTTTTTACACATCAAAGATCTGTTGCATCTTTTGGGTGCACGGTTTGTCTTTTAAAAATGCTGTACATTGCAATTTTCTTGTGTTAACATCCATCCTTTTTAAAATTGAGTAGTGGGCGCATGTGAAAAGCAGATGTATGTTTTCAGAATACAAAAGGACGGCATTTTCACATTTAAATGACACATGGAAAGATACTGCAGAAAAATATTCATATTGGACAATATACAAAGCGCAAATGACATTACTTTATATATAGGGCCTGATTCAGACGCAAAGTTGCATAAAAAAACAGTGTATTTTCACAGATATTAAAAGCCGTGTTCATCTCAAGACGCATCCATCTCTGAATCAGAAACATATACATCATGGTTATACCTGGTTTAAAAAAGTTTTCTGCACCCATATGCAGAGCTTTATTGGCAATGCATTAGTAGCATTTGCACAATCAATATAGTGCTTTATGTTAAATATGTTATCTTTCATCATACTAAAATGTATTATCAAGAAAACAGCCACATATTAAATAAAATAGGTAATTGTTTTCTTTTTCTTATGTAGTGCAAAAAACACACAAATAAAGTGTCAACTTCATTTTTCTAAATAGCTGTGAGCAATAAATGAACTGCTATCAGCTGGTGAGGTCATTACACGATCATGCAATCAGCAGTGACTAGCGGTTGTGGTGGTTCCTCATCATCATCATCATCATCATCATGTATTTGACCTCATAATGTGATGAGTGAAATTGCAACCAGCCAATCAGAAGCACCCAAATAGTGTTGATAATTGTCATTAGCATCATCATTAGTATTTAAACCAGCTGTAAATAAAATGTGTATGTGATCAGATCCAAATTTGGAAGCATTTGCTGGAACATGCCCTTACTGTACTCGGCTTACAATAGAACGTACCTTTCCTCCACAGTTATACCTTGGCAGATGTAAGGGGTCATATATGTTGAATGCATCGATGCGTCCGACTCTGAATACATGCATTTGCACACGCTTGGTTTGTGGGTATGCACAGTGAGAGAAAGCGCATTTTATGCTCTGCAAACTGGCTCAAATACAACTCTGAATCAGGCCCATTATCGCATGTGATAAATAACATATTTTATTTTGTCGTTATTTATTACACAAAAACTAAGCCAAAAGGGAGAAGCCAGAATCACCTTTAGCAAAAATAAATGAAAGTAACCATTTTATGTATGAGTTTATCAGTCTCTTACATCATATTTCAGGAATTTGGGTCCACTCCTCCTTACAGCACTGCTTTGATGTTGATTTTGAGAACATTTATGCTGAGTCCTGCTAGAGCATCTCCATAGGGTTGAGCTCTGAACTTTGATTTGACCATTCCAAAAACTTATTTTCTTTCTTTTTTAGGCATTCAGTTGTAGATTGTGATGGTATACTTAGTGTAATTGTTCCGTTACATTACTCAGTTGCAGCTAAAGTTAAGTTGTCCGACAGATGGCCTCACATTTTCCTGTAATAAAATGAAGAATGCAATTCAGAATCAAAGATTGCACATGGACCAGATCCTGGAACTACAAAACAACCCGAACCATCATCCCTCCACAACTGTGCCTGATCGTTGGTATGAAGTTCTCTTAGTACAATGTGTATGGTTTTTGCATTAAGTCCAAACAACTCCACTTGGTCTCATCTGTCCGGAGGATATTGTTCTCGAAAACCTGTGTGTTTCTGTAGGAGCAAAGGCACTGGAGACTGGAGAGTGACAAGAACACTGCTACCCCTGTTTCTGTGTGAGCAATTGTGCTGGATCGCCTGGGGAGGTACTTATGGAATCCAAAACCTGTGAGATCCAACAACGCAACAATGACGTTTTGCCTCGATTCAGATCCGAGGACGCGCAAAAGTACCAAGTCAGCTCACAAGCCTACTCTGATCCCCTTAGTTCGAGTGGGCTCGGTTTTCAGAAAACCGAACCCGAGCATCTCTAGAAAATATACTGTATAGCAGAATCACATATAATAATCAGCAGCTCTCACAGATTATGAGATCAGACCATGCTATACTGGGCTGAACATATGACTAAAAGCAGTTAATCATGACACATAAGATTTATTGCTACCACTATTGCTCCACACTCTGCATATATCTAGTTGTATATGTATCTTGCCAAAAAAAACCATAACTTTTGCATGACAGACTTTAAATTTTCATAGATACCAACTTGCTTGTAAAGATTTGTCTCTGGAGGAGTTTTTGTCCCTAACAATAGAAGCTATGTCTGCAAAGATTATTATTATTATTATTAGTAGCATTTAATTATATAGCACCACAAAGTTCTGCAACACCGTACATGGCAGTAATACAGTACTCAAACAAGGTAGACAGTTCACATAAACTAACAAAACTTCACAAAAATGTACATGGTACAACTAGAGCTGAAAATTGCAGGTAATAAATACAAGTAGTAATACAAGATGGTTAATCAAAATCAAGTCATATTACAAAGAACAATTCCTGGACAAATCCATAACTGGCCAGTGTAGCATTTCTGCTATAGGTCATGGCAGGTAGTAATTTTGTGGAATTGTTCAATGCTCTTAAAAGTATCTCAGTTGTTAAGTGAGGGAAGCGATCTTGCCACTGGGAAAGACCTGTTTTAGCGTGGTTGTTGTCAAATTGGGTACGTAATAGTGAGTAATGTTGCGAGATGGCATGATGAGTTAGGACAGGTCTTGAGAGCATGGCAACAAGGGGATTATTCCAGTCAACTTATGAAAATTTATGTAAAACCTTGTTAATGTAATGTTGACACTGAAAGAGAGCTAAATGGTGCGGACGAACGTACGGATATTTAGAAGTGGCTTGGGCATAAGTCATAGTTTATGGGTGTTATATCGATCAACGATCTAATTTTAATAATTCCTAGATTTGCCCAGTCATTGAAGGGATAGGATGCTCTACCATCCTGGAAATCTGGGGTATGAAGTAACGGAAGATGAGTATATGTACAGGGATTTAAGTGGTACATGCTACAGAGTTGATGCCAAAGATTACAAGTAGTAATTAAAAGTGGGTAGATCAGTGTGTGGCCTGGTAGCTCCTGCTCATGTAGATATATAAAAGCCAATAAATTAAGGTTTGGAATAAAACTCTGATCAAGGGCATTGTCAGTACAAGTGTCAGTATTGTGCAGCCAATCTCTAAGATGGGGAGCTTGATTGTATCTAGTGACATTTGGCATGTTAAGCCCCCCTCTGTCTCTGGACTGCTGTAATTTTCCTAACCCAATTCAGTTTTTTTTGAGTTTTAAATAAAGCATCTAAAACCTGCATCAAGTCTAGTCAAGTCTGATCAGGTCAGTAACAGCAGTAAAACTTGAAGGAGGTATAGGAGTTTAGGAAATATAATCATTTTTATCATGTTGATTCAGTCCCCATAGGAGAGACACAGACGGCCCCAACCTCTCATCTCATGTTCCACCGCATTTATCACCTTAGAAATGTTGAGATCATATAGAGAATGAATGTTCCTCGGGAGCTGGATGCTCAGGTGGAATGATAACATCTAGTACATTTGTACTTTGCTGTGGACTTCTCGAAGTTGACAGATCCAACCTCCACTAGTCGGGCTATCAAGGGTCTAAGAGACATTTCTGGATTGGAGATATAGATCATGACATAGTCAGCTGTGATTTTAAGTTCTGGAATTCCATTTTTCATCCCCTCCAATAAATTACAATTCTGCAGGACTATAAGCAATGGAGTCCAAGACCAAGTTAAATAGCAATGGGGAAAGTGGGCAACCCTGGCGATACCTCTAGACATTTCTAATGGAGGACCCATGATTCCATTGACCAACAGGGATGTCTTGGGAGAAGTATAGAAAAAGGCAACTGAGGCTCTAAAATCAGTGTCAAAAAGTCTATATGAGAGAACCTCATGGAGGAATGGCTATGCCACAGAGTCAAATGCCTTCTGAGCATCTAAACTAAGAAGCATGTTGGATGTGGATCCCAAATTGGAGGCTACAATTGCTGAAATAGCAGTTCTAATGCCCTTGACCGAATGGTGGCCTGTCACAAATCCCAATTGATGGGGCATTAACAGACGAGGGAGAATGGATTGTAAATGGTCGGCTATGATTTTCGCTAAAATCTTGTAATCAAGGTTTAGTAGAGTGATTGGTCGATAGGACCCCACTAACAGAGGATCTTTGTCTAGTTTGGGGATAAGAATCATATGGACTGAATTGAATGAGGAGTATGAGGGGTGTTCCTTATGAATTTTGGAATATAATTCTGCCAAAATATGTGTCAGATCCCCCTAAGGGATTTGTAATATTCTGCGGTAAGGCCGTCAGGGCCAGGGGTCTTATGGAGTTTCAGATGTTTAATTGCAGAGTCTACATCTCGGAAAGAGATGTCAGCCGCCATAACTTCTCTTTGGTCCGGCGTCAACGAGGGCAACTTGGCCATGGCAAAAAGTTTAGAAATCAACTGAGGATTTGCTGGAGTACCACTATATAAGGCAGTATAATAGGTCTGAAAAGCCGTAAGTATCTCCTCCGATTTTGTAAGGAGTCTAGGGGAGCAGGGCGAATTGAGGGCAACAATATGACTTCTACCTCTCTGGCATCTAGTCATGTTGGCAAGTAACTTGCCCGCCTTGTTGCCCCATCTAAAGAATTTATTTTTAACAAACTTAATCTGCTGTTTTGCTTGAGAGGTCAAAAAAACTTTCCAATAATTGTCTCGCCTCAGAGTAAGCGGCCAATGCTGATTCCGATTGAGCGGTGATGTATTTAGCATAAGTCTCAGCCGATGACCTATGCAGGGCCTCATAAGTTTCTCTCGTCTTTTTGTGTTTATTAGACACATACGCTATTATATGGCCACGTATAACCACTTTCAGCGCTTCCCAAAATAGAATTTTATCATCCCAGTGATCAATATAATCATCCAGGTATTCAGCCCATCTGTGTCTTAGGAATTGTTGGAAATGATCAAAACTATGCAAATAGGAATGAAATCTCCAATGTCGGGGTCTCTGACTTGAATGTGGAATTTGAATGGAGAGCGATACCATGGCATGGTCTGATATGACTATGTCCCTCCAATGGGTTTCCTGCAGAAGAGCAATATCAGTATGGACTCGTTTAAAGCGATTTAGAACTTCCTTGCGTTTAATAGGAGAGTTGAGGTCACCCACGTTCCAAGAAGTCAGGTTGAGAGACTATGGGGAAGCAGGTAATTAGGGATCTAGTTGTGTGGACTGCATCACTAACCTATCCCCTCCATAGGGTGAGTAGTCTGACAAAATGTGTGCGAGAGGGGAGCACAAGTGATCTCCTCTCTAACCATCAAGAAGTAGGAGTGACATAAGAGGGGATTTTGTTTTCTTGTAAGTGATATATGGAACATTGGACATTGAACAAACTTGCGATAGTAAAATCAAAAACAGATAGTACATTGCGCTTTTCATACCTTTAACCTTTCTCTAACATTTTCCTAACCATAACTAGTATTTGATCTCTGGAGGTAATACCAGAGATCACAAAACACTTAACCATATACATCTATTGTAGAAACTAGTGTGCAAAGAGAGAGTTTACACTATCCCTAACAAAAATATACAAAGTAGTCAACTTGTGTAATGATTCCACCTAGGTGACTAATTCCATAAGTATTACATTACACCATGGTGGAGTGTGAGGGGAGGAATGGGTTCCACCTGGTGACCCAAAAGTTGGGGTGGGCGTCTGAAAGTGGCGCTTAGCTGCCTCTGGGTTGTCAAAAATAAGCGTACGGCCATTGTCAACCACTCTGAGCTTGGCTGGGTATATAAGGGTGAAGCTCTTGTTACTACCAGCTAGGAGTTTACAGATTGGCGCAAATTCTTTCCATTTCTGAGATAACATGGCCGAGTAATCTTGAAATATTAGTATTCTGTTATTTTCAATCACCAATTGTTTAATTCGTCTAAAGGCTATCAAGATTTTCTCCTCATCTCTGAAGTTTAAAAATCTAGCTATCACCGGACGGGGTCTGGCAGAGGTGCCAAATGGTCCCAAGCGGTGGGTTTTTTCTATTTGCGGATTGTCAATTTTGTCATGCAGATTAAATGCTACTATTACATCTTGACTAAGATAAGAAAATAGGTCAGGGCCTTTTACTGATTCCGGAATGCCAATAACAGAAGATTATTTCTGCGACTGTGGTTCTCCAGCTCATCTAGTTTTTCTTGCATCTGAGACCATTGACGTGAGTGTTGTTCTGACCCATTCTGCAATGCCAGAATATTATCTTCAGAATCCCTGGTAAGCTGCTCCAGCGTGTTCATTCTAGCAGTATTCTCTGAGATTTTTTGCAACAGCCGCATTTAAAGTGGCCTGTATGGTCCCAAATTTTTGATCTATGATGGTAAGTAGGGGATATTTGGAATGCTTTGGCCATATCTGAACTTTAGGTAACAATAGACCTCGGAAGAGAGGTCTGGTCCCCCTCCTCCGCGTCCCCCGTGGAGTGGGGTGAGACAGGAGGGGAAGCACCCCTGCCATCCCAGCTTTGTTTCTGCCAATTTTAACCTTGTCAGGTTTGTTAGTTGTGTGTTTAGACAAGTTTTTGCTACAATATTTGTCCATGCTGTGACCAGCAGGAGAAATTTGCGAAATAACAATCTAGACATCCATTGGAGATACAGTCTATCAGAGATAACATATACACATGACTGAGATTACGCAGTGAACTCTTTCACATTACGGTGAACAAATCACATAAGGAAGTTGGACTTACATCGTCATTTAAGAATGGAGAAGTGATTTAGGACCGGGCTCTTGAGAAACCCGATTATCAAGGGCAACCTGTTCACAAAAATTATTCACCAAGCAGAATAATCTATCAGAAGTACATTAAAGTCATCAAATTTTTATCACTCTTAGCTTTCCAGAAAGTGCCAAAGTTATATCGAGATGTGGAGGTGATTTTGTCAACTTTTGGTCACAACAGTTGAGGCACTTATTCGCTTTAGCTATATTTTTTTTTCTCCCTTCCCCTTCTCCCCCTCCCGCTCAAAAAGAAAGGAAGGTACATGATACACAAGAGCAAACTATAAAAGATAGAATAGCCCAGTGAGAAGTTTAGAACAGTAAGCACAATAAATGGCGAGACAAGGGTTCATTGAGTTATACTAGACAATATTCTTAGAAGTAACCCCAATATAGAAAACTTGGTTCATCAGATGTCCAGAAATTGTTCAAAATCCGGTCCTTACAAAAACTGGTGATGATGATATTGAGCAATAGTGAGCAGTGCAAACAGATTTTCTGGAAGCTTCGGTCTATAAGCTAGTTAGGGTGAGTCGATTGGCAAATCAGAAAAGGTCAGACACCTTGACAGAGACTCAGTAAGGGCTGGTGATTGTCACGAGAAACCAGATTGAGTGTTGATAATTGAGATTTACTCTTCCACGCAGAGTTACTCACCATACCACTTGGTCAGCCAAACAGGATCAAAAGCGAAACCCCACAGCGTCTGACCAGGCTGCCAGCAATTTCCAAATATTAGCAGGATTCATCAGTACTAAATTAATTAATTGTGACACTATGTTGATGTAAGAGTATAGGCGAGTCCCTCTCTGAAGGCTGAATTGTTCCGATGTCTGTGAAGCTACAGTAGAAGTGTGACATTGATGTAAGCCCTCCGTCAGATCGGTCTCATAGGGCAGGTAATCCTCACAGACATCCGTGTGGTACTGATCTTTCATTCTCACTGTGAAGGCTGGATCATTCCAACGTCTATGGAGCTGCAATAGAGGTGCGACGTTGATGGAAGCCCTCCGCTGGGTCGGCCTCGTAGGACAAATGATCCTCGCGGACGTCTGTGTGGTGCTGGTCTTTCAGTCTAGTTATGTGGACTATTAGTATCTCCTCCATATCTCCCGAACGTCTTCGCTATAGGATAATGTGAGACAAGCAGTCAACGGGTCGCAGGAGAAGAACCCAACTCACAAAACTTGATCCCTGTTGGAATGGTAGTCAAGAGTAGGTGAACCCCAGCACTTCTCGCGGATTATAAAAGATTTGCGAAGTCTCAGTGTAACAGGCAGGAATAAAAGTGTTGCGTTAATGTATTAGCTTTTTTTTTTTTAAATCGGGTTATTTAATTACTGCGTGTAGTAGGTCCATATGCGTGACCAGACTCCGGGGAAAGCAATGAACCTTCCTTGGGTTCAAGATTGCCCTGCAAAACAATCCAACACGGTTCCCCACTGTATCTCTGAGTCTTGGGGGAGATTTAAACCGCTTCTATTAAAGCCAATGGTGACAGATTCCACAAGGAGGCTTGTTAAAAAGCGGCCATCTAGTTGTACCGCCCACCGGACGTCCCCCAAATGTATTTTTAACACATATAAATCTCTTCTAAACCCTCCCACAAATAGATAAGATCAGACTTGAAATGGTATCATTTTCACCGACAAGCTGTCAGCTCAATACCTTTGTAGCACCCTCTGACACTCTCTCTTCATTTGATCCCACAAATGAAGAGGAAGATTCTACTCTCTTCTCAACTTCCTACTCTACCTCCTGTCCTCTTTATCCCATACCTTCACAAATTGGTAGGTTTCCTGTGCTTCTTTCACCTCCAACTAAAATCTGTATTCTCTCTCTCTACTGGTATTTTTTCATCACTATTCAAGCATGCAGTGATTACTACTATTTGGAAAAAACAAAATTCTGACCCAAACTCTCTCTCAAATTACCGCCCCATCTCTCGCCCCTCCAAGCTTCTCGAGAGAATAGTCTGCACTCGCCTCACACACTTTCTTACAGCAAACAACCTACTGGATTCCCTTCAGTCAGGCTTTCGCTCTCAACACTCCACAGAGACTGCGCTGACCAAGGTTGGCAATGATTTTATCACAGCAAAGACTGAAGGCCATTACTCTCTTCTAATTATCCTCGATCTCTCTGCTGCATTTTACACTGTTGATCACTCTCTCCTCATACAAATGCTACAATCCCTAGGTTTTGAAGGCATTGTCCTATCCTGGTTCTCATTCTATCTATCTAATCGCTCTTTCAGTGTTAATTTCTCTGGATCCACCTCTGCTCCACTTCCTTTATCAGTTGCAGTACCACAGGGCTCAGTCCTAGGTCCTCTGCTATTCTCTATCTACACCACTTCTCTTGGAAAACTAATAAAATCCTTTGGATTTCAATATCATCTCTATGCGGATGATACACAGATCTGTCTATCCTCTCCTGATCTCTCACCATCTGTGTTGTCTCGCGTTACTGACTGTCTTTCTGCCATCTCATCTTGGATGTCTTCTCGCCAACTCAAACTCAATCTTTCAAAAACCGAATGAATAATATTCCCACCCAAAAACAGAAGCTTCCTGCCAGACATTTCTATTTCTGTTGATAACATGACCATAGATCCCACCCCGCAAGCTTGCTGCCTAGGTGTAATCCTTCACTCACAGCTATCCTTTGTTCCCCCACATTAACTTTATATCTAAATAATGTTACATACATCTGAAGAACATTTCCAGAATATGCACATATCTTACACAAGACACTTCAAAAGCCTTAATTTATGCACTCATCATCTCCCGCATCGACTGTTGCAATTCCCTCTTTACTGCTCTTCCCAAAATCAGACTTGAACCCCTACAATCTATTTTGCATGCAGCAGCTAGATTGATTTTCCTTCCTTCTTTGTCTGCTGAGCCACTCTGTCAGTCTCTACATTAGTTGCCTGTTTTTCAACGAATCCAATATAAAATGCTTCTACTAAAATACATCTCCTCACTTATCTCAAAATATCTCCTAACTCGACACCACTGTTCTGCCTAAGATCTGTGTCTCTCTTCCACTCTCATCACATCCTCCAATTCCAGGTTACAGGACTTTTTTCGAGCTGCACCCACATTGTGGAATTCCCTCCCTCGCAGAATAAGACTTCCCTCTAGTCTTCAAACATTCAAGCGTTCTCTGAAAACCCACCTCTTCAGACAAGCTTATGATATTCCTCAACCAGCATCTTAATCTCTCTAGGTTACCCTATTACCACCCTCTACACAGCTAACACAAGACAACAACCCTCTGACCAACATTTCTGTGTGACTGATCACACAGCCCACTCAATACTTTTACCTTTTCATTCTAGCTGGTCCAATGTGAAATATGATGTAATACGTGCCCTTGTGTTTAAAATTCCCATTGTCCCATGTAAGCTTGCGAGCCGGGCCCTCTTACCTCTCTGTCTGTCTGTATTACCCAGTATTGTTTTATTAATATTTGTTTCTAATTGTAAAGCGCTACGGAATCCTCTGGCATTATATAAATAAATGTTGATGATGATGCACCGCTTAGTCTTATGCTAAAGGGGGTCTTACCAGAAAAAATGTGGAGTACAAATTCTGTTTCTTTCCTTACTGAGATATCCTGCATGTATTTACACACCCATCTGTTTTAATAGGTGTACACATTGATTAGCAGTAAAGATGGCAATGAATGAGCATAGAAGACAGGGACTTATTATTCAATAGGCTTTTGGAGGTATGCAAAATTGTGAAAGGTAGAGAGTTATAATCTGAAGTTCATTTTAAAATATAAAAAGAATAGTTTTTCTCCAAATTAAAAAGAAAACATGAAAGAAAAATGTAGAAAGGTTTAAATCTTGACATATTCCCGTGGTAAAGGCTGAAGACAATGAGTCATCCGCTTGAGGATAAGCGAGTAGGAGAGACAAAGATGGTGACAGGTGCAGGCATGACAGCCCCCTCACATCTTCACCCTAAGTGGTGTTCATTCACACCTCCGTTCTGCTATATGGTTATAATTTTAATGAAAACTCAGTGAATGCCAAAGATTCCCGTGACCCTTTTAAAAAGCCAAGGGGAGCTGCGTTTTGAAAACAAGGGAACATCATCATCATCATTTATTTATATAGCGCCAAAAAATTCCAAAGCACTTTACAATTGGGGACAAACACAGCAAACTAATAAACAAACTGGGTAAAACAGACAAAGAGGTGAGAAGGCCCTGCTCACAAGCTTACAATCTATGGGACATAAACATTGGTGGGGAGGGTGGATGCAGGAAGCCAGATCTTAAATTGAAGTACAAGTTCATTTTTTCCTACTGAGTATTAGCCTAGCGTAGAACATGAGGGGCGCCTCAAGCATTTTAGCCTGGAACAGCCTTAATCCTTAATCAGGCCCTGGCGGAAGATATTTACACCAGATGAGGGGCACAACTTGGCACATCAGGGCATTTCCTTTGAAAGGCAGGCAATAAATAGTATATAGTTTATGGCTATGCACAAATGTGAAAGTAACATTTTTTTATGTGGAAAATGATGATATAACAAAAGATTAACAAGTGTGTATTTCAGTATGCTCGATTCTGCACAAGGACCACAAAATCACAACTCTAAGTCCACAGTAATTGGTACTCAGCTACCATGTCTAATGAGATGCCTTCTGTGCCGACTAAGAGCAACTTAGAAGAGAAGCACAATAATATGCCAAGATCAACCAATGCAATGAATAGAGAAATGAAATAGAAAATTGGAACAACTGGAAATAAAGAAAGCCCCATTGTCCCATTGATGTCACAAGTTATTCAATATAGAAGTAAGGGTCACATGCAAAAAAGGAAGACAAATGGTAACTAAGAGGTGGTTCTAATGTGATAGTAAGCTGTACAAGTTTTTTTTTAATCATGTTTGGAGCATGGGACCTATAAAAAGAGGATTGGGCATATGCTTCATATAGCCCCCGAGACACAATAGCACACAGAGAAAACTACTGCTCTTTTATACTGTGCAGATTTATAAAGACCCCAATGTGGTGAGGTCCATTTCTTGCTTGATATTTGATTGTCCTGTAAATATATTATAAGCTGTTAGAAATGTAGTTCCTTGGTTACTTGTGATGAGTCTCCTTTGTCAATTAAATTTTGGGGTGGAAGGTTCCCCCACCCCCCCCAGAGTATAGATTTGTACTGAAACATGTTCAGTTAGCAGAGAGTTAAATTAGCTTTGTCACTTGAAGAGCTCTTTTTCTGTATATTTATGTAATATTTTTCACAAGGTGCTTGAACATTGTTATGACAAAGATATTGATTCAAAATAACACAATTTGAACAAATTCTTCCTTTCTTCGGAAGTATGGAATGATTGCCAAGTATAACTTGTATCTTGAATCTTGTTTTTCATTTAACCAGTTTATTCCCTGTATATCTATATCTGTTTTTAAGCTGTATATTGTTTATTTATATAGCTCAAATCATAAAATGCAGTGACCCATTGTTGCTTACAATCTAAATTCCTTATATTTTTTTTTTTATTGAAAGCCTGTGATTGGTGCTTTCATGTCCCAAATGCAATAAAAAGTGCAAAACCCCAAAAGGATGTGGAAAATTAAGTTTCTCCTCAAAAGAGAAAGGGACACTATATCCCAACCCCCCCAAGGCCTAAAGGTCCCTTAGGGGAAAAGGGTCTTAAGATCCACCCTTCACCCTGGGATCCACCTAGGCCTCACACAGGGTTCGGTAACTTGCCCATGCCCGTAAGGGCATTGAAGATTTCAAGGCATTGAGAACTTCAGGGCCATAACCCCTCCTAGATCATTGGGGAATTGCAGAGCCTGTAAGGGCCTTCCTCACCCCCTAGATCCTGTGAAAAAAAAAAACCCAGAAAAGTAAATGTGACAAACAAGGTGGGAAACAAATAGTGTCCTGTGGCTATTGCTGCAGTCTAATGACTGGGCAATGGTACAGATATCTGCTGTCCATCAGGAGGTATCATGGAACCAGGCACACCCCGAGAGCTGGCAGAGCTGAAAAGGTGGACACATAAACCATCCCCATACCTGCTCCAACAGGAACCAACAGCACAATGTTAGTGGCCAGGGAACTAGGGGGCGCAAAGCCAGGAGCCTGCAACAGATCTGATCTCACTGAAGCTAAAAAAGATGCTGTGGGCGAGGAAGGGACAGCCAAATTGGGACCCTGGATTTGGCCATACCCTGACGCAAAGGCTCCTAATGGATTTTGTAAAGTGCAAGAACCTGGGCATTGAGTGTTAGCAAATGCAGAAATGATAAAATAAGGGCCATAGGATGAGAATTGTTAGTGAAAGGGGAAAAGCCGAAGGGCTGGAAAGGAGAACTAAATAGAAAAGTAGTATAACCTAGACTAAATAGGAACCATCCAGATCTAAAACCCGGCCAATGTAAAGCAGGGTATGTAAATTTAGAAAAGGGGGGACCTCTAGAGGCATTGTTGGAAAACTATGGGAAAACAGCCATGTGAGGGATGGGATTCGTTCACCAGAGAGGTGTTAAGAGCGTTTTGTCGCTATCCAATAACGATTGTTGAATCTCGATTTGTGTTTCCAATGCACAAATATTTATTCTCAAAAAGTAGCAGAATAATTCAAGCAAAATAATAATAAGTACAGCCGTTACTTATCACAGGCGCTCTGGATCCTGTGAACAGTCATTCAGGTCTGAAGTCTGTGGTCAATGTGACTGAACACTACATGAGAGCTACTGCTTATATGCAAACAGAGATACAGTGAAACAATGCAGATGGTATAGCTTGCTTCTATTGGTCCAGGCTTCAGGAAGGTCCAGGGGGTTGCACATCATAGGCTGATTCAATCTAAGGAATCCAAAGGTGGGGGTCATCTCTCCAGAGGATGAGCTCTGTTCTTCCCGCCAAAACTCCAATTACAATCAGTCCATTAGCATTTTACAGTCAACATCTTATTAAAGGTTTATTCCCTAACATCAATAACTAGAGTATGCAATGTGCGATCTCTTTGCCGAATGCACCGAACAGCTGCTGATGTAAAGGGGATTAATATGATTTCAGACATGACACATTTCCTTTAACCTGAACCATATGTATCACTAATATGTATATAACTTATAATATTACACATAAACACTACTATATTTCGACATAAATAACTATGTGTTGCAACTACGATTAATGTGTATTATTTACAAATGTGTGTGTTGGTGCGAATGTATACTAAAGTGTAAAAACTGTTATTGCCACGTGTTGCGGCTGGATATGCCCGTCCACGCCGTAGCGTGTTCTACGCATAATTTCAGACAAAGACAATCAAGTTTGCTCGATATTAATTGAAATGACTTTATCCAATTTGCTGACTTCGACAGAGGGTTCAGGAACTGGCACTGAAGGAGGCATGCTCTCAGTCCCACCCCTAGCCATAGCAGTAGGGTTAGGACGGGTGCCCGGCATGGCTTGCTGAGCAGAGGAATTTGCAGGGACAGGGGGAACCATGACAGCAATAGGTGAATTATGGGCAAGCTGGGCATTAACCAATGTGGTTGGGATGACACCAGAATGGGGGGCTCTAATAGGGGGGCTGTGAAATATGGGGAAAATGTGAGGGCCAAAACAGCTGTGCTACCCTGCAATTGGATGACAGCCTGTGCTTTAACTAAAATGACTCTCTCCCTGCAGCTGGTGGTGAAATGTCTACTTTAAATTCTGTAAATTGATGAGCTTGTGCAATTAAAATAGAGGAGGATCTCTCCCCAAATGCACAGTCCCTGAACTGTCTGACCATTCTTCCCACTGACACCAATGCTGGGAGCCAAAGTGGAGCAAGAGGAATTTACTTCAGCCCTGCTGCCTGTTGAAATAGAGACCCTTCCCCCCCAAACTATGCCCTGCATGCAAGAAGAGATAAGGGGGAGGGGGGGTGTCGGATATAAGAAGTGGAGCGAGAGCAGCTAAGGGCTTTCCTTGAGTGCCCACAGATGCAGTAATGTAAAGCTACGACTGCCCTACACTTCCTTCTTGCTTGCCAACAGCGCAGTAAGCGAGGGGGAGATGCTGGACATATATTGCGGCGCATCCTGTGAGTGGAGGCGTGGTGAACTCACATTAGAGAGACCCTGGGAAGCCTCAATGAGGCGATGTGGGGGCACCCGGGGTCTCTTTGGCCACATCATAATTTATTAGCACGGTAGGGGAGGGGCTAATGTGACAGGTGCAATAAATAAACTAACAGGGGCAAAAGATAATAAAAAAAACACAATTTTGGGCTAAGTAAAACAATAAATTAAGAGAAAAAAAGTGATGAAATGAAAATAGAAAAGAAGCTACAAATACACAGAGGAAAAGCTAGTGAAAGAAAAAAAAAAAAGAAAATGAAAGAAAGACAAGAATGAAATATATGTAGCACAAAGTAAGAGGGAGAAAATTAATTGGAAAAATGAGAAAAACAAGGGACAACAAATCACAATCCAATATACTAACTAACAGGTCCAGTTAGGCTTTACTCACCGGAACTCTCCAGGAGGCAGGAGAAAGCCAACTGACATTTACTGGCCTCCTTATAAGCCTTCCCTAGCGTAGCCCATCCCTTACCCACTATACCCATTGGCTAATAATTCATAACCCATTATGCCAAGCTAACTCTTGCTAAGCTCAATTCTTTTTCTACAATATTTAACAACATTGGCGTTTTTGTTACTTCGAGACAATTCCTACCCTCTGTAATTTGTTTACTTAGCTGAAACAAAATTGGACTTAGAAAGGAGGAAAGCATCACCTGCCTGTGGGGTTATAAAGAATCTGGACATTGTCTGCTGTAAAGGAAGAATTATTAAGGAAGTTTAATAATTAGAGATATATTGGACATTTTCAATAAAAGATAATACTGTTGATGATTATCTTGTCTAATGCTCAGCTGGCATGCCCAACAAGAAATGATTAATGTGGCTTCCCACAGAACAGACAGTGGACACGTTTTATTTTTTTTTAACCCACATTTTCTCATTTCCTGACTATAAAGATCCATGAGACAAAGCCGGGTGATCCTCATAATTAAAAGCAAACCACAAGATGCTTCTTCAAGCTGCACAGCCAGACCCCAAATCCCCTTGCCACATTTTTTAGGTCAATTATCAGCATTTGGCTACCCACACAGGGGGTGTGGTGATTGAATGGTCTATGTGCAGGCAAACAGCTTAACTAAATATTACCTCCTATTGCATCCAGAAACTAAAGTACACTACTGACATCAACATGTTTTATCCAGCTACTGCCCCCTGTTCAGCCATTAATTAAGTGAGAGCCCCTCAGGAATTATTTAAAACTTAGCGACATAACAAAAGCATCAAAGACCTATAGTACATAAACACACATCTCTCTAGAACACCTAAAGAATTATTACGCATTATGGAAGTAGCTTCTGCCCAAAGTATGCGAGGTTACTATGCAGAAGTGTCAACCATTTGTGAAATCCTCTCCAGCTTAGCCTCATAAAAGTATATTTTAGAAAGACATGAACCTGTTAGCCATTTTTATTGTTTATTTTAGTATTTCTTTTTAGTTATTTAACCCTTACTGATGCCAAGGAATTCAGCAGTCCTTTGCTTTGCAACTTTAGAATTTCTTGGGAAAAAAAAGACAGATAAATAAAATGTACGTCATACTTGCTTACTTTCCCGGAATTCCTGGGAGGCTCCCAAATTCTGGGGAGTCCTCCCGGACGAGTAGGCAAACCTCCCGGATTCGGCGAGATTCACTGCATTGAATGGCAGGGGCGGGGATTAACCCCCCCCCCCCCGCTATTCAATGCCGTGAATTTCGGCATTTTATAGTGAGGGGAGGGCTATGGTGACACAACGACATTACCACGCCCCCTCCTTCCCCCTGTCACATGACTTCTCCCCCGGGATCTCACGGGTGAGAAGTTTTGAAAGTTTACATGTATGGTGTACGTCCTGTATAAAAAAAGTGTGTCTAGCATTCAAGAGGTGGGCTTCAGATATTGTCAGTAATACATGTATAGCTTGTTTTTGTTTCAAGCAAGTCACTCTGTTCATATAACTATTGATGGTGAATTTAAAGGCAACATCTCATGTTTGTTTACATTTATCATTTGTTTTTAAATATTTGCTTATTTTTGCTATTTTGTGTTCAGCTATATTATCATCAAACCCTCACCTGTAGCCCCCAGCTCATTCCTGTTTTATTATCAGATTTGTTTGTTTTAGCTTGTAACACTTGTTTACAATGGCTGCTGATATGTTAATACAGATATCTGTCTCTTTCTTTGATTGAATGTATTGTTTTAACTTATTACAGAGATTAAGAATTTGAATGGATTGAATGTTAAAGAGCCAGCCATGCAGCCCCTGAAGTGTATTCAGTAGCCTATCACTGAGCTATACAGTAATGTCATTCAGCGATTGAAATATTGGTTGTTCCATTGCACATAAAGACTTAAAAGGCTATTAACAAAGCGTAAAACAGCCATAGTGAAGCGCAAAATTCTCTCTGTTTACACATTTAGATATCTGCAAAAGTTCAATGGTTTGCAGGGCAAGATGGTGGCGTTTGCAGGGACACAGACGTTTGCACCGACCGGATAGAAGTTCAGTGGACAAGAGCAGTCCTTTGCTCAGTCCAGAGTAGGCATACCAGTGTTAACAGTTTTGCAGAGCAGTGGAAAAAAGAGATTTGGATAGGTTTTTACCTTCACTTGGGTTGCTGCTTTTTTCCCGAGCAAGATTATTAAAGTGAAGTAAAGAATGCATTTTTAGGGGCATGCCTTGCTTTTGGGAAGGGTGCACAGCAAACACACTTCAATCTTTCACCATGATCTGACAGATATCAGGTGTCATCATATACTTAAGGGGATGCAAAATCTTCTTCCCCCGGCTTACTCCACCAACTATGGACCCGGCTTCTGTATAGCAGTATGGCAACTGCCTACAAATAATGCTCTACGAATACGGAAAGTTAAATAAAACTTTAAAATGCATAGCGTGGAAGTTCCCAACGATTCACACAATACCATTTGCTAACATCTTATTTAAACCAAAGAACGACACCAAATTAAAGTTGGAATGAATAATATAGATTTATTAAAATGAACTTATAACCTTAACCTAATGAAGACTGTACGGCGGACGAGAGCAGGGCAGTCAGCAAAAGCATAAACAGTGGAAAGGTCAGACCATAGTACCACCAACCCAGGATCATACCTTATCTATTGGCCGGTGCTCAAATCTGTCCAACAGCAAGACTACGCCTCCTAATTAACTGCCCATATTAACTTGTAGATACCAGCCGAGGGTCCTCCTCATAGGCGGACCAACCGTCAGATGACACCAACCAAAAAGGGGGGTAGTGACCTATGACAAGATGAACCCAGCACCATATGCACACTTACCGACTGCACTGCTCTCCTACCCACACCACAATCTATAAACCGACCTGTGGCCCACCATCAACATACCTAAAAACGTCCCTCAACTTCCAACACAACTGCTCTATAAAGTACTGCATTCCTTCATCAGACAAATGCACCCCATCCGATCTAAACAAAAAATCATATTCTACTTTCAACAAAGGGTGAATTATGACCAAACCCCCCAATTCACAAACAAATTTACTGGCTGATTGATTTACCTTCCTGACAACTAATGCCAAAGCGACAGCGGGAATATTCAACCTAAAAATGCGTTGAATTATACATGACCAGCACAATCTCATATTATGCCTCATAATCTCATGTTATGCCTCAATCTCATATTATATCTCATATATTATCTATGTGCAATAGCTGCTATGTCCTCCCGCATACTAAGAATGAGATCCAACGATTTACCCCAGACCACATCATTACCCCCTAAATGTATCAGAAGAATATCAGTAATCCCATGCCTGTTAATTTCTCTGGAAAGGAGAGGAATAAATTTGGCCCATTTCATGCCCATTTTTCCTATCCATCTGACCTGGGAGTGGGCAGGCAACCAGGGGCTGTTCTGGGCCATAATGTGTTTGCTTGCCCAGTAAACATAAGAATGCCCCAAAAACCAAACAACCATCTTCTTGTTGTCCACACCTACAGCAAAAAATATGAAACATGTGTAAGATTACAACCGAGAATAGGCTTAAATTAACCTATCCAGCCTACCACCAGAATCTACCGTATAACAGAACTAATAAGTCATCCCACAAACACCGTGAACAAGCCAAACAAAGCGCGACTAGCTGCAAAACCCAAGAGAAAGGTTATGTCATGTCTTTGAGAAGGGGGAGGAACTACCACCTACCACTTACGACCCCCTTTATTTAATTTTATTTACAATACACAGCATATAAAGCAACACACAGTATAGTAATGGAAAAGGAAAAAAAAGCAGCAACCAAAGTGAAGGTAAAAACCTATCAAACCCCGGAAGGCTCAAAGCCAATCAGGCCCTCTGTAGGCAGAATAGGAAAAATCCCTTCACGTCCACGCTAAAAGCGGCGAGCAGCATAGCCCTGGGTCCACCACTTAAGGAAAGAAAAAGAGGTAGAGCAGAGCTGCGGAAAAGGGGACAAAAGCCAGTGGTTAAACATCAGGTCTAATATAACTTTTATAGCTATTGGACTTCCACCTGCCTAAGGCTTGAATGGATGCCATGGATGCCCCCTCCCATGCTGCAGCCATAGCCGCCCCAATACGAAAAGAATGAGTCCCAAAATCCGAAGAATAAAGAAATTAGTGCCCACTTGAGTAGCGCGTGAAACTGAAATTTTGTAATAGGAGATCCATCTCTGTGCACAAGCTAAATCTCTGCCTGATAAGGACGTAACTCTGCTAGCTGATGACATAAAGTAACAGGGCAAATGATCTTATCTGGTTGACTAAGCATAGAAAACCAATGACCTATCCCCGTCTGATCTGTTTTGGAAATAGTAATTTTGCATTGGACCCTATTGGGATTTATAATAACTTTTTTGCCAACATTGCTGATCCTATCTTATTTTCTAATTGCGCCGTCAACTCGCTAACTTTAAGGGCACCTTAGAAGACCATAGAGAAAGCTGTGCTAAAAAGTATAACTTCGTAAGAATCTGCGGACACCTGAGGCAAAGCTAGGATAATTCCAGATAACAATAATGGATCTATTGGTCTCCTATTATCCCGGGGAATAGTGTGAAGTTTGGCCCACCCTTTTAATGCTTTACTGATAAGAAATGATTTTGTGAAATCTGTAAGCCCTTGCATTTTTGCCATAAAGAATATACCAGCCAATGTCGATGCCATAACTGCTTTACTAGGACCTTTGTGGTTGCATACCCACATAAAATCAGCGATACCGTGATGTGTCCCAGGGGGTAGGTTGTTACAAGATTGGCTTCCATGCCAATCGATAGGACTTCCAAGTCTAGAGAAGCTTCAGCCAGGAATCTTATGCTGGCTCGACCATCTGCCAAACATAAGATGGACATGCTATACCAAAGGGGTTGGCATGAGGCACTAATGCTCTAAAACACGTCCAATCGAAATGAGACAGGGCATCTGCTATACAATATCTATTCCAGAGACGGGTTTAGCCCGAAAATGTATGTCGAAGTCCAGGCAACGAACCACCAGAAAGCGCAATAAATTGACCGCTGGCTTAGAAGACACACTCTGGCCACTCCCAAATTATTGCACCAAAAGGAAACATTGCGCCCGCTAAACTGAGGAACCCATAATGCTAAGGACACAATGACAGGGAATAACTCTAAAACTAATAAGTTTCGAACCAGGCAGTTCTCAATCAATTCTTTCGGCTAAGGGGATGAACACCACTCACTCTGGATATAAGCTCCAAACCCTTTGGACCCTGCTGCATCCGTACACAAATCTAAATCACTGGTAGAAATAGGCGGGGATGGCCATATTCGGAAACCGTTAAATTTCTTTAGAAAAGAGGCCCAAATGTACAAATCTGTCTTGATCTTGTCCTTTAATGCCACTAGGGAATGAGGTCTATTCCTACCTGCCGCAGCTAGCTGAAGCTTCCTACAAAAGATTCTACCCATCGGAATAACCCTACATGCAAAATTGAATGACCCTAATAAAGCTTGTATTTGTGTGGAAAGGAGAGGCCAGAGTATTCGATATCAGACTTTCCAATTTGCAATCTTATCTGCTGGCAGTCGACAACAACCCTCTACTGTATCTATTTATATCCCTAAAAAAAAGATAAGCACGTTGAAGGGCCTTCCATCTCGTCCTTAGCTACCGGTACCCCTATAACAGAAAAGATTGCTTGTGCTGAGTATAACATATCTAAGCATAAGGTGGAATGGGAAGGGCCCACAAATAGGAAATCGTCAAGACAATGCGCTATTCTGTGATGACCTGTCCCCGCCTGAATTGTCCATTGTGAAAAGGAGCTAAAGGACTCAAAAAAGGAACAAGAGAAAATCCCATAGGAAGACATCTATCAATGTAGTATTTATCCCTGATCTTAAAACCCATGAACCGAAACCAGTCAGGGTGAAGGGGAAGTAACCGGAATCATGCTTCGATAACCAATTTGGCTATAAGGGCCCAGAAAACAAATTGCCTAATAAGAGTCAGGGCCTCCTCAAAAGATTGATATACCACCGAACTTACATCTTGATCTATGGCATCGTTAACGGAGTTACCTAGTGGGTGAGACAAGTGCTGTATTAAACAAAATTTACATGGGACTTTCTTTGGTACTACACGTACTGGTAAAATAGCCAAGTCAGGAAGGAGTGTAGTGTGAAATGGGCCAACCGTGCGACTCAGGCTGACCTCTCCGCAAATTTTTTCATCCAACACCTCTGGAAAAGCATAAGCTGACTTAAGGTTCCTAGAGGCTCTGGTGGCTATCAGAGAGCTAAAAGGAAGCTGGAAACCACGACGAACACCCTTGCAGAGAAAGGAAGCCCGGGCCTCTGCCGAGAATGGGGGCATTCCTCGTACACTCTTTGGCCAAATGCAGTCCATGGCAATTGGAGCAAATGTGCCTGAACCGACAGGATTCACCTCTCCCACACGGCGCATTGTTGAACGCAAAACATCTATTTTTTGGGAATTGGGGAGCACTTCGTCTCCCCCCTTGCTGAAACCGCTGTACTATGCCCCCTTGACCTAAAGCGATGCTAGCCAGGTTAAGCTTCATCTATATCTCTACATCTCTGAAACCTAAAGGCATATCTACTTGGCCACTCACTTTTTCGCGGAACTGCTCTTCATATGTCCGCCAAGTACCTGGGCACCCACCACTGCAAAGCGGGAGGGAGCGCTCCATACTCTAATCGGCCAGGACATAAAAGCCGGAGGTAAGAGACAGAGAAGTGGGGGGCGAAATGAGGACACGGAAGGCAGACAGAAGGAGAGAAAGCAGAGAAACAAGGAGGAACCAATAAGGAGGGAAAGACGAAAAGCGAAAGAAAGAGAAGGAAGGGAAAGAGGAGGGGGAAAGAGGGAGCTGGAAAGGAGTGGACGACGGAAAACCAAGTGATAAGAAGAAAATGAGAAACAAGGAGACAAAGACAAGAGCAAGGGGAACAAAATAAAGACAAATTAACAATATACACGAGACGATGTAGAGCTAATACTATGTCTGACTCTGAAGCAGGAACAGACGTATACTGCCCGAGCTGCAGTATATAACGATCATCAAGACCCTTCACCAGCCCTTATTGGCTGCCATTTCTCGTAACTTAATCGATTGGTGAATATCTGGTCACTCACATGCATGATTTTAACTGCGTTTTATCTAAATGCCACACTTCACTACTTCTAGATCTACTAGGTGGAGGAACCCATGGTAGCAATAACTCAGACTCATGATTAGTTTATGCCATAAAAGAAGCTAAATTGAGCAGTGTTTTAGGAGAAAAACATAAAAGTTTAATTGAATGAAAGGAGCAGTTCGAAAGTGGCAGGATATTTCAGTTTTAATGTGATGTGTAAATCTTTGTGCGGTGCGTCTCTTCAAATTATTCAGCACCTCTGCAAACCTAAACTAACTTCTAGTTTGCGGAGTTGTCTCCTAACTTTGCAGTGCACGTTTGCACCATGAAGTGCGTTAGGTGGATCACTTAGGCGAAACCAATTAGATTTGTTGCACATCCAGTGCACTTCATACATTAGGTGCAGCAGACATGAGAGACATTGCTAGTGAGTCATCTAAACTGATTATAATATAAGTTCTCCCACAGGAAACTCACAAAGGGACAGTCTTAACCAGCTCAACCAGATAATAAGTGACTTGGGGCATGCAACAGACTTCTACATAAATATGGCTCTGTTCAAGAAGCAGTTTATAAATTCTTTAAGTAAGAAGATCTGCTTAGATTTTCAATGAAAGTTAAGTCAGTGCGCTCCTCTGAATAAATAAAAAAAATTGTTTCGTTTTAGTCTCTTTTTGATAAGTTATTGTTTCAGTACTAAACATGACAAGGTCTCCTATTTCATTCTCTTGCAAAAAACCTGTGTCATCACTGTGCTCCAGTGTAAGATTATTAGATGAAGTCCTTCTTACTGCCAAAATGTCTAGTTTTATATTGTGGAATAGAGCCAAAAAATAAACAAAATGGGATTATTGTCCACGATTGATGCTCTAGCAATGTTAAGATATTGTACTTAATGTCCAAAGGGATATAAATATGATAAAACATGTTGGCTAGAATTTGAAAAGCTGAAAGAATAATGATCTAAAGTTAAAAAACTCCCTCACAAACAAGATTCACAACTGACTAACAGTGACAATGTCTGTGCAACAAGCTCTTAGTCTATGCACACATACACGTCATTTCAAGGGAAGTATTATATAGGTTATTCTTACAAATACTTACTTGCATTTGTGTTTCTAAAACTAAAACCATTATCTATTGTCTGACAGTCTTCTCACTTCTAGGGAAATGTAGGCTTCAATGAGAAAGAAAAGCATTTTTCTGTTACATTTCTATGTATTTACACGTCTCTCGTTATTACTGCATAGCAGGTAATATTAGGAAAAATATCCCACTTTGGTAGTTATTTTGGATCTGTAAAAATATAAAATGCTTAGCCCACAATGCCTTTAAATGCAGGTGTTCAGAGTGTACCACCCGTGTGCCACATTCAACCACAGTCTGTCCCCATCAGAATTGCATAAACATACCTTTCAATTCTTTGGCCTTCCAAATCAGAACATTGAGGGCCTGACTCATCTTCGGGCATAAGTCCCTTTGCATGCCATAAAATAGCTCTGTGCATGCTCAAAAAACGGAACTTACACCACTGAACGCAATTGCATGCAATTCATGTCTGAACACAAATGACACGACTGCTTACGATTTGTTTTGTCTGTCTACATATGGCAAGTAATGTTTAACCAGATTGTACTTTTACCCAGATTTAAATGTAAATGTATCTTGAGATTTACTTGTATTTGAATATAGTCTGTACTTCGCTCAAGTTCAAGGCTCATTTTTTTAAATGCAAATTGCGTCCGAAGATGAATCAGGCCCTGAGTGCGTACCTCAAAGCAAAAGAAAGGGGCATGGTCATGACACATGGGGGATGTGGCTGCATAATGTTGGGGTCTGTCACATTCCCCCAGGAGTGTGTCCAGCGCTTCTGCAAGGATTGGCCATCCCTTCCCTAAAAAACCCTTTTAGTGCTGCTTGCACCAGGACAGTCGAGAGGTATGTAACTGTCCAGCTCGGTCCCTGCAGGTAAGTGGGTCACAGGAAAAAAGCAGATTAGAGATCTGAAGCCCAAGAAGAATAGATCATTTTAAGAAGTGGTATTTACATGAATGTTTTGAAATAAATCAAGAAATTCACTGACCCACCAGAAACTATGAGAAAGCACTAATATAGTGAATGCCATAAAGCCTTTAAGATTTGTCGATGTCTTGATTACATTGAAGTGATAGTCCCCCTGGTGATCAAATTGGAACTACACAAAAATTACATAAGCAAGTGAGGGTCGTGAGGGGCATGGGGGGGGGGGGGGGCATCTTGTAAACTACAATTACTTACCTTGAGAAAATATGTAGTTCCCTCCCACTGGATTCTCAGAAGTACAGACAGCAATGAGCAATGTTTATATATATATATATATATATATATATATATATATACACACACACACACACACACACACACACACACACACACACACACATATGTGTGTGTGAAGAGGTCTCAGCAGCCTGTTGGGGGCATGTGGGGCAGTGCTTGTGGAATCCGAGGGTTGTGCGATTCTAAGTCCATGTGGGTGCATTTTGTATCAACTGGGGGCCTGAGTGACATGTGGTGGAATGTTGGAGTAAGTGACTGGCATGTGAGCGCATTTTGGGATGAGTGATGTGGATGTGCTGAGGTTGTTTTCTGCTGATTTCACATTCTTGAAATTAAAGGTAATAAACGGTCCAAGTATATTAGGTTGCCCGTCACTGTTCTCTATTATCATTACATTTACAAGGTTCATATAGTTCATCATGTACAAGCACTAATGCATCATTCGACAAATTTTGGTTACAAAGTAATTCACCTCCGCACACTTACCCACCAGAAGCGGACATGGTGTCACACACCTGACCTTTAACCAGTGCAACCTGATTAATCCGTTAGTGTTTTATTTTAATAAAAGCTGCACGCTGTGTCCTGCCCTGTGCAGAATTTTGCAGTTCAATTCCAGAGTTTAATCGCTTCCAGCTGCCGGCAGATGCAATGTGAAATCATATTGGGGCCAGAACCGCACTGAATCCCACCGCCTGTCCAGGGCCCGAAATGAAAACAGGCAGTTTAACCCCTGCAGCACTAGACTTGGGGGTACCAATGATTGCATTAGCCCTCAGTGTTAATGGAACTGTGGGTAAGGGGAGATACACAGATATTATGTGGAGCTGCCTCTTGCAACTAACAAAACTATAAGCACATGTGTATAAAAGTTGACTGCTGCTACCAAACATGTTAACCCTTTATTGCTCCGTAACAAGTTGATAAACATTGTGGTAGTAGTGAACGATATGGGATAGGGAAAATTGCATAGTGCACAAACAGAAAAGTTGACAGGGTATGGACAAAATTTATAAAGACTGCAATGACAAACTTTATAGATTTCATTTAAATAACACCTTGCGGTTGTCCAAGACCAGGTCAATCCTGGCATTGGACAAGTTCCTCAATCAAGCTAGTTTTCCTATTGCATGCATTATTAATGGACATAAATGTAGCATTGTGGTCCCACCAATGGGCTGCACCTTCTTTTCTGTTAAGCTCCACCCCTTTTTTCTCAGAGGGGTGCAGGAAATAAATACTAAGCTCCATAATTGTGAATGATTTCATTCTTAATTTTCTTTCAAATGCCCCTCATTATATTAACAGCTGCAGTTTATTTTCCACATATTGTGTTATATGGAATGACATTGGAACAGCACAAGCTGTGATGTGTATTGACCCTTGTATAAAAGAACTAGATATAAATATCTTGGCAGATTCATCACAATGGATTGCAAATGACCATGCTTTTGTCAGCTCCTAATGGGAGCACAAATTCAAGAACAAATATCCATATTAACCTCTTCCATGTTACTTGCTGACCATCACACAGTACTTGTTTATCTTCCTTGTAAAGTCAGACAATCTGAATTTACATTAACATTCTTGATGTCAGATGCAATGACATTAATATACGACATGAGCTGAGTTACCTTCCACTGTTCCATGGTTAGCAGTTGTGTGCGTGACTGCCAGACATCCATTGTTAACTCATCATGAGGATATTTCCCCACGCACACGTTCAGCAAGAACCCCCTAAAATTCCATGTGGTTTCAGCTCTGGGGAGAGATGAGACTGAAGAGAACAAGGGGAGTCAGATCTTGGCTGATGTTAAGAAGATGAAATCTATCAGAGAGCATTAATGTTTGAGAAGAGAATTGGAAACAGGATTACTCTGGCTGCTTCTCCCACACTCTGTCACTCTTGGCTCATTGTCCAACATTTCTCACCTCCTCTGATTGCTTTGGAATAGAACCATAAGGATAAACAGACAGACAGGTGTGCGACTCTGCACCAATCCGATGCTCGCTGTATTTCTTCAGCCTCTGCTCTGTTTTTTTTTTCAAGCTAAAGAAACAAGAGGATTTTGGTGCTCATAAATGTCTTAACAGATTCAAGCAGTTCATATGAACGCAAGTTCTTGATTACCATAATAAAATAATATTTTTTAAAAAAAGAAGGAAAAAAACAGCATATCACACACAAATGACACTAGGGTCAAAATCTGGCTTTGTTTATGGCAGATTTTGAATAAACCTTATTTTTTACAATTGCATTTGATGGTACGGTGTTAAAAAAAACAACCTTCAGGCTGTAAATGTACGAAACTCCGGTTTTTCCAAATTGCGTATTTTCTGCGTTTTTGACGGCCATATTTAAAACAAATTTATTTAAAGGCAAAATCCAGCACTGGCTCTGCCCCCAGATCTGTACCACTTGGTGCCCAGTGGTCTGCTTCCATTTGTCTTTATTCTCTGATACTAATCAGGGGCTGAATTGAATTCAAGGAAACAATGTAAAGTTAATTGGGCACTGAGATGCCTGGGAAAGGGCTGCCTGTGTTATGCATATTATAATCAATTACCTGTATGTTCTCTGATTTTTTTAAATGGATGAATGAATTCACTTGAATAGAAAAATACTATATAAACCCTCTTCAAGTGAAGACAGAATTGCTGTGGTTAAAAACATCATTGCTACCTTTTACTGCAATATGGACTGTGCTGTGCTATTGAGCTTTCTTTTACTACATCAGGACTTACTCGCTTTAAATGCGATTGCCTCTTTAATAACGGCTAGATTGGGACTTATGAGATGGCCGGCAATTGAGTAAAGGATTACAGAGAAAACCAGGCTACCAATGGATAATGTGTTCCTCATAGTGTTTACTTCCACATTTTCTGCAGTAAAAGGAAAAACAGATATTTTTTCTATGTCTCCAATGGTACAAAACAAGCTGTGTCACATTGCTTATATTTGTATAATTTGCAAAGGTAAAATCAGAGACTGTGGTTAAAAATAGTTTTTCTGCTTGAATTAGACTTATATACGATTTAGATTTACTCTGGATTTGGAATTGAGCTCATTTGAGATCTGGTGCTTGGAGCAGGTTCAAATTTAGGGCTTAGGGTGATGTAAATACAATGCATTTATATACTGTATATTACTTAGTATTACTTAGTATATAAACACTACTTGGGTTATATTTTATTCATTGACACCAAAAGAGGCCATTATTAAATTTGCATTTCAGCAGTCAGAAAAATGTAACAGTTTGGCTATATGCAGAGAGTGGTATATATGTTGTAGTCAAATATCGCATTTTAGAATAATAATTTATCACATACCAAACACTTTCAAAGTTACAATAAATGATGGGGAAAGAAGGGGTATGAGGAAAATGGTGTGCAGTTATTACTTCAGGGTGTATTAAATCTCTATGCCTCAGGCAGTGTCAACCTTAATAGCCTTGACTTCAGAGGTAAACAAATCATCAACATCATCATCATCTATTTATATAGCGCCAATGATTCTGCAGCGCTGTACAGAGAACTCATTCACATCAGTCCCTGACCCATTGGAGCTTACAGTCAAAATTGAACAAATGTATGGTAACTTAATCCTGCACTCTGTCAGTCTAAAAAATTCCTCATATGACCACAGGTCTTATGGATTTCAGGCACAATCAAACTATCTTCATTACAAGTAGATGACATATTTTTACATATTTTTTACATTACTATGCACCTGGAATGCAATGAAACAGATAATGACACAATAGCATCTACAGTATATTAAACATAGCACAACAATGGAAAAATATTAATTCAGGTCTCCATAGAATGGCAACTTACAGTTTCAGATTTGTTCCTCTATGCAGAAAATAGAGGATATTGAAGAAGAAATCAACAAAAACGAAGATTGGATTAGATATGAATAGTGCTGATTTATAGAGACAAGATATATCTACAAACAAGGGCCCACCAAAGGCATTGACTAATGGGAAAAGACACATTGCCAAGGATATTATTATAAATAACAGTGCCATGTGACCACATTTGCCATATTAATGAAGATAACTTAAATGAATAGCAGTGTTTATGTCACAGGGCAGAGTCTCACACTACCACTAATAGGTTTTATCATTATTATAAATCCACTGAATATAGTGCTTGCTGCCAAACCAAGCCAGCAGCATTGTAGCATAGAGGTAAGTGTGAGAGGGTGAATGTCTATTAAGGTTGTAGCTGCTGTACAACCTCTGGGAATAACAAAATAAATAATAACTAAACCAAAAAATACACTTCATTTAGGCAAATGGGGCCCACTTAACCTTTGAGTCACACCCAAAAACACTCTTAAATCTTTGACAAAAGACAAAAATAGGGGAAATGACAGTGCTATTGTCCAAAAAACAAACTGTCCCAAATGTAAAGATTGGCATCCAAATATCTAAATCCAGAAAAAATAAACAATTGATGTTTTTATTAATATCTTTGATCTTGTTAACACAAACCTCTGAGTATAGTTGCCAAGTATAGTAGATTATTTCAGCAATATTTTCTGCAGTAGCTGAGATCTGTCTATGCTCTTCTAGTGCTTTGGTAATGTTACACATTTAAATGTAAAAAAAAGAAACTGATTACCATATTGACATTTACATATAATTTATGTGTCCTTTTTATCTCTGCTAGATGAGATGCAAACACAGAATATGATCTGTATGTAAAAAATCTCCCTGCAATATATTATCGAATATATCACTATAGACATTTTTCGGATATGTAACACACTTGACCACTCTCCGACCTTATATTTCTGGCTACCTACAGGAAATTAGGATGTTATTATACCAAACACTTCTAAATGTCCACTGATATTGCATTTACAGACAATATACAAACCACATAACTTACTACACCTATCTGCAACTCTTTTAAATTAGCCACACATGGCCCAATCTCATTTACACTTACAATTTTTATCCTTGGTTATGCACAATGTTTCCACTTACATTTTTTTTCTCCCTGTCTCCCCATATTTTCCGGTTTTTCAGAAAAAAACAGGCCAAGAATAGGAAATCTGGAATTTTAAAGTGGAAACACTGCCCAATCCTGCCACTGGACCCGACGCTCGAGAGCTGGGATATTGTTTAATTTGTCCACTCCAATAGGTCATCATCATCATCTATCATCTTTTTATATAGCGCCACTAATTTCGTAGAGCTGTACAGAGAAGTCATTCACATCAGTCCCTGCCCCATTGGAGCTTACAATCTAAATCCCCCAACATATACACACACAGCCAAGAGAGAGACTAAGGGCAATTTAATAGCAGCCAATTAACCTACTAGTATGTTTTTGGAGTGTGGGAGGAAACCGGAGCACCCGGAGGAAACCCACATAAACATGGGGAGAACATATAAACTCCACACAGATAAGGCCATGGTTGGAAATCGAACTCATGCCCAAAGTGCTGTGAGGCAGAAGTGTTAACCACTAAGCCACCGTGCTGAACAGATGAAATCTGTCCATATGATATTGGGACAAACAGCTGGATCATTTGCCTGTTAGTGGAGTTGTCTTCCTCCTGCAGGTAGAAGAGAACCCCGCACTCACACAGGCCAATAGTAGTCATCTTCCAGCAGCATATTCCTGCCCTGCCCCATAATGGTCCAATTGATTTTAGTGGGATCAGTTCCTGCCATTGAGTTTGTTTTTTGTTACAAACACTCTCAGGCCAATTACCGGATATTATTTACGGTATGAAAGTATGTGATCACGCAACTTCTATTCCTGCAACCTACCAAACCTCAACTTTATATAGAATGTTTTCCATTAATGTAATGTATTATGTATGTATGTATGTTTAGCTTTAAACGCATAGTGAGCATAAAGTGCATTATTTTTATTTGTGTGTTTACTAAAGGCAAAAAGCACTTACTAGACTTGTCAAATCCATCTATATGTTCATATGTAACCAGGAAACATGCCACACCAAAATGCCTTCCATTACTAATTTAGAAAATGTGTACCACCGACTTGTAAGAATATTTGCTACGCATACCCTTACTGCATAGCATGAGTTGAGGAAAATTACTTTACTATGTGGCTGATGCAGAGTTGGACAAAATATGTAGCTCACAATAGGCAATTTTGCATGCAGGGTAGTGCACATCCGACACTTGCACCTCCTTACGGAGAGGTGGAATAGGGAAGGGAAGGGGTGCCCTAATGTAGGCAAAGTACAGTAAGGGTGTGTTCATGCAGATGCAGCTGAGGCAGAACTGTGTAGTTATATATATATATATATATGTATATATATTAGAGATGCTCAGGCTCGGTTCCGCTAGAACCGAACACACCTGAACTTAGCAAATATGAGAACTGAGCCGAGCCAGCTCGGTACTTTTGCACGCCCTCGAAATTGAAAACAAGGCAAAATGTCATTGTTACGCATTGGATCTCGTGATTTTTGGATTCTATAAGTACTGCCCTCCACGACGATCCAGCGCCATTTCACAGAGGGAAACAGAAGGGTTAGCACAGTTCTTGGTAGTCTGTAGAGCAGTTGGGCAGTGTCATAGTTAGAATAGAAAGAGGAGGGGTAGCAGTGTTCTTCAAAGTCTACAGTGACATTCAGGAGAGCTCCATTGCTCCATTGCTAATTGCATTGCTGAAGTACAAATACTAGGGCTGGCAGGCTTGGTGTAAATCTGCAGTCATTTTGTACTGTGTTATATAGGTAACACACAAAGAGAAGAGCTCCATTGCTCCATTGCTTATTGTCATTGCTGAAATACAAATACTAGGGCTGGCAGGCTTGGTGTAAATCTGCAGTCACATTGTACATTGTACTGTGTTCTATAGGTAACACACAAAGAGAAGCGCTCCATTGCTAATTGCCATTATTGAAATAAAAATGCTAGGGCTGGAAGGCTTGGTGTTCTGAATTTGCAGGCAAGTTTTACGGTGTTATATAGGTTACACACAAAGAGGAGAGCTCCATTGCTTCATTGCTAATTGTCATTGCTGAAATCCAAATACTAGGGCTGGCAGGCTTGGTTTTCTGAATTAGCAGTCAAATTGTACGGTGTTATATAGGTTACACACAAAGAGAAGAGCTCCATTACTCCACTGCTAATTGTCATTGCTGAAATAGAAATAATAGGGCTGGCAGTCTTGGTCTAAATCTGCAGTCACATTGTACTGTGCTATCAAAATGGATTCACAGCAGTGCACAGAAGACCGAAGCTTTATTGAGACAGACACAAATATAGGGAAGGGTGCATAAATTAAGGCAAGACATTAAACAAAACTTCAAACAGTGATGAGGGAATGGGTTGGAGGGGGAGACACAAGGTAAAGTTTTTATTGAATTAACAGACACAAAGGGGGAGAAGGAGAAGAGGGAGACAGAAAATTAATCATCTTCCTCAGGACTGTCAATGGTGTTATAGTCTCTTAGTAGGCTGTATGGTCATCTTCCCCCTTTTCAAGATGTGACGATACCTGGCAAGCCAAAGAGCGTCCTTAAAGCAGTTCATAAGGTGCCAGGCCTCCTGGATTGCCCCAATGATGTGGATCCCAGGAAATAATCCATAAAATACTGAATAGTATGAAAGGCAAGTTCTGGGCACACTGTCCTTAAGTTCATGTTCCAAGGCATCCAACAGTGCCTGTCTAGTGGGGCAGTCCCAAAAATACGCTGTGCTGTTTCCCTTCTGGTGATGCAGAAGGGGCAGTGGACCATATCGGCACAGGTTCCGGGAGTGCATGAATGTCCTGAAAGGCAGACCTCCCTGGATAGCCATCCATGCAATGTCTCTGTGTCTATTACTCAGCCTCTTAGAGGCCACATTCTCCCACACGTGGTGCTCCCTCACATATTGTCCAACATCCAGGTAAAACTAAGGTGTAGTCCAGTTGCACAGGAAGGAGCTGTCCCACTTGTCTCAACCAAGGGTCCCCAAAAAGGCAGGAGGAAAAAAGTGAGACATGGACTTCCCAGCAGAGCAAATGTTCTTTTCAATAAGAGTTCTGTGGATGCAGTTGCAGAAAAGGAAGGCTCACAGCATGGTGGGGATATCCAAGATCACTTTCAAACCTTTGAGGGTCTCCTTGTACATGACCGCCCTCTTCACTCTGTCCATATATTAGCAGTAGAATAACCACAGTTATCCAAGGAACGGGAGGAGCGATCAAATGAACCATAACTGATTTCATGATCCAAGGACAATTCCATCTTGCACCACTTTTCTTTACTGATACTGGTTTCCAGTCAGATTGCTGCAGTATTTGTCCAAAATTGTATGAAAATAATATTGTGACCTGTGAGGTGGTCAAAATTGACTGCAAATGACTTGAAATTAGTGTTTTTGAGGTTTATAATAATGTAGGATCAAAAAAAGAGCAAAAATATGTGATTTTAGCATATTTTAGCAATTTTTTTTTAAAAAAAACAGATCCAAAACCAAAACCAAAACACACGAGGGTGGTTTTGCCAAAACCAAAACCAAAACACAAAGCTAATCCAGATCCAAAACCAAAACCACTTCACGGGGGTCAGTGAGCATCTCTACTGATAACCCTGATTCATGTTTTGATGAAACTCGCACACAAGTTGCGCTTTAAAAAAGAGCATGGAACTAGAGCGTAATTCTGACCATATTCAAATCTAAGCAGATCTTGATTTAAATCTGGGTGTAAGTACAGCCTAAACAGTACTTGCCTTAAAGTTACTTATGAAGATAGATTGTAGCAAACGCACAATTGTATGTGCAAATTAGATTACATCAGAACTCAAAAAATATTATAGTATAAAATAAATGAACAATCATTAACATTATAATAATTAATACAAATATGGTTTTCAAAGAAAAGTGGTTGTCCTGTAATAATGATTATTTACAAAGGCAAAGTGGCAAGTGGTAATAGTGATTATTTGCATAAAATTAGTGAATATTACTTGGTAAAGTAAGTATTAATGGGCATTGAGCACTATGAATGCCACAATGTTTCATGCATTTTAAGCTCATTATCACAATGCAAATAACCTTTTTATATCATATTACTTAAAAATATATTATAGATAATGAACCGGACCCCCCCGCCCCCCTTTCCCCCGATAGTTAATTAATAGTTTCTCATTCTCAGTACTCTTTCAGAGCCCTTTGAAGAGAAGAAAAGCAGCCGGTCTCATCATCATGTTTGTGCAGCATGTGACAAATCTCTGGCAGATTATAATGCAGTTTTATGTGTGGAATATATATATATATATATATATATATATATATATATATATATATGCCACACTGCACCTAAGCCAATATATATATATATGCCACACTGCACCTAAGCCAACACCAGAAGCATCAGTTTGGAGGAAGAACCTCCGGGTAAAATCTGGTGCTTGTAGAACTGGAGAGGAACAAAGAGCTAACCGAAGATCAGACCAGGCGGTTTCTGCAGAGTCAGACCAGGTTAATCTAGCTGGACAACTTTTTTTTTAACATGTCCGTAAGTGGAGCAGCTCTAGTGGCGAAGTGGCTTACAAACTGCCTGTAGTAACCTACTAAGCCTAAAAAGGTTCTTAACTGCAACTTTTTCCCTGGTCTTGCCCAATTTTTGACTGCCTCCACTTTGTCTAGCTGGGGTTTTACATGCCCTCGACCAACAATGTACCCCAGATATTTGGCTTCTCTCATGGCTATGGCACATTTCTCTGGGTTAGCTGTTAACCCTGCTGACCTTAATGAAGCTAAGACCGCCTCAACTTTGGCTAAATGTGATCCCCAGTCTGGGGTATAAATCACTATATCGTCCAAGTAAGCGGCTGCATAAGCTGTGTGAGGTTGTAGCAATTTATTCACGGCCCTTTGGAAGGTGGCAGGTGCCCCATGCAACCCAAAGGGTAGGACTTTATATTGATAGAGACCATCAGGGGTGGAAAATGCAGTCTTTGGCTTGGCCGTGGAAGTCAGGGGAACTTGCCAATAACCCTTTGTTAGATCAAGGGTTGTTAAATAATTGCTACCAGCAAGATTTTCCACTATTTCATCCACACGTGGCATCGGATAGGCATCAAACTGCGACATACTGTTTAGGCGCCTAAAGTCATTGCAGAACCTAATTGTCACGTACACCCGTCTGGCTTCTGGAATACGATACAGCTTCTGCTTTACAATGACTCCTGGTGCAGTGACAATGTTGTGTTCGATTAAGGTAGTATGCCCAGGAATGGAAGAGAAGACATCCCTGTTCCGGCGAATCATTTCTTCAGTCTGTTGTCTCTGCTGAATGGACAAAGCTGGCTCTATGGGCACTTCAGACTTTTCAATGGAAGTACTCACTACCTGAGGAAAGGTTTCCTCATCATGCCAAGGTTTAAGGAGGTTGACATGATAAATTTGCTCCTCCCTTCTCCTACCTAACTGGCGGACTCTGTAATTGACAGGACCGACAGCCTCTAGAACTTCATATGGACCATGCCAATGGGCGAAAAGTTTGCTTTCCTGGGTGGGAACCAGGACTAGGACCTTGTCCCCAGGCTTGAAAGATCGAACAACAGCACTTTTATCATAACATTTTCTCTGTCGTTCCTGAGCCTCTTTTACATGTTGCTGCACACTGGGCCCTATCTTTCCTAGCCTCTCATACATTTGTGACACAAATTGTACCAGATTTGGCTCCCTGGGACCTTGCTGCCCACCCTTCTTTTAACATATCCAATATACCCCTGGGCTGTCTCCCAAACAATAACTCAAAGGGACTAAACCCTGTTGAAGCTTGAGGTACCTCACGGATGGCAAACATCAAATAGGGAATAAGAGTGTCCCAATCTTTTTTCTCTTGAGCCACTGCTTTCCTGAGTATGTGCTTTAATGTGCGGTTAAAGCGTTCCACCAAGCCATCTGTTTGTGGATGGTATACAGAGGTGTGAAGTGCCGTAACCCCTAGCAACTGGCACATGTCCTTCATCAGTTTAGACATGAAAGGAGTACCCTGATCAGTGAAAATTTCTTTGGGTATTCCCAAGCGTGTAAACATCAACACAAGTTCCTTAGCTATGGTGCTGGACTTTATATTTCGTAGGGGAATTGCCTCTGGATACCTGGTTGCATAGTCAAGCACCACTAGTATATATTGGTGCCCACATGCAGATTTTTCCAGTGGCCCCACAAGGTCCATAGCTATCCGTTCAAAGGGAACTTGTACTATTGGTATTGGAATGAGAGGTGCCCTGTACATGGGTTTGGGACAGGTTCTCTGACAAATGGGACAGGACCGGCAATACTTATTCACTGCCATGTGTACACCAGGCCAGTAAAACCTAAGCAGAACTCGTTCCCGTGTTTTATCCTCCCCTAGGTGTCCCCCACAGACATGTGTATGTGCTGCTTTTAACACTAGGGTTACATGGACCTGAGAAACCATTAATAGTTCTACTTTTTCCCCCTGTACAGTAGCAACTCTATAGAGGAGATTATTTTTAACAATAAAATATGGTATACCTTCTGCAGGCTGGGCGGCTTTCGCTACCCCATTTACCTCAGTCACACTTTTAAAGGCATGTTCCAAAGTGGCATCATTAAGTTGGTCTCGAGCAAAGTCCTGCAGAGGAAACAAAATTGGTATTGCGGACCAGTCCGTATCCTCACTGACAGGTGGGGTGGGCTCATCTGCGACATCACCGACCAATGCTAGTTTGGACTGTCCATGTTTCCCCGCAGGTGGATGCTTTTGTGGAACTCCTGCTATGACTCCCAAGATGGCATTCCGGTTTGGCGGTTCCCATAGATCGATTTCCAGATGTTGTGGATTCTTAGGCGGTTCCTTTAAGACCGGGCTTCCGACCGTTGCATCAGTTGCCGGCATGTCCGGCCGGATCCGCTCACCGAGAACATCATTAAACAGTGGGAAGTCTCGCCCCAAAATGAGTGGATATGGGAGTTTAGGTGCTATGGCAGCTACGACCATAACAGTTTTTTCTTTAAGTGTGACTGGTAGTATTGTTCTTTCATACTCCTCTGTCGTGCCATGTACGCAAAGAACCTTCACCTTGGGCAACCGAGAAGTTATGGTTTCGGGTAAGGCAGAGCTGGAAACCAATGAGAGTTCACTCCCCGAGTCAACCAGGGCCAGAACAAGGTTTTGGTTGATTAGCACAGTCACCCGGAACAAACAAGGACTTCCTGATGTGGGACTCATGGTAAAACAGCTTGGAAAAGCAGGCCCAATATGTGCCACGGAACAGTCCATGGATTCCGGTAGGTTAGGACACTCTGCCTTAAAGTGGCCTGGCTCACCACATTCAAAACACTTCAGATTAGACGGCTTTGCAACTGGCCCTCTGTCCGTAGCAGTTTTGCCATTGAGCCCTGTAGCAAGGCTTGTCAAACCTGGCTTTTGGCGTGGCAGCGGCTTTGGCACAAATGCAGGTTCTTTAGTCATTTGCTGTAGCGCACAAAACCTTTCTACCACGGTGGCAAGCTCTTCATAAGTTTGTGGGTCTGATTGCAGAACCCACCTTTGCAAATCGCGGTTCAGCCCCCGGATGCAGTGATCTATCGCCAGAACTTCAATAATCCGAGAAGGCGAATTCTCCTCAGGCTGCAGCCATTTCTTTAAAATTTTAGAAAGCTCAGCCACTTGCGCTCTGACCAGTTTTTCTTTATCATAGCGCCATTGGTGATAGCGCTGGGCTCGGCCTGGCCCGGAAACTCCAATGCGAGCCAATATCTCAGACTTTAGACACAGATAATCAGAGGCCCGTTCCTCATCTAGATCCATATATGCTCGCTGAGCCTGATTCAGGGAAGACTGGTAAGGATGATATTGCAATATTCAATGCAGGGATATGATGAGTGCATGAATTAAAGAGTTTGCAGTGTCTTGTGTGAGATATGTTCATATTCTGTAAATTTTCTTTACATCAGGAAGTCTTCCAGTTAATGGCACAAAAATGCGGACTTCCATAAAGAAACTTGATGGTGACAAGTCTGAACTCAAAGGAATAGATGCCCTGAGTGCAGTGGAATTTACAAATAGGATTTGTATTCCCCCTCTTCTCTCTCATACTGTATACTGTAGGAATTGTTTGTATTCATACAGTATACAAAAAATCAGAAAAGAAGCAGCTGAAGTCATAGCAATTCTTCCATTCTGGCCTCATCATGTGTATTTGCAATAGCTTGGACAATGCTCCTGGAACAGCCTTGGTCTCTGCCACTTCTGCCAGATTTTCTGCACCAAGGTCCAATTTTTTACCCAAATCTGGATATCCTCTCTTTGAAGACGTGGAAATTGAGCGGTCATTGTTGAAGAACAAGGTTGTGGATGTGTTTCTGGAAGGAAGATAGAATATTTTTTACACCATATGTTATAGAATTTGAAAGAGGTTCAGTCTATGGTGCAAACCAAAAATTGATAAGTTCTACTACAGTTCCACAGATTCTTGATATCCTAAAGGATGTCTTAGGCAGGGATCTTGCTCTTAATACACTGAATGTTCAAGTGTCTGCCCTTTGTATTTTCCTGGACACCAAATTAACATCTGACAATCTTCTTTGCAGATTATTTCATGCAGGAAAGAGAATTAGACCTGTATCAGCCTTTTTTTTTTACACTTTGGGATCTTAATATAGTTCTAGGAGCTCTAAAGTCTAGTTGCTTTGAACCTTTACAGGATGTTCCACTCAAGTGGCATACACTTAAAGTATTATTTTTGTAGCAATAACGCTTGCCTAACGAGTGGGTGAATTACATGCCCTGTGGTATAAGGAGCCTTTTCTGAACATATATACAGATAAAGTAGTGCTAAGAATGAATACTGCTTTCCTACCTAAGGTAGTTTCTTCTTTTCATATCAATCAGGAAATACATCATCATCATCCACATTTATTTATATAGCGCCAGCAGATTCCGTAGCACTTTATAATTGGGAACAAACAGTAATAAAACAATACTGGGTAATACATACAGACAGAGAGGTAAGAGGGCCCTGTTCGCAAGCTTACAGTCTATACCTCTGTCTCTCTCTGCCGACAGCCAACTAATGCTAAGAACAATTACATGCTCTGGATCTTGTCAAAGCAATCTAAATTTATATTTTAGGAACAAAATAAGTCAGATAGATGGGTCAGTTTGTTGCTCTACCTGCAGGGTCTTAAGGGGTTGCACTACCCAAACAGACTCTTGCTAGATGGATCACAGATGCCATTGCACAGGCTTATAAGAGTAAAGGGTGTAAGGTACCAGAAATACTAAGACCACACCCTACAGGAGCGATGGCAACCTCCTTGGCGCACAAGGCACAAGCTTCAGCAGATGAATTATGCAAAGCAGCATTGTCTTCATCTCTTCACATCTTCACAGGGCATGATCTTTTGGATGTGACATCTTCTTGATGCTCAGTTCAGAAGAAAAATCCTTAAACTTTTATTGAATAAAAAGGAAATTATTATTTGCATCTCTATTACATTTGTCAGTCTTGATTATGCATAAAATCCCCATTTTTCATATAGTGCTTGGGTATATTCTATTCATTATGAAGTTTGAAAAGGAAATATAAGAATTATTATTACCTGTTAATTTAATTTCCTTGAAATCATACTTGCCTACCCTTGTGGACTGTCGGAGACTCCAAAATTTTGAGGAGTTCTCCATGACTGCTGGGAGAGTAGGGCTTTTCTGTAAATGAAAATAACAATAATAATTCTAATATATTGTTCAATAGATATGATCCGACCATTGTATACCTGAAAATCAAGATATTTGCAAATATCTTGAACATTTTAAATACATTTTCAATATTAATTGCATTAAATTTTATAATCAGATACACACCTCTTCTTGATCCTGGTAATGGTGCAGTGGAGAGGGGCTATCTTGTTGACCTTTTCTGTTATCTCCTTCCATATGTGGAGCTGGCCCCAGCCGTTGAGTTACCTATCACTAGTAATGCCCAAAGAAAGGGCATATAAATCGACTAACATGCAATGTATTTGCTATTGATAAATTCAAGCTGAAAAACTGTGGTCAAAGAAAATAATCTAAAAAATAATTACAATATTAGGATTAGTTATTGCGATTTATGATGAACGCGCCCTTATAAAGTTTGCTTAAAGTTTAATATAAACTATATGTCCAAAAAATATTTTAGTGGATTAGATATTTGCATTAACTTGCAGATGGTTGGAGGGAAGGGCAAGCTTTGCCCTCTATGGTGCTTGCCACTCCCATACACAATTGGCCACACCCGCACATCACTGGCCACACCTGCTGAGGTACGGCACTTCTCATAATAGGCCCTTAATTATTTTGAGCCCGAGGCTCATGTGGCCTTTAATCTGGCCCTGTGTATGCCTGCCGTAAACATGGCGCATTTGCTACAAAGATCAGACACATCTTTTGAGCTCAGCATATGGATTGAATTATGTTATTTTGCACTTGGCATAGACCTGACCAGTGTCGGACTGGCCCACAGGACTACCGGAAAAATCACCGGTAGGCCCCTCTGCCTTACGGCCACACCCCCTTCTAGAAGTGGGTGGAGCCCATTCAGCTCACATGTTCGGTATCCCTGCTGCCCTCCCCGGCGTCCCTGCTGCTGTGTGTACAGAGTTCATCTCGTCTGCTTGTTATAAACCTTTGTAATCATTCTCACTGCCGGCCTGGTGTGGAGAGTTCCCCAATCACCATCCTGATATCACCCGTGTTACACGCAGTACGTGTGCCCAGATCCTGCCAGCGTGTTCGACAGAGGAGCGTGTGCCTGCTGGGAGACCAGGTCCAGGGATTCTTGTCAGATATTTCCAGATAAGGTTTGACCACAGGGAACAGTTCCCCCTACGCACATCAGACTTCTTGTCAGTAAGTGTGTTACACACAAACTGTCTGAGCGTGAGCAGAATAATAAAGGGAATACTCGTAGAATGTTTAACTTAAACCAGGAATTAATGAATGGCTGCTGAACATACGTATCCTGTCATCCAGCCGGCAGCCACGTTCTGGATCAAAGGGGGAGGGTCAGCTCACCTGGTGATCGGCGTCCCTGCTGCTACAGATGACTGGCTGCAGTCATCTTTCAAATGCGATCGCAGCTGTGATCATGTGACCTGCCCCCTACTCCTCCTGTCAGCTGACTGTCTTATGCTCCCGCCGCCACTGAAGGACTAAGGAGCAGAGGCTGCATCAATCAAAATATGGGTAAGTAGATTTTCTTATTTTTATTTAATATTATTGGATATGTCTTTTAATTTCCTCCAAATTCCAGGACTTTCACTTGACACAGAATTATCTTATATATATATCCTCCATCTGTTCTCTAGCTACTGGGTAAGCAGAGGCTTACTGCAGAGAATATATATATATATATATATATATATATATATATATATATATATATACATATATATTAGTGTGTGCGCGAATTGAGAGAGCACTATTCCATGGCATATGTGAATTGGGGGGCACTATTGAGGGTATAATTTGAATTGGGGACACTATTGTGGGCATAATATGAATTGGGGACAGTATTACGTGGCATATGTGAATTTCGGGTACTACTGTGTGGCATAACATTGTTTGGGGCACTACTGTGTGGAGTAACATTGTTTGGGGCACTACTGTGTGGCATAATATTGTTTTGGGGGCACTACTATGTGGCATAGGGGGGCTGCCTATCTATACTAAACTATAGTGAGAGGGGGGGCTGCCTATGCTAAACTATAATTAGAGGGGGCTGCCTTTGCTAAACTATAGGGAGGGGGGCTGTACAGAGAACACTATAGGGAGGGGGTGATGGGACCTTTAATTTAATGCTGGGGTGGTTTGGGTCTATAATTGAATGTAGGGCTAAGTGTGGGGAGGAGGGCTATCTATTAAATGTGAATATTAATATTTAATGTGGGAAATGGATGTATTAAATGTAAATGCTATTAATTTCTTGCTGGGGCTGTTTGGAGGGAGGGTAATAGGTTTATTTATTAAATGGGAATAGTATTAATTTAATGTTGGGTCGGTTGGAGGGAAATAGATCTATTTATCAAATGTGAGTACTATTACTTTAATGTAGGGCCTGGAGAGAGGCCTATTTATTAAATGTGGGTGCTGTTGATTTAATAGCGGGGATGGTTGGTGTTTTCTAAATGTATCCATTATTTTTTCCAAATAGGACCCTCAACATTCCAGGATACAGACAAGCCGCAACTAAAGAAACCAGAAGCCACAGGTGGTAAAAGTGACAACAACAGGTAGGACAGTCTGTCAAATGTTCTGAGTCTAGTGCAAGCTTAGCTAACCTGTGGCACTCCAAGTGTTGTGAAACAACAAGTTCCATACCCTTCCAGCAATAAGCTGCTATATATTGGCAAAGCATGTTGGGGCTTGTAGTTTCACAACACCTGGAGTGCCACAGGTTAGCCAAGCCTGGTTTACTGGAACAATCCCAATTTTTGGTGACTGTTCTACCCAATCTAAGGGGCAGGTCAAGACTGTGTACTCTATATACACACTGCATTCTTTATATACTACACTATGGTACTAGCTGTTTTCGTGAGCTGACCACTCCCCCTCTAGTGTCTGGTCCCGCCTCTATGATGGCCGGCCACACCCCCACTGGTGGGCCCCTAGCGTTGCAGTCCCCCGGTGGGCCCTTCATGCCCCAGTCCGACACTGGACCTGACGCATATGCTACAGATGCAGAGCCGGATGCACTTTGAGATGCGTCCTACTCAGCATATGGGTGTAAATTTGCTATTTTTGTATGTGACTTTTTTTTACTGTGAATTATGTTAAATTTATGTACAATTCAGCATCAGGCCCTATATAATCATCTACACATTGTTGATAATAAACCATTCTACTATGAAAGTGGCTGTGGCCTTCATTAGTGGTGAACCAATTGTCCAGCATGTTTCACACCATTGAAATTCAAAATTAGTAAGGAAAAACTAGTGCAAAACAATGCTGTATTTACAGGCAGAGTCTGATTCTGCGACAGTGAAGTGGTTAAGTCCGTCTAGGAGATCCTGGATTAAATTGCATATAATCAGCTCATGTTCCCACAAAGCTTCTTACAGCTCCACAGCAGAAAATACAAACATGGAAACAACAGACAGGGATTCAATTTCCTCTATACCCGGTGGCAGCTACGAAACAAACTGCACCAGTTAAAAAAGGTTCACAATGCACAATAAGTGCAGACATTTTATAGCAGGTACTTGTATTTTGTTCAGTGAATTTATTACAGTAAAAGTAAAGTAAAGTACATTTAGGAAAGAAGAAAAAATAGAAAAGGAACACTTTTACCATTGGTTGTAAATTTCTGTATAGTCTGCATCCGCGCACGAAAAGAAATGCACCTACTGCAATATGTGTATACTAAAAATATCCTGCACAAAATACAAGCTACATAAACATTTAAAGATATTGCACAAACAGCACAACATACATCTGTGCATAGTGGTTGTCAGGGCTGCTCAAATGGAAGACATGTATAAGTAATCTTCTTGTTCTCTTATTTTTATTATTGTAGCTTTATATCTAAAGATTATTTAACACAGTGCTGTGGAAATATTTCCATGGAGAGGGCAGCATTTATGTTATAACTGTGTTCCTAGGTCAAATACTAATGAAAAGCTTATGTCATCCAGCAGAGTCAAAGAAGCTGTTCTGGAAGCTGGGGACCACAAAAACACGTTGAAAAGTGACATCATGCAAGCCACCATTTGGACAGCCCTGAAACAGGTATCATGCAATTGACCTTAGAAATGGACACTATGGGCCTGATTCTTTATGGTACTTAAATTAAGAAGTTTCTTATTTAAGTCTCCTGGACAAAACCATGTTACAATGCAAGGGGTGCAAATTAGTTTTTTGTTTTGCACATAAGTTAAAATCTGGCTGTTTTTTAATGTTTTTTACTAAGGGTTCTACATTGCACAGCCGGCGGGCCCTCGCATTGCCCCCTTAATACCGGCAATGTGACTGTTGCAATTTTAAGTGATGACAATCACACTGCTGGCATTTTCTCTTGTTGGCATTTATAGCAGTCCTGTAGGGATATGTTCTCTGTCAATTATATGGTAAGTCAGTATTTCCTTCATGTCAGGATTGTAATGATCACCATTTTAGTGTTGCTATAACTGTTGTTGGAATTCTTGTAATCTGCATTTAGTACCCCAGGTGTACCAGTTCCCTGCTTGCCTTCTGACCTTCCTTAGGGCTGCAATTCTGTACTGTGATTGCATGCCTGTGTACCAGTTCTTGGCTTACTACCTGCTCCAGATACTTCTGTTTATTCCATGCATTCCTGCTCCTACCTCGGCTCTGCCGACATCTCTCCCACTCTCTTGTTAGGCTTTGGGGCAGACCAGAGGGCCAACGACCTGAGAGTTCTTGGCAGTGAAGCCCATCCTGCCTTGCGGAAGTTCTTGGTGAAAACGAAGGGGCTCTTTAGACATCGCACCTGTGACAAAACATCAAACATATCAATATCTCCATCTTGAACATTGCTGTATATCTTTTCTTTCTCATTGTTTCTTTTTGTATTTGTAGATGATATTTTTCTTTTCTTTCTTTGCTTTTTTTTTCTTTATAAACAGGTCCATATATTTATTTTCTTCTCTTTTTTACATATTTATATTAGTCAATCAACATATAGCTCATCCCTTCTCAGTCATGATTGTATGTATAGCCTGTACCTTTATCTCCTTAATTTTTAATGACCGTACCAATTCAAACCCACTTGCGTTGCCTCATTGCCTGCACCTATGTGAAAAAAAGTACTCAAATGTGTTGACTCCTTCCATGATGCGCTCAATCTAGCTTTCAATATGCTTGTGAAATGATATTTTATGACCTATCTTGTGAATTAATAAAGGGTCTTGAATCGGGTCTCTTTTATTTATTTTTTATTTCTGACTGAACAATTTGCTTATCCTCATAGATACAAAGAATGCCAGCAAAAATACTGGCCATATTAATGTTGGACTAGCACAAGCTTTGGTGGATGTCAATCTGTTTAAGCAACTCTGATTGGTCATCTGGTATCCTGGTCTGAATTGAGTCTTCTAGTCAAGCAGCTTCTGGTCTGGTAAGTGAACCAGCTTTTGCACTGTGTCAATCTCTATGCTCAAGAATGTCAGCACCGTTGTTGGGCCTACTAGTTTATCTGGTGCTGGCAGCACCCTGAAATCTGTAGCAATACCATGAACACATGTCACCATCTCAACACACATTGAGGACCCTGCAGGGCCTGCAAACAGAAAATCATCCAAGTAGTGGCACACAATCTAATTACCTGACTCAGGACTTAATGATGCATTCTATTAATGAACAGAATGCTTTAAATAACTTACAAGATAATATGTAACCCATGGAAAGTCATTTAGCCACAAGGTAGTGCCCTTCATATTCACAGCCAGCAAATGGAAACAACAAGGATGTTTTGGGAGCAACTGAAATGGTACCTCTATATCTGCTCTCCCCATTAACACCCCCTTCTGCAAGGATTTATCAAAAGAAGTATATACGACTTTGTATAAATCAGGGTCAATAACATAATTACAGTTAAGAGTACACTATTGTGGGGGTTGTTGTGTGTGCGCTACATACACATTTTTCTCCACCTAATAAAACTAGAAAAAGGGTGGTGCTTGAAAGGGGTATGAGCACTTTCCTGACTTCAAAGATAACCATAGATCAATATCTTTACAACCCCATGACATAGCTGGGTGTATCGCTTTCCTCTGCCTAAATGCTAAATGCTAAAAGCCCTCCAAAATCTCTACATGCCTCTAAATAGTTTGTATACAGTTAAAGAATGCTGAATGTTCCTGAGGAATCTTCTCCTCTATAATGATAGCTATAGCCATGAATGCCTGTAACCAATTCCAGAAAGTCTTTGGCAATTGATTCGTAGACTACTCTTCAACTCTACCATCAATTTTCCTCTCCGTTTTCACAGCCACATTCTTAAATGCTGGCAGCAATGTGACATTCTCTATGTACTCCGCTTTTCCAATGCAAGCCCAAGGGCAAAGCCAAGCATGCATACTCCCCCTTGTAATTATCTCTGGGACTTGCCTCCTTGGTGTCTGACTCTCATCTCTCTCATAAACAGGCTCATTTCTAGTATCCTGCTGACCTCACCATATGAGATTACCAGCCTCCTGGAACAACCGCCACTCCGGACACTTCTCCTCCAAACTAGCTCTCATTGCCTCTTTTATCGTCTCCCAGCTTGATTCGGCTCCTTCAGGCATTCCTTTTTTCAGAATGAGCTTTAGACATAAATCAGCAGTGTCCTTTACTATACATATATATATATATATATATATATATATATATATATATATACTTTCTATACCATGCATTTTTGGCCTGAGATGCTAAGTAAACACTAAAGGCACAAGCAGATATCCTCCACAGCCCACCCTAAAACCCCTCCTAAAAGATGCTAGAATGTTATGGCTATGTAAAGTGCATTATCTATACTTTTAAGTTAATACACTGAGGAGGTTAGCATTTGCCCCTTCAGCTATACCGGCATATACTGAACACAACTACATGCTAGTAATCTCGAGTCAACTCTAGACCAAGTATACAGGTATATTACTAAAATGTTAATTATTTATCTATTTAGTTTAATTGTACATATTAAAACTATTCCTATTGCTAATATGTATCCTTCAGTTGCTCGTACTACAAAGAGGAATACATGCTTTTCCCTGCCCACACTGCCCTGCCTAATCCTGTATTTATCCTTGGATTACACAGCATCACTACAAGCCTGTGCATGTTTAATCATATTAAACTACTGTCTTCTACTGCACCATAATATTTGTTATGCAGCCCCACCAATGCAAGTTTCACTTATTTGTTGTTGTTTTACTGTGCAGATGTTTCCACCAAGAATTCTGCACCTTTCCGTAACAGGTTAGAGGATGTCTGGAGCTCCTACTTTGGAAAGATGAGGTTGCCTGGGCCTTGTAATGCAATTCTGACCACTCCTGTTTGTCAGTGTTAGGTGTGGGATTGGCTTATCACACCTGACAACCTAAAAATTTAAATCAGTATGAAAAAGTTCAATTAACATGCAATATTAGCAAATGTAATGTATATAGGCACCGCATGGTGTAAAATTCATGTACTAAATTAGTGTTGTGTGCAGCCAAAATGTTCTATTACCAATATATTATATAAAAAAAAAAATCTAAAAAATATGTCTGAAATATATGTTGTGGCAAACAAAGCAAAACATAAAGCAGCACAAAGGTAAACGCATGTATAGCATAGAACACTACTGCAAATAAGTGAACACTTGGCATGTGTGGTATGACACAAATGTAAATGATGTGAACATTAAATCTAATTGTCCAGAAATTATAATACACTGCCCACAATGTCCTCGTCAAAAATGTTGTACCCAAACTCCTTGTAAATTAAAATCTACACTACTTATTATTATTATTATTACAATTTATTTATACAGCGCCACTAATTCCGCAGCGCTGTACAGAGAACTCACTCACATCAGTCCCTGCACCATTGGGGCTTACAGTCTAAATTCCCTAACACACACACAACACACACAGACACAGACAGACTAGGGTAAATTTTTTGTTAGCAGCCAATTAACCAACCAACCAACCAGTATGTTTTTGGAGTGTAGGAGGAAACCGGAGCACCTGGAGGAAACCCACGCAAACATGGGGAGAACCTACAAGCTCCTCACAGATAAGGTCATGGTCGGGAATTGAACTCATGACCCCAGTGCTGTAAGGCAGGAGTGCTAACCACTTAGCCACCGTGCTTACACATGTAAACCAATAAAATAATGACACGGACACCGACTTAAAGTTTGGAAGAAGGTCACAGCTTATTTATAATTGACAAAGATTATCTTTGTCAATTATCCTTATCTATTGGCTGGTACTAATTTGAGGCAACTGAGTAATTATACCCACTTGAACTCAACAGCGTTATGCTCTTACTAGGCAGCCAAGAGGTCCTCCTTACAGGAAAACCAAAGAGTCTGATGACTTTGAGGGAGACAGTGACCCGTGACCAAACTGTGTAAACACTGTATGCTAACTGAAAGCTGACTGCAATGCTCTCCTACCAACAGCCGTGATCCTTTAACAGACTCACGGCCCGCCATCCCTGGAACTCACTAGAATCTCCAATTTCGAATCCAGCTGGTCAATAAATATCCTAAGCCCCTCTGCTGTTAAATGCACCCCGTTTCATCTAAAAAGGTGCCCTTTATCAACTTTTATTAAGGAAGGTGGCAGGAGGAATTTTGGATCTCCACGACAAGCGAGGTATGATGTTGGACTAGCAGATCTTAATTGCTGGCCACTGTGACTGAATCTGATTCAAGTCTTCCCGAATTCATATAATTAGGCCAAGGGATTTACCTTTACCCACATCATTGCCACCTAAGTGGAAAAGCACAATGTCGGGAATGCCGCTAATGGACAATTCCTGGGTTAAGAGGGGGATGAGTGCTGACCATTTCATACCTTGTTTACCCAACCACCAGATGTAAACGGGGTGAGAAAAATGTGACCAATTACGTGGCAAATTATGTTTTGCTGGTCAAAATATGTATGAATGGCCTATGACCCATATCTGTATCTTCTTGTTGGCTGAACATAGGACAAAAGATATAGGGCCTGATTCATTAAGGAAAGTTAAGCAAAAGTAAGCAAGTAAGGTAAAACCATGTTGCATTGGAGGGGAAGGTAAATTTAAAATGTGATGGCAGATTTATACTTGGGGTAGGGCATGTCCTAGATCAACTTTAAATTTCAACTTTAAATATCAAGTATTTGTGTGCTACATCAAAAAACAGCCAGTATTTAACTTATGTGCAAAATATTAAACACATTTGCACTGGTTGGGTACGCTTTACCTATTACCAGTATTCCGACATGGAAAAGCCCTACAAAGAAAATCCGAAATTATGAAAAACTGATTGGAAAATAAACAGACTTACCTTCAACCTGATGCTGGACATCTTCGATGAAAGCACCATGCTAACAGCAAGAGATTCCGATTGAACAATTGCTTGGCACTGCAGGCTGACGTCATCGCGATGTCTGTCAATATAAATTCAAAGCGGCAATGTCGGGATAAGTGTTTAACCTTAGGGGTCCCCACATTGCCGCTTTAAATTTTTCATAAAAACGATTACCACTGCATTTGCACACCTTGCATTGCTACATGGAAACTTGAGTAAGAAAATTTACTCAATTTTTTGCTTAACTTTCCTTAATGAATCAGGCCCATAGAGCTAAATCAACAAATGTACCCAGACGGTTAATACATGACTGTGTTCAGCTGGAATAATAAACAAGGCACATGTACGAACAGCAGTAATTGGAAGTCATTTTACGCTTCTGCAAACTTTAGCGAGCCCCTCCTTACTAGAGGGCACCACCAAATGTAAAGGAACCTGAGGCAGGCTTCGGAAACCAACCGGGGTACCCTCTTCATATCAGAGTGCCATAAGGTAACAGTGGGAAACACCCATGCTGAGCAATTTGGCACCTGGGCAGGGATCCAAAGAAAGGTAAAAACCCAAAAAACCCCAGAAGCACACCATTAATCAGGCCTTGGTCCAGGGAGAAAAATGGGAAAAATCCCTTTGTGCCCCTGCTAAATAAGGCAAGCAGCAAAGCCTTGGGTTACTCCCTGAAAGGAGAGAGAGAAAGTAAAGCAAGAAAGGCACGGCGGGGATGTTGGGGTGATGCTACTCTACGCATCAGGCGGAATGTATTTCTTATAGGTATGCAATCAGGGTCAGGGAGCGCTTTAGGAGAGCATTACATTGGAATTTCGTCAATAGTGATTTATATAAGTGGATTACTAACTCTTCACCTTGTGGCCGTACCCTTGCAAATTCTGTACAGAGTAAAACTGGGGATATAGTCTAGTCATGTAGTGTAGACAAAGATAACCAATGACCCCAACCAGATTGTTCCGTCTTAGATTTTGTTATCTTGCAGTGGATAAGTGTCTGCTGGATCACCATGTGTCTAGCTAGAAAAGCTATGCTTTTAGCTATTCTGGAGTGGGTTACTAGCTTGCTAACTCTAAACGTGCCATGATAAGCCATAGAAAAAGCCGTGCTGAATAACAATATTTCATAAGGGTCTGCAGTAATCTCAGGCAAGGATACAATGAGTTTTGATAAAGTTTGTTGGTCTATCAGCCGACGGTTATCACTTAATGCTGGATGTATATTAGCCCATCCCTTAAGTGCTTTGGAAATAATGAATGATTTGGTGGGGTCATGGGTATTATTTATTTTGAACATGTACGAGATGCCTGCCAACATGGAGGCCATTTTTTACTTAGTCACACCATCTTTGTATCGTTACCACATAAAGTCTGCCATAGAAGCGATCTGACCTGATGTGCCGCTGAATAGCAACGTCTGATCACCCAACCAACGCTGCCATGAAAAATTATAGGTCTTTCTAGTAGATGGGGCCAATGATGCCTCTGCTAGACCCATTATATCGGCTTAACTATCTTCCAAACATAAGGAGAACAGGTTAATTCGGTTATGTTGCACATGCAGGTACATAGTTCTAAAGTGTTGCCAATTAAAATGAGAAAGTGCGTCAGCCAGCTCGTTGTCCACACCAGGAATGTAATGTGCCTGAAAATTGATGTCGAAATCCAGGCACCTAAAGACCAGAATCAGCAGCAAGTTAATTGCTAGGCGAAAAAAGGCACTCTGGCAGTTAATAGCCAGAACCACACCAAGGTTGTCACACCAAAAGATCACGTTTCAGCCGCGCAAGTGAGAGGCCCACAATTCCAAAGCCACTATTATGGAAAACAGTTCTAAAGTCAGTAGATTATGTACAAGACCAATAATCCACCGTGATTGTGGCAAAGGGCAGCACATCACTCCTCTTCAAAGAAAGCACCAAAACCCTTGGCCCTGGTGGCATCCGTGTGCAAGTCCTTAATTTTGTTAGAAATTTGAGAGCCATATCCGAATCCCATTGAAGGAAAGTTATCCATACATGCAAATCCCCCCTAATCTCCTCGTTCAAGTGAATGTGCGCGTGTGGATGATGCAGACCAGCTGTGGCTAATTGAAGCTTTCTACAGAAAACCCTACCCATTCGTATGACCCGGAAGGACAAATTTAAAGAGCCAAGCAGCAATTGAACTCGATGCAAAGTAATAGAAAGGGTAGAAAGAGCGACAACAACCACTCAGTGGGACACCCATGACGTGAACCAGAGATTGGGCAGCATAAAGCGTGTTAGCACAACAAGAAGAATCAGGCGAGCCTACTAATAAAAAAATCATCCATGTAGTGTTCTATACCATGGTGGCCATTCCTGCCTGCACGCACCAATAAAGAAAGGAGCTGAAGGACTCGAAGTATGCGCACGAGACCAAACAGCCCATAGGAAGACACCTATGTATGTAGTATACACCTGCTATTTTGAAGCAAATGAATTTAAATGAGTCAAGGTGTAGGGGAAGCAGCCTAAATGCTGATTCTATATCTTATTTTGCCATTAGGGCTCCGCTGCGGAATTCTCTAACTAGAGTCCAGACATCATCAAAAAATTGATATGTTACAGAACTAAAATATGGGTCAAAAGCATTGTTCACAGACTTGCCCACGGGATGGGATATGTGTTGTAGTAAACAATATTTACCCGCAGTCTTTTTGGGCACTATACCGACTGGAGAAATTATTATATTAGGTACGGGTGGAGAGGGTAATGAATCCACCATGCGTTGCATGCTAACCTCATTTTGAATCTTTTCTGTGTGGCTACAGATATGCGGAATGGAGATTCTTTGCAGCAGCCACAGCCACCCCACAACTGATGGGGAGACGGAAATCGACACAAAAAAACTCATGGAGGAAGGAGGCCTGGGATGCATTGGGAGAGCCACTTATAGAGTAAGTGTAAATTGATGGGGGAATGGGTCTTAGTCAGTACCTCCTGAGTTACCTCACCCTGTGCCGGTGCTGGCATTGTTGTTTGGGCAGTCTTTAACAGGATGAGCTCCGCGGCAGTTTGAACAAGCATGGCGGTATTTACAGTTGTCTCCTCTGCAGCAGAAGGTAAAGCTTTGTCTCCCCAGAACTGGAAACCTTACCAAGGGGGCTTCATGTCCTGAAGTCAAATGTGGGCGGTTAAGCGCCATCCAGATTTCTACATCCTTAAAGGCTAACGGGATGAAAGGCTGGCCGTGAACTTTTCCCCTAAACCACTCATCAGAGATACGCCAAGTGCCCCGGACGATCACAAACCAACATTTCATTTATCAAGTGTAGATATTTCCAAAAGTCTATGATGGCATAAGGTCTTGTTTCAAGATAACATGCAGAGAAAACGCAGTACCCTGTCAGCCATTTCGCAAAATACTAAGCCTCTTCCCCTATGCCTCCTTTTGCTCGTGCTGTTGATAAGTCTCTTTTGGTTGATACTGCCAGGTCAAACATATCTACATAAAAAGCCCTTTAAATTTTGTCCCTGACACTAGGTCGTATACCAGACAGCAGGGCCGTGTTTTCACACCATTCCATCGGGCCCCATGGTGGCACAGGATGGAATTGTGTTATCAGGGCCTTTCTTCTATTGCTACCCCTGAAATCAATATTTAAAATTGTAATTAACTTGTGATGGCCCTGATCAGAAGAAGAGGAGGGATCACTGGTTGTAGAAATAGGTGGGCTAGGAGTGTGTGTGCTGCAAATGATAGAACCTTCATATTCACCAGCGGTGCCTGGGGCCGCCTGACTAACCGAAACTGTGTCATGATCCCCTGTTGCTGGTTGAGCCGTCTCAGGCATGAGAGGCATGGATATTTGGGTGATCTCATCTGTGTGATGCTGATGATGAGAAGGCGAAGGAAGCTGAACCTGTTGGTCTGGTCAAGAAGAGATATTAAACTTTTTGAGGAGACACAAGCATGAAGTTGGGGTCTGAGGCAGGGATGCTGAGAAGTGAAGGGTGGAAAGTTGAGCTGCGGTTAAAAATCCTAAGGTAGCAAGGCTAGTGTTCCTGTTATATTGTAGATGAGAAGGATTAAACTGGGTTTTCATGCAAGAATGCGCAGATAACTTGGGAAAAGAAGGTCTGGGATATGAGTGTTCTTATCGCCCTGAAGGAGGAGCCGACCAAGTATGTTCCTCCAGAGGCACGATATTGTGATCTATAGGGGAGGTACAGTAGTGAGCACGTTGGTACCGTAGCACCTGGAACTGACTGCTGTAATGCAGTGCAGGAAAAAGGCCAGGTATCCGCCATGTCTGAGCCACTATAAGTTTGTCTATTTGTGGGAGGAGGTACTATACCCTGGTGATGTGGCACATCAAAATGACTTGTGGTTACCACCCCAGTGTTTCTACCATCTGATGGGAAACTGGGTGAGAAGAGGTACCAGATGTGCCCAGTGAATCTAATAAAAAAAAGCAGAGGGGAAGTATTGGGAGCGGGGGTCACGAAGAAGTGGAAATGTATTGGGCATATGCCTCTTAGAACTAATTAAACAGCGTAATGGTGGCAAAAGGGGAGGGGGGTATTATGTTGACTTGACAATTGAAGTTGGTTTGAGGACTGGTGTACAGCAGAATGCTGGAAAGCAGAGGGGGTGCCCACTCTGTTGTTATCCCCTATGTATACACTTTGTCTTCAGGACTTCCTATAAATACAATATCTCTTCCCAGGAGCATCACAGAAAGATAATTTCACATTCACTAATCAGGGTATGAGTTCAGTTACATACAGTATATCTGTACAGTTACTATATATAATTGTCACACCTAACTTCTAACTAGCTTTAAACACTGAATTTAGAGTGGCACAGAGATAACTCAAAATATGAAATATGAAGAAAGAGATTTTGAAGTCTTATATTTTATATATAAACACATAGGTCCTGTTTGATGGATGCTTACAGTTTGTGTTATTTGAATCTGTATAGAGTCCCTGTGTCTGCCTGGAAACCACTGAGTAATACCTTTTTGCTTATTGGCAAGAGTAACACCTTTCAATACTAATATCCCTCTGTTGTTTTTTTTTCTTAAAAATCTTTATTAGTATAGTTATCCTAGATTGATGGCATGAGGGAAACTGGGTTATCAGATTGAAGTCCCCAGGCATAGTTTTAATGATCCCCACCCAACCCCCTGGGGTTTACTGGCCACAAAGTCATATCTTTACATACATGTTTTAATTGAGCCTCCAGCAAGACACCTTCCAACTTTGGAGATAGCATGGGGACTGACTAACTTGTCATTGCCCAAGCCATTCTTTTATAGGTTCCCCCTGGAAATATACCACATCTTGGTCCACTGTTCACTCAGCTGGAACCTGGTGCTCAGATGGTTACAGACTAAACTCTGATTCCTCAGTTGATCCTGTCCCTTTTGTTGCAGCTACTAGATATACTAGAGTATCACTTTCCCTCTCCTCTGGCAAACTGACAAGTGTGCTTGATTCCCTTTTATGTTGGGCCTCCAGTATGACATCCATCCATTGTAGTTCATAATAGTATACCACATTCCATCATATATAGCACCGTTCCACCCAAACAATACTGCTCACTCAAGTGACAGCCGGATCACAAGAGAGTTTTGCCAATGCGTAGATGCTAATTCCACTTAATGCTAACTTTCAGAGATGACCTTAGTGCTGTAATTGTTCATAGAGCTAAGGTTGCACTTCTTGTAGCTCTGATTGGGTGGATTTCACTACAGGAAGTGCAACATTTCCTCTGTAACCATTGACAATGTAAAGGTTGCCTGTAACTAAGTCAAGCACTTGTCTGGGTATAAAGGCTGTGACATTTAAACAATGCTCAATTGGTATTAAGCTGCCTAATGTGTGCCAGGAAAACATTCCTCACATCATTACACCATCCTGCACTGCTGACACAAGACAGGTTGAATTCATGGATTCATGTTGTTTACATTGAATTCTGACCCTGCCATCTGTATGTTGCTGCAAAAATTGAGATCCATCAGATCAGGTAACATTTTTTCAATCTTCAGCTGTCCAGTTTTGGTAAGCCTGTGTCCACTGTAGCTTCAGTTTCCTGTTTTTAACTGGCAGGAGTGGAACCCGGTGTGGTCTTCTGCTGCTGTGGTCCATCCACTTCAAGGTTTGATGTGCTGTGCATTCAGAGATGCTCTTCTGCTTTTCACTGTTGTTATGCATGGTTATTTGTGTTATTGCTGCCTTCCCATCAGCTTACACCAGTCTGGCCATTCTCATCTGGCTTCTCTCATTAACAAGGTGTTTTTGCCCAAAGAACTGCTACTCATTTTTGTTGTGCACACCATTATCTGTAAACTCTAGAGGCTGCTGTGTGTGAAATTCCTAGGAGATTAGCAGCTTCTGAGATATTTAAAACACCCTGCCTAGCACCGTGACAAGTGGAATCCACCAATGCCACCTTGAGTTCCTGGAAGGTCAAGACCCTTCAACCTATAAATGAAGACCTTAATACTGTAACTGTGTATCTTTGTGATGTCACTGCTTTTTGCAACTGTACTGTATATAAATTGTTCATGTCTGGTTTTGGAAATAAGAGCGTTCTGATAGAAGCTTGTGTTAACAAACGCATGCGTATGCATACCAAAATTTTCCTTGTAATTTATTTTGCAAATAAAACCTTTGTGCTTTGGAACCACAGGGATCACATCCGTCACTCTTTATTGCAAATGTTAGATACAGACATAACACTATTAAAGAATAGTTTCTCTGGGAATCTGCAGGCTCAGGCTACAGACAGGGTTAAGTCTGCACACTCTTCCACACACACAGCTCAGGAACAGAGGTAAAACACCTGGGTATAATTACTTAATGGAACAGCTAGTGTAGTTCTTGGGAAGCTTAAATAGCTGGACTTGTGCTGTGGGTGGTGCAACAAATGCCAGTCAGTGTCCAGTTAGGGGACTATCTGTTAAGTTAGCATTAGGGTCGCATGACTTTGTAAATATTTTTGGTGTGATTGCTGAAACTACTGCAGTAGCTGTTCATTCCATCCTGACAAGTCTGAATGAAACAGCAAAGTAGTTCAGCTATTGTAACAAGGGGAGATATTTAGCTGGCAATCTGCAGAGAAAGGATGCAAGCAGAGTAACACAGATGTGCAGCAGTGCATCTAGTTTAAAGATAAACATTTGTGTGCCAAAATAATTTTACAGAATCCGATTTAACTTACATGGATTGAAAGTGCCTTCTCCAACAGCTACAGGGCCTGTCTGCAGTAAGACTAGTCAAACAGAAGCAGCTGATGGGAACTCCCCTTCAAAGGGAAGGTGGGAGCGTTACCTGACTATCAAGCTAATGTTGTGGGAGGAGTGTCAGGTATAAAAACCTGTTTGTTTCATTGTTCTGTGTGACCGATGCTAGAGAAGCTGGCTGGTGTCTTGAGAGCTGGTCTCTGTTTATTTAGTATTTAGGGTCACAAAAAAACTGAATGAAATCTTTATGTTGTCAAATACTTTACCGTCCTGACATTAAAATAAAGTAAAAAGGAAGAATTTGTTCACGTGTGGTTCCCCAGAAGTGTGCTCTTTCCACAAGTGATGGCACAAGTAGAATGCTCAAGGAAGCAAGTTTCCGCTACCCAACCTGCGTAGATGCTAACAAGGAGGAAGTTTTGACAACCCTAATGCATGTGTCCACTGCACAGCAGAGCAGCAAGCTCAGGTGCTACGAGTTGCAGAGGCACAGGAGGAAAACACAAAGCTCTAAAGGGAAGAGTTAGTCCAGTTGAGGCATGACAGAAATGTACCACCTGATTTGATTCTTTAGAAAATTTCACCCGGTGTTGATAAAGAAGCATATCTGATCCTTTGAAAGAGCTGCAAAAAAGGCAAAATGACCTCCTGAAGTTGGTGTTGAGAGGCTGGCGCATATCTGATTGGCGAAGCTCAGTGAGCTTATATGAATCTGAATGAAGACCGTGCCTCTTACTATCTGTTTCTAAAGTCTGACATATTGACTCGTATTGGTGTTTCAGGGCCAGGCCGGGCCAAGCGCTATCACGATGGGACTATGATAAAGTCAAACCATTCAGAGCACAATTGGCTGAGCTTTCCAAACATTTTGAAAAATGACTGCAGCCTGAGGAGAATTCACCTACCAGGTTTATTGAAATTTTGGGGATAGATCACTGCATCCGGGAGCTTGACTGCAGCCTGCAAAGGTGGGTGCTGCAATAAGTCCCACACACTTATGAAGAGCTTGCCACAGTGGTGGAGAGGTTTTATGCGTTACAGAAAATGGCCAAAGCACTTCCGTTTGTGCCAAAGCTGATGCTATGTCAAATGCCAGGTTTGACAATCCTTGCTACAGGGCCCAATGGCAAAACTGCTACGGATAGAGGGTCGGTTACAAAAGGGTCTAATCCGAAGTTTTTCAAATGTGGTGAGTTAAAGAACTAAAAGATCACATGGACTGTTCTGTTGCCCATGCTCTGCCTGCTTTCTCAAGCTGTGCAACATTTTTGGTGGTGGTGACAGGGAGAGGTATTTAATATGTAATTTATTTTCAACTATAAGAGAATAGTTGTTCTCCAAAGTAAAAAGTAAACATGAAAGAAAAATGTAGTAAGATTTTAATCTTGACATATCCCTCCCTATAGGATATACCTTGACGTATTCCCTTGGGATATATCTTGACGTATTCCCAATGAGTCAATGAGTCACCCTTTGGTGGGTGCTTGAGGATGGGTTGAGTACGTGACCTCGACTACAACAACACCGACAATGACTTACCCGACTGGAGAAGTGCGAAGCCCTCAATTACAAAACACTGGTAAGCCGAAGCTTTGAAATGACTAGCTGCCACAATCGCGAGGAATGAAGAAGCCAGCACCCAGAAGTCACGTGACTTTCTGGGATGATACTATTATTAGGGGTGTTAAGAAAGTAATGCAAGGAGGCGGCGGATGTAGAAAGTAGAAGCCTTTCTATAAATGATTGTACATCCACTGCCTCCTAGCATTACAGCCTTTACACCCATAATAATAGTAAAATCCCAGAGAATCACATGACTTTCTGTCTGCCAGATTCTTCATTCCTCACGATTGTGGCAGCTAGTCATTTCAAACCTTCGGGCTTCCCAATGTTTTGTCATTGAGAGCTTTGCACTTCTCCAGTCGGATAAGCCAGCGTTGGTGTTGTGGTAGTCACGTTAATGACTACCACTAGTGAGAATAAGTGACTAGGAGAAACAAGGATGGCAACAAGCCTAGTCATGACAGATCCCTCCCCTTCACATCTTCACCCTCAGTAACGCTCTTTAATGGCTCTGTTCTGCTGTGCAGTTCTGATTTTAGCGAACACTAAATGAGTGACAAAAATTCCCATAAACCTATTAAAAAGTCAAGTGGAGCTCAGTTTTGAAAACATGAAAACATAAATATTGATGGCGGGTGAAGGAAGCCAGAGTTTACATAAATTTTTACATAACGAGTATTAGCCTTGTGTGGAAGGCGAAGGGGTGCTAGGCCCTGGAAACACCTGTTTTTACTGGTAATAGGGCTTTTCACTATTTGATAAATCGATAGGTCCGGCTTTCATTATGCAAGACATTAGTGGCAGTTTTCAAAGTGTAATGTGAACAATTGCCATGTTTGTTATGTTCAAAAATATGGTTTGCAATATATTTTCATTTGTGTTTCTGCATTTAATTAAACAAAATACATTTGCTATTTGCAGCATTTTAACACTCTGGGGCTCATGGTGATTTGGGTCTATGCCCATTTGTAAAATATGCAGATTTACAGTGTGTATGCGCACATTTTTAGCTATTAAAACAAATGTTGAAAACTTTTAAGTAATGACTGATTGGTTTGGAAGAGGTAGTTGCTCCTCCCTGATCCATGATGTTGCCTATTTAAGCGACTTCAGATTTTATATTCACCACACCCTTTAAATCCACCACCACACCCATGAGGACCATCACCTTTGAACAGTAACTACATAGCACAGTATTGTGGAAAGAAGATGTCACCTTTTCCATGCAACATTTTAAGGGCAGAGGTTTACCAGGTAATTGGGACTTCCCAACCATGGTGGGGAGCAGCAAAAATGTTCAAGATTTCCTTCTATAATTATGTTCAACTTGCTAATTCTCGCTGGTTGCTGAAGGAGCAACAAAGCCTTATCCTTGTGGGGTAGCCAAATCTGGACGGGTAATTAGCTAAAGTTGTGTAATTAGTGCAGCACATGCATAGACATGAGTGACAACCAGGCCCGGCGCTCCCATTAGGCAAGGTTAGGCACTTGCCTAGGGCGCCGGGCTCTGGAGGGCACCACAGAACTGGAAATTAATTTTAAAACTGTGCGGCGACCGCTGACCATACCTGTCACGGCCGCCGCACAGCATTCAGATGCATGGGAAGGGGGGGGGGGGGAGAGGCTATTGCTCACCACCGCCGCCTCTCTGCTCCGTCTCCTCCCCTCCACTCACTGACACTAGTGAGTGGAGGGGAGGAGACGGAGCAGAGAGGCGGCGGTGGTGAGACAAGGTAAGAAAAGACGGGGGGAGAGGGCGCCGATTTTTGCCTAGGGCGCCATGGACCCTAGCACCGGCCCTGGTGACAACCCATTCAATCAGGTAAATCAGACAAAGATATTCACACTTTTTAGCAGCCTGAGTTTTGCTTCTTTGGGGAAAATAACCCTTCTTATTTTAAAATGACTATATCCCTGTTAAAACAAAAAAAAATTTCCTTATTATAAAAGCACTAGAAATCTATACAAAAAAAATGCACACATAAAGAGTGAGTGGCCAATTGATTTTACATGTGTACTGTATAGATTTGCAAAGCGCTGTGCTCCAGTTTTTTGTCCGTACAATTGGAATACAGCAAATGGGCCACAAGAGTCACAGTACATTAGAATGCAAGTTTGTATTTACATTTTAGTACAACTTTCACAATAGGCTTACAAACTAATATTAGTTACATTTTATTTTATTTTTATAGTTAGCTATGATGGGAATCAGAACATTAATCGTATATAAGTGTGTCCATGACCTAGTGACCAGTTCCTTATCAGATGACAACCTGTTCAAATGTTTTTACTTTTAATTAATTTTATGAGCATGTAGTAAAGCTGTGTTGGTGGTTTCTTATTAGATTTAGGAGAACTGGTAATAAAAGGATTACTCATTTACTAAATGTACTCAACGCTTAGTGCACACCAGGTTCTATATTAAATAAAGTGTGGCTCCTAAAGACTTTTCAAAAATTCCTTTTCTGTCCTTGAAAGACTTGTTTTCAAGTGAGAAACAAAAGGGCAACATTTATGAAAACTTGCAATACTAAAAAATCCTTGCAAAATATTGTAAAAAAAAGTATACGCATTAGATGCAGCACACTTAGATTTATAAATGCTACATTTTTTTCTCCAGCTTTGGATTTTGGTTTTAAAAATCGAAGCACCAGTATTTTCAAATTGTCGGAACACATGTTTAAAAATATTCATATAACTAACCCAATTTATTTTTCGTAAATGTGCCCTGCAAAAGTGCTTTTCTCAGCAAAATGTGGATTACATTTTAGTAAGCAAAATTTACAGAATTTTTATCCAGTATATTTTCATGGCTGAAACCACTGACTGTAACAATAGCATTCAAAGATGACTGTTATACATTTGATTACGCTGAAACATGTACTCATTTCTCCTTTAGATTCTAACTTAAACTATTTTGCTATTATTAGAGATGCTCAGGCTCGGTTCCGCGAGAACCGAGCCCACCCGAACTTAGCAGATCCGAGTACCGAGCCGACTCGGTACTTTCGCGTACCCTCAGAATTGGAAAGGAGGCAAAACCTCATTGTTACATTGTCGGATCTCGCAAGTTTTGGATTCTAGTATTGCCCTCCACGGTGATCCAGTGCCATTTCACAGAGGGACACAGAACGGGTAGCAAGGTTCTTGGCAGTCTCTAGTGCAGTTGGGCAACGTCATAGGTAGAAAAGAAACACCTCTCTTATAAAGGTGAACGTTTATTGTAAAAAAACATAAAATTGCCAAGATGCTATTCAACCCCAAATACTACCAAGCATACCAGCATCAGCTAGTTCCCTTTTCTGAACTAGGTCTCAGCACCTGCAATCTACACTGTCATCATATTCACCCTCATCAGTGTGTCATCCTCAAGCAATACTAATTCATTCCCGCTGGAATCCACCATCACAGTCTGTGAACTTTGATGTAATTGCTGGTAATGGCCTTCCTCATGGAATTTATAGTTCATTTTATGGAATAGCTGTCACAATTTTTGAGCAATTCTTGTACACCAGACCAAATGTCAAAATGTTGTGCAGCCTCATCTGCATCATGGGTGTCTTGGGGAAGCTAAGTTTTTTCCTTGCAGCAATATCCAGAGAAACTGAACGAGGAGTTTGGGTGTAGTTTGCAGGTGCTGGGATCTAGCTGAGAGAAGGGAGGTAGCTGATGCTGGACTGCTTGTTGTTATTTTTTAGCATAAGTTTCTGATTTTCACAAAAGCTTTCCATGAACTTGCTTCAAATGGCGTAACATGGATGAGGTTCGTAGATGGTTAAGGTCCCTACCTCTACTGACTGTGGCTTTACAATGCTACAAATGGCTAGACAACTGTTGTCAGGATTTGTGTAAAAATAATTCCGCTCATAAGAGGTGGATTTTTTGGTCTGATGCCCAGGTATGACAATGGCCTTCTTCTTATCACTGGCAAGAACTGCTTCCACTGGTGCATGACTTGCCACAGTAGAGTTCATTAACAGCACTGTTTGCTTGGGTGCCTTAAGCCCATTGTTAGCTTGTTTTGTGGGGGCCCAAACAAACCAAGCACTTCAGCCACAAAAGTGGCACTGCTTGTCGCTGGAGTGCTTGCTTTGTTAAACTGTGCATGTCCTTTCCAATATCTTACATAAGGATGGGTGGGAGGGCCCAAGGACAATTTCATCTTGCACCACTTTTCTTTTCTACCACTGCTGTGTTTCAGGTATCTATAATTTCAGGTATCTGTATTTCAGGTACCTATAATTTCAGGTATCACTGTGTTCCTAGCATCTCTGTGTCACCTGGTCCTGATTCTGTCTCCCAAACCATGCGGCTTCCTCTCTCCCTGCCACCATGCTGATACTATAAACAGAGACTATTAGCCCAGCCCCCCCTCCCGTGCCACTCCCCTCTTCCCTGCCTGTCTCTGTCATCATCATCATCTATTTATATAGTGCCACTAATTACGCAGCGCTGTACAGAGATCTCATGTCAGTCCCTTCCCCATTGGAGTTTACAGTCTAAATTCATACACACACAGACAGAGAAACTAGGGTCAAGTTATTAGCAGCCAATTAACGTATTAGTATGTTTTTGAAGTGTGGGAGGAAACCGGAGCACCCGTAGGAAACCCACAGAAACACTAGGAGAACATACTAACTCCACACAGATAAAGCCATGGTTGGGAAATGAAATCATGACCCCAGTGCTGTGAGGCAGAAGTGCTAACCACTAAGCCTCTGTGCTGCTCTGTCTGTTCGTAATATCCTCCGTGTGTCTTTCGGTACACAGTCCTGGTGTCAGACAGTGGTGGATCTCTTGGGAGGTATTCGGTCGAGAAATTCATATCCTTATTTGAATGACAGTCCGGTGGAGTCAAGTGGTATCTATGTAATTAACAAATTCTGTTTTAGGTTTTCTCTCTGTGCAGGTTATACCATATTTTCAGACATGGTCAATTACTTATTGCGTCCCCCAATGACTTCACACCCACCTGCCATTAGACCACTTCCCAAGCTACTGTATTATGAGAGGACAAGCAGCATGGTGGCTTAGTGGTTAGTACTTCTGCCTCAAAACACTGTGGTTAGGAGTTTGATTCCCGACCATGGCTTTATCTGTGTGGAGTTAGTATGTTTTCCCCGTGTTTGTGTGAGTTTCCTCAGGGTGCTCCAGTTTCCTCTTACAATTCCAAAACATACTAGTAAGTTAATTAGCTGCTATCAAATTGACCCTAGTCTGTCTGTGTGTGTGTGTGTGTGTGTGTGTTAGGGTATTTAGACTGTAAGCTCTATTGGGGCAGGGACTGATGTGAGTGCGTTCTCTGCACAGCTCTGCGGAATTACTGGCACTATATAAATAGATGATGATGGTTACACTTTTGTTAGACAAAAGGATTCACTGAATATTTATATTATACAAACACAAAGGGAATCAAAAAATGGGGTTACAGCACCGTTAATGCTTTCAGCATGGCAGCAAGTCTCACCTGAACAGTGCTATTCTCATATAATCATGTTCTACGTTTGCAATGTTGTGAAGTGTGCTATGATTTTACATTGAATATGCTGTATGTAAACCTGTATGAGAGGTGAGGTCCTTGTTGGTAACATTAATATATCCTAATATATCCTGGAGGCTACCAATTTTATACAAAGTCTTTGTTCACAATTAGATTTAGTATTTTGTGCTATATAGATAGGGAATACTTTACACTTTCTTGTTTTATTTCTCCTCACTACTTCCCTTGAGGGTGTCTGTCACTGCAACTCTTGCCACCTGCTTCACTCAGGTGTGAGCAGTTCCCATGGCAACCCTCCTCAGGCTGTTCAGGCCGGAGCACGCCTAATGTTCCTTTAGTCTTCCTTTATTAACCACTTCTGTCCTGGAGGCATCTTCATAGCTCTAAATTTATTCGTAGCTTAGGAATTTAAGAGGCCTGGGGCTCAAAGGACCTGTGACCTATTCTAAACTTCTCTTATTACCTACAATCCTTCAAAAGCCCAAAGAGGAACTTTTGATATGGATGACTGTCACGTTTCACTGTGAACTATAATGGCCACAACACTTTTCTCATATAACATACAATTTTTTTCAAATTTGTATTTAGGTTTAGGTGGCCAAGCCAAAGGCAAGAATCCTCACTTGCGTGTCTGTGAGTTCACACGTTCTCAGTAAACATAAGTGTCCATTTTTATTACATAATTGTTTTTGTATTTCTCAGTAAAATGTATAACAAGTTGAATTAAGGCAAACAAACCTAGCTAAGAGGAGTACATTGTGCACGTTACAGATAAGCGTTTATTTTTTTAAATATTTTAGAGTTGTGGATCTATGCCTCAACCCATAAGAGGTATATTGGTGAACTACTTTTATTATGTATTATTAGTGCTAGATGTAAAAGTTAATTTACCTCCCTAATATCCAGCCATGATCCCAAGTTGTAAAGACTTGTCCCTGAAAGTTCTTGTCTCTGGAAATATCCTTATTTTCAATGCTTAATACTGCCCAGTACAACTCTTATTATTATGTATATTTGTTTCATTTATCACTATCTATTCTTACTTGCAGGGCTTTATAACTTAACACATTTAAAATACCAAAATTGCTTTACAGTTAAGTTTAGTAAACATTGTATAATGGGTTTGTCGTGCATGATGGTCAGTACAGTGCATGATATGCCCATATGCATATTCTCAGAAGCAGTATCCCTGGACATATTTTGATAGTGCTCTGATGAAGTATTAATCCTGTCTGTAATTATATCAGTAGTTTTCAAATCTAGTCTTTGGTGCCCAAAAACTTAAGGCCCAAGACATATCTGATTGTCAGCACTGTCATCAGAAATAGCTCTGGGACTGTCAGTCAGCATGATATTGACTGCAGGCTATAGTGAACATAGCTTTCTTACTCATTATTTAACCACTTAATGACCAAAGCAGGGCCTGATTAAGGGGTCGGGCCGCCCCCATCTAATAGGCTTGTTGTAATACCCTTCACCTTTCACACCACACTAATGTGCTGTAGGTAAAAACAAATTTGTGCCTAATTTAAAATCTGTATTCTATCACCCCCCTCCCACCAATGTTTTAGAAACTCTGCTTCACTTGGTTTTTTAAAAGGGTTACGGAAATCTTTGTCACTCATTTGGTCTTCATTAAATTGAGAACTGTTCAGTAAAATGGAAGCATGAATGAACGCTACTGATGGTGAAGGTAGAGGGATGGCTGTTACACCAGCGCCTGTCACGGTTCTTGTTTCTCTTACTCGCTTAACCTCAAGCGCCTGCCTGAGGATGACACACAGCGCAAAAATTGAGTAACTTTGAACCTTGGCAAAACCATGTTGCTATGGTGCAAATGAGTTTTTTATATTGCACATGAATTAAATACTGGCTGTTTTTCATGTAGGATGCAAATACTTGATAGCTTTATTTTTACACTGACATTATAATTTGATCTAGGACATGCTCTACCCCAATTATAAATCTGTCCTTACATTTTAAATTTACCTCCCCCTGCAATGCAACATGGTTTTGCCAAGGTTCAAAGTTACTCATTTATTTTGTTTTACTTTCCTTAATGAATCAGGCCCATTGTCTTCAGCCTTTACCATGGGAATACAGCAAGCCTAAAAAAACCTTAAAACATTTTTCTTACATGTTTACTTTTTTACTTTGAAGAACAGTTTATTCCTCTCCCTAGCAAAATTATACACCCCCAAAAAGTGTTCAAAGTAAAGTATGCGAAGGAAAAGGTTGCAAAAATGGGAAGGTGCCAGACTATTTTCAGTTGACTAAAGGCACCAGACAGAAATGCCCACTTTTCCCCTACTCTGCATACACTCCCTATGTAGCCCATATTAAGGCAGAGTCTGATGTCCATGGACTACGGATAGAAAACCTGGAGGAGAAGCTAGGACTGTAGACATGGGGCTTTCCTTACAAGCATTGGAGAGTATTTCAGAAGCAGGATCATATTCTGCAGTTGTTGAGATGTCTGTATTTTTTTTCATAGATGATGGGTTATTGAGATGGACTAGAGGACATTGATCCACAATTCCATTTTGTTTGCTGGAAGATCAATGACTTGTCCAAATTGTCCCTATTGATTCTAGGGGCTAGATTTACTAAGCTGCGGGTTTGAAAAAGTGGGGATGTTGCCTATAGCAACCAATCAGATTCTAGCTTTCATTTATTTAGTACCTTCTACAACATGACAGCTAGAATCTGATTGGTTGCTATAGGCAACATCCCCACTTTTTCAAACCCGCAGCTTAGTAAATCTAGCCCTAGGTCACAAATTGAGCAAAACGGTACTTTTATAAAAATGACTTTACTTGATGCATCAATCCACTCTTAATATGCTTCAAAAGATTTTTTGCACTGAAAAGATTTTTTTCTATGGGAAAACAGGCAATCCAAACTGAAAACTAATGTGGGGGAGTAGGCAATCCAAACTGAAACTAGTAATCATACAAAACAATTCCTGGTGGTGTGGTCTGGCCCATAAAAACATTCACAAATAATGCATAGTTTTCTAGCTAAATCAATTTTCTTACTGGTTTTAGATAGATGGTGAGCATAAGTCAGAGTTACTGGAATTTTCTTCTGGTATTTGAGCATGGGATTTAGACTAAACTCTTTTTAAAGTCTTGTGGTCCTCCCATTCAAACACCTCATCCCACTGCTTTTTCTCTGGGGCTGTGAGAGAAATGAAAGAGCCACAGGAAAAATGGCTATCAAACCCCAGTGCTGCAGCGCGGGGAAGGAACATGTTAGTGGACTGTTACAGTCTTCCTCTTTACGTAGTCAAGACTACCCCTACTCATACTGTAGCAACAACAGTGAAGGAAAAGCTTTTAGGGGTAGCTTTGCTATTCTCCAGACAATTACCACTCCAAGAGGATGTCAAACACAAATTAGTGGAGGGTAGATAGTTGTTGTTGAAATGTAAAATTTATAATCTAACTTATACCTTTGTAAACATTTATGCACCTAACCAGGGACAACCTATTTTTCTTGAGAAAATTTTGGGTCAAATAGATCCACTGAAAGATGGGATTTTGGTGATCGGCCTTGAGTTCAATTGGATGTTCCATCCTGGCATAGACGCATTATCTAAGGCTGCCAGGTTCCCAGGAAAACTCTATCGCAAAGTGAAGTGTATCCTCCACGAACACCATATAGTCGTCACAAGGTGATTAAACACCCTGCGGTCTATAACTTTACGTTTTCCTCCTACCCACATGGAGTTTACTCCAGAATTGACTATTTACTGTTATCCCATAGACATTTGCAACTGATTAGTCACCATAGGTCAGGCTACTTGGTCCCATCACATGACAGTTTTTGCGTCACTTAACTTAGCACAAATGCATTCCAAGCCTTACACTTAGAGACTTAATGAACTTATCATTCAGGACACCTACTGTAAAACTTAGTTGGAAGCTGTATTGGATCAGTACATCACACTGAATGACCTGCCAGATACTTCTAAGGTCTCAGTGTGGGAGGCTCACAAATGTGTTATCAGAGACAAACTCATACAACTTGGAGCCTACATGAAAAAACAAAAAGAAGTTCAGAGAGGCACACTTCTCCAAAAACTCAAAATCTTAGAAACCAGATATAAAGTTTCCCTGGCCAACGATATACTTAATCAGTAATCAGTTATTTTAGTAGGGAAACTAGCTAGGCAAACTATTGGCTAGAACGCTCGGATCAGAAAGGGATCAGGCTTACATCTACAGCATTAGAAATGATGCAGAAAGGTGCTGTCATTCCACCAGCGAGATAGCGGCAGCTTTTCCCACATATTATTCCAAACTTTATAACCTCTCACACACCACTTCTACTAGAGACCATACCATCAGAAAAATTAATATTTCCTCTTATTTGAAAGAGATGAATTTTCCTACCCTCATCGAGGATGACAGACTGCTAATGGCTCAACCATTCCCACTTGAAGAAGAGGAGGAAGCTATTAAAACAACTCCCTCTGGGGAAAAGCCCCAGTACAGATGGGCTTACTATATCATATTATAAGACTTTTAAGGAGAAGTAGGCTTCTCTAATGATTCATGCATTTTATGCCATTTCGGAGCAAACACATTTTTCCAAGCAGACACTTGAAGCCCACATTACAGTCATACCCAAGGAGGGAAAGGATTTAATCCAGTGTCCTAGCTATAGGACCATCTCCTTACTCAATGTAGATGTTAAACTATATGCAAGCTCATTCAAAATAGACTGCAACTCATTATATCTGAATTAATACACCTTGACCAAGTAGGATTTGTCCTGGGCCAAGAAGGTAGAGGCAACACAACTAAAATCATTAACTTGATACATTTAGTCTCTTGCTCCAACATCCCACCAATATTAGGCAATCTCAGATATCTCCAGAATAGAGATGGGTAAAAAAGAATTTATGCTAGCTCTTTTTGCCGACGATATCCTGGCTGTCATTACGAACCCCATTGTCTCGATTCTCAGCCTGCTCACAGAAATCCAGAAATTTGAATACCTTTCTAATTTTAAGAATAACTTTACGAAATCAGTCGTACTTAACATTTCTATGCCCCCTAGTGTCAACGAAGGCCTGAGACATGCGTTAGCCTTCGCTTAGCACCCCACACAGATAAAGTATTTGTGTATTATTACTAAAAGAGACATGTCCCGCATATTTGTGGATAAATTTATACTTGTTACTAATAAAATTTGCAAAGATTGCAGAGATTTGTGCAATAAAAACTTTTCCTGGATAGGGAGAATCAACATTTTTAAAATGAATACACTCCCCAACACACTCTCTCAGTAAACATTCCCAGTAAATGGTTCTGGGCTACAACTACCTCACTTTGCTATGTATTATGATGCTGTTATGCTGAATTGAATCATGGACTGGACATTAGGCAGTGGGTGGTGGTAGAGGAATCCATGCTTAAAGTCCTTGCCAAGATCCTCATTCCTCCCTCACAACACCCAACAATAGCCACCATGCTGACACAATGGTCCAGGCTACAGAAACTAAAGCACATATCCTCTCTGATTTCACCTCTTACTCCATTGTTTATGAACCCTGCATTCCCTTCAGGAGCCACTATGGACGCGTTCAAATGTTGGACTGGAATTTGTGTGCCAGCCAGCTGGTGGGAGTGGCGGGAACTCTCCCATTCGATGACAATGAAGTCAAATTGGACCCATCTGGAGATACCTGCAGCTTAAACTACACCACATATGCATGTGAAGGCAGGAAGGGGGCTCACTTAATTCAAAACACTGTGCACGACCTCCCAATAACCCAAGCATGCTCTCTTGACCATTTATAAACTCTTAATTATAAATACCTTCTGCTCAATGCCAAAAGTCACAAAGGACTATGAATGGGATATATGAAACTTAGTAAACAAAACTGGCCCAACATCTTCAGAACAACACAGACTAGTTCAATTAGCATCACTGTGGTTGAGACTCAATATAAAGTTCTATCACAATGGTACCAGTGTCCCAGCCTTCTAGCTAAAATATACCCTGGAACACCCCTCTACATTTGGTTGGATTACCCCAAAATATGCCCTTTCTGGAAGTAATTACCATCTCCAGAGAAATCACAGGCACCAGATTGCCCATATTTCTGGCTGCTCAACTTAAGCTGGGTACACACTACAGAAATTTCGACCAACTTTTTATGCCGAGCGATTTTACATGCAATCGATGGTCCGATCGCTCGGTCCATGGACTGCATACACACTAGCCTTGTTTAGGATGATAAAAGGAAGAGCGGACGTCCCTTTAGCAACTTTTTACAGCCATGTTGTCGTGAGCAATTACTGTAATTTCGTACTCACTGTTGTGGATCGGTCGGAAGTTTATACACACTACACAACGGAAACGAGATTGTAACGAAAATATTAAACGGTACGACCAACCAATTGAGGCGACAATCGTCCATTTGGGCAGACTTTCGACCATCGCGTCACTGCACACACTGACCCGACTTTTGAACGAGCGGTCGTATGTCGGCTGTTTGAGCCGATTATTGGACGAAAACAGTGTAGTGTGTACCCAGCTTTAATCAACAAGCCCATTGCCCTACATAAAAAACCCTAATTGAAGATCTTAACAGTGCTGTGATGGCTGTGATACCGGTCCACTGGAGATCCTACTCTTCACCATACATAAAAGAGTGATTTACAAGGCTGGACTATTATAGTTACATGGATGAATTGATTGTATCGTCTGAAGATAAATTTCAGGAATACTGTGCAGTATGGTGTGATTGGATAGAGTCAGACAATACTAAGTTTGCTCTTCTATACAATAGATACTAAATTGGCAAATCCTATGTTAGCCCACAAACACATCAGTCATAATACCCACAGTATTTGGTCTGCAGTTGTTATTGTTTTTGGCAATAATCCCTGACTCCCCTCTCATACCTTTCCTTTTCCCTCTTTTCATTCCCTCCCATTCCCTACCCATTCCAGTGGCGGATCCAGGGGGGGGGGGGGGGGGGGGGGGGCGATCGGGGCGGCTGCTCTGATTGTGTTTTAAACACAATCAGAGCAGCGGGACAGCACATTATCACTGCCGAACGGACCTGCACATACTGTGCAGCCGCCGGCAGCCTTAGAAGTTAGAAAGGGGGCGGGGCCTAAATCGCCCCCCCCTATATCGCCCGGGGTAGAAAAAAATTCTAGATCCGCTACTGACCCATTCTACAGTTTATTATTGTAATTTATTTTTACTAGTATAAATGTTTTTTTCTTCAATGTTTACAATCTACAGTACAGAATTTTCATTGTTTTGCTCCTTATTACCATGATTTCCTGCAGTTTACTTACGTTTCCATCATTTGCAACAATGGTGTTGTGTTGTAAAGTTGTCTTATCAGTTTCAATAAAAAGTGAGATTGCAAAAAGAAAATATGCAAATTGGCACTGTGCATGCGTACAAAAAACAGCGTACACCTACCTCCATGATCAGATTTGATTGCACAGCTGGAGAGGTGTAACAAGGGAGGAAAGGATCAGCCAAACAAAGTGCAAGGGGTATATTGACTAAACTGTGGATTTGAAATAGTGGAGATTTTGCCTAAAGCAACCAATCAGATTCTAGCTGTCATTTTTCAGAATGTACTAAATAAATGATAACTAGAATCTGATTGGTTGCTGTATGCAACATTTCCATTTTTTCAAACCCGTAGTTTAGTAAATATACCCTCAAGTATAGTAAGAGTGTACCACCATGTTGCCCACACCCATATAATGGAATGAGACACAATGCAAAAAAATACTGCAGACTTAGAAATTAGTAATTTACCCCTTTCATGCCTGAACATGTCTGCTTTTAATATACTCATATGCAGTAAAAAAAAAACAGGAGTTAGACAAAAAAATCCCCAAGAAAATAACACAAGCACTATTTTTACAGCATTTTGGTTTAACTCCTGATTTAATCTGTTGCCTGAGTAAACAGGGGATGCATGCTGGCAAAGGGATCCATAATCCCTGTGCCTCTACTATTTAAAAAATATTCTTATTGCATTTTGTTACAAAAGTAACGTGAGAAAATCCACTGGAAGTGCTTGTCTGAAGGCGCCCTTAGGAGAGATCCACAGCAGCAAATTCACATATCCTAACATTGTTTTTTTTTGCTAGTATAACAAAGAAAATAATAATCAGTGCCAAATTAATTGCTGTGTCTGCATAACTTCCAACACTCCCCGGAGAGGTTGATGGATAAAAAACAGGTTTTTTACTACAGAATAATGCTAAGTATATTATCCCTGGTTTGTGTTAATCAATAGGCCTTAGCAGACCCTGTAATGTTTAATGAAGATCACTTAGATACACAATTAAGTGAACAAATTGAGGAGGAGCCCTCACAGCTTTGATTGGTGTTCTGGATCAATGGCTTTTTATCAGCGTTGATGAGCTGCAGGGAGGGGGGAATGACACTGGAAGAACTGGGATGCTCCTTGACACTTATCTAATTTGAAAACAGCATGACTCCAACTATGAAACACTATACAGAGAAATAAAATAGCAGACAACAGCACATAACAGCAGCAAATCTGCAAGTAAAGGAAAGAGGACAAATGTTATTTTTATTATGTGAAATGTTAGTCAAATTAACTATAGCACACCTCATACACAAGCAATAGAAAATACACACTGGAGCAAATACCCAGGGCTAGCCCCAGAACCTTACTATATTTGTAACTCTCAATAATAATTTTACATATCTGCCAGTAGATATTTACTTAATTTATTGACAGTTGGCAACCATGGGTAGGACTGGTAGAACTATAGGGCATGGACGTTGCCATCATTAACAGTATACACTAGTGCTAAGTAACTGCCACCACAAAGGAAACAGATTGTCCCTATATCACCTATAAATAAAGGGTCAGAGAAAAACAAAAAACATCAAGTGGCATCCAGCAAAGTCCCAGACCCAGGAGCTTTGTACCCCCCCCCCCCCCCCCCACAACACACACACACACACACACACCTCTCACAACACTGTCAAAATCCAGAAAATCTGTTGCTGTAAACATGGCTACTATAACATTTCAAACTTTTTAAACATTATTTGGACCAATAATGTTAGTCAGAGGAGCAGTGTCTTTTGTTGAAGTTCTTATCACCTGTCAATCAAGCATCAGGGGTTGCTTATTGCTGAACCAGAGTATATCTAAGATAAGCTGACTCAAAGTTGTAGCAGGACCAGTATTTAGGTGTAGACAGGGCAATTACGCAAGAATTGAGACTCTACTTTGGGTCTCAAAACCTTGTCCATCCGCTTTATTTTTTCACTGCTGCCAGCCTGTTGTGTAAATGGGTAAGCTGAGAGGACTAAAACTCAACGCCAATACTTGCACAGGAGCAGAACCTTTATGTTGTCCACAATTGTCACCATAGTCAAATTCAGCACTGTACAAATAACTTGGACCTCCACCAAAATTGGAATAATTTCCCGCACAATAGTGTTGAGAAGGTGGTGAATGTGGTGGGGAGCCTTGCACTAGTAATTAAATGATCTATCAAAGACATCTGACTCCCTCTATTTTCTCTGCTGATACGCTTATGCATGGTCATTAGTTGAGCCATAAAATTGCTTTGTTGCTCCTGTTCATGCTCCAAGAAACTCTGCAGACGGGCGTCTTCTTGTACCTACATAGCCAAATCCATCTCCCTCAGCTGCTCCATCAATATGGTAGACATTGCTTTAGTAGCTTATTCCACCTTTGTGCTCTTCTTTTTCTTGAGTGGAATAGTATAAGCTATAAAGAATGAAAACAAAAGTAATATTAATAATAATAACACATACAAATCCAAAATAACGCTAGGGAGCCCATGTGCGGAGTCAAATGCATCCCTTCCAAAATGCGGGGGACGTAACTTGCAGAGACAGCTTCTAATACTGATAATTAACACTTACGATATAATGTGGATATTTTCATTATGATTGAAAATATCCAGTGCAAAATGTATCACAAATAACCGCAGCTTCTTCTACACTACTCCCTAGGTCTTCCTTAATAGATGAATCATATTCACTACTGTCTGCCGTCTCTTCAGCCACAATCTGTGACTAGGGCGAGCCGACGCGTCTGCTTTCAGGGGTTGCATCACTGTTAGCACAGCTTGATGAAGAAAGGCGAATGGGGTTGGATAGGGCTGAGTTGCCAAATACAATGTTACTCAAATCATAATATGGCCACTCCATACGGCCATTGCCACTTTTCTTTTTGCTATGTCATGTATTGCTTCCTCGGGGACTTGAGTTTGTTGACAATTTGCTGATGTGAACGCTTGATCTCCCCGGTCACTCAGTATCTTTGCAGTGTTCCGACAAATAATTGCATCTTTCACTGTACCAGTAATCTGTTTTTTTATCTCCTCTTCCCTGCTGAAGCCAGTAGCTCTTTCATTTCGACGTCCATTCCTGTCATTCTGTAGCTTGTAGACGATGTCATCAGAGAGCGATTCTGATCTGCCAATAGGCGCGGGCTGGGAGACTTCAGCCCGGGGGGCACACAGGCGGCCGCATCTCATTACACGGGATGCGGCCGCGTCATTGATGACGCGGCCGCATCACGTGTCATGTGATGCGGCCGCCTGTGCGCTGACGCGGCCACATCCGATATCAGATATCAGGTAAAAATCCTGAAAAATTGTATCAGGGGCCGGCCGGCCGGCCCTAAAAGCGGAGAATCTGAAAGGCCCGGGGGGCCGATGCCCCCCCGCCCAGCCCGCCCCTGTCTGCCAATGAGCTGCTTTTAACAGAACAGGGGTAGAATAACCTGGGAACGCCTTTCATACCGCAGAGTATCCGGCTCCACAATGGGAATAACCCTGGTGACAACCAGTGTCACAGACCTGGGTCGCATGACCTGGGTTGACCCATTCACACTGACACACTACCTGGGTTATTCCAGGGTTCATGCCTCAGTGTGAAAGGTGTATTACTGGTATCCTTTTATGTTACTACTGCCGCTGGTCCACTCAATTCTATGCATAGCTTCAGTCTATTTGTTAATAAATATATGGTTGCACTACATTCAGGAATACTTTGATTTATACTCTTTTAGCTGACAAATCCAGGATCGAAACTAATTGCATGGAGCAGAGGTAATCTCAATATATCTGATATGTTCCTAAAACCTTGAAAGCTATATTCTATAAAGTACATTAAGAAAAAAACACTATTGATTTAATTATGTTATTTATTGTGTTAAATTTTCCTCCAGAAATCTGACGCCGTACAGATTGTACACATTACATGTGAACTTACTGACATTTAAATCAAATAAACATTTATAATCAGACACAACTAGCAAATATTCATTTAATTACAGACTAGTTCAAGAATGTTGCTTCCTTGCACAGTTATCTGGCCTAAGACCAATATGGGGGCTATTTGTTGTGGTTCGTTTGCACATGTGCATTTTGTGAATTGTATGCAAAGTTCTATTTCCAAAAATAACATGGATAGCATATTGGCACATCAGTTCTTGCTCAGCATATGCAAATGCAAATTTAGCTGTGGGAATGGGGGCAAGATGTAACCAAATTGTCTCCTTAAACAAGCAGTGTCTCAGGGAGGCTGTCTGACTCAGGCCAGCAAGGTTCTGAAAGAATGTAAATGTAAAACTTTTCTCAAAACAGAGTCACACCTCTGCTCAGTTGTGGCTATGGAAAATCTGCTACAAAGGCCCAGTAAACCCTCAGTCTCTTAACTGTGTCTAATATAATCAGCTTAACCCATTTACAGATTCTTCCATCTAGTTGGCTGCTTCTTCCACCTGGTTTTCTGGTTGGCCTCAGGCACGGACTCAGGAGGGAGGAGGGTTTCCAGTTGTCTTGAGTCCTCTAGGCAGGACTATTGTCAGGTTGGTCTCCTTCATACAAATCTGTTCCGATCTTTTCTACCCACTGTCTGCAGTATGCCTTCCGCCCCCCTATTATCACAGGGCGGACAGTATGCCATACTGCAGGAAGTAGGAGACATAGTCTGCCAAATGGAAGAAGGTAAGTGAGGGCTTATTGCAATAAGGGTGGAGGCTGGGTATTAATTTATTGGTGAGGGCGGGTAGTAATCATTTAACAGTGGGCTGGAAAATTTTATTTTTTGGTGGGGCAAACTAATTATTGATGAGGACTATTTCATTTAATAGTGGGGTCATAGTAATTAATTTAAGGTGGTGTTTGCTTATTAATCTAACATGGGAGTGAGTTTAAGGAGAAGGAGTGCTATTTATTAATTGTGAATACCAATTATTTAATATTGGGGCAATTTTGGGGGAAATAAGTATAACTATTAAATAGGAATATTTTTTTTTTATATTGGGGCTGTTTGGGTGGAAATGAGAGTATTTATTAAATGTGAATACCATTAATTTAATGTCAGGGCATGGTGGGAATTAGGTCTATCTATTATTTCTGAATGCTATTTATTTAATGCTGGGGTTAATTGGGGGAAATAGATCTATTTATTAAATGTGAATGCTATTAAATTAATGTTGGGGCTGGTAGGGTGGAAATAGTCCTATTTATTTAATGTTGGTGCTAAATGTAACATCAGGGTTGGTTGGGGGGTGGGCTAAATGGGCTCACTCACTGCTAGAGTTCCAATATTTTATATATATCTCTTTTTACCAAACAAGGCTCCAACATTCCAGGATCCAGACAAGCGGCAAACTGATTTGATTATGGTGGGACAGTCCTGATTTTGTGTGACTAGCCTGCTTAGTCAGGACTTTGCTCTGACTGTAACAATAGTTCCAACTGTCCTGCTCGCAACATGTACTAAAGTTAGATGCAAGCAGCTCACCCTTAATAAGCCCTTAAAAAGCAGTACAGTGTAAAGCATAACATACATCCATACTATCCTTGCAGTTGGAACCAAGTCCTGACTGAGCGGAACAGTCACATAAAATTGGGACTGCTCCACTAAAATCAGGACAATTGGCTACCATTGCCCGTGTATTTGAAGGGGGTGGGAAGAGATGGAGAGCAGTCTAGCACTGTTTTAAATGATTGCCACAAAAAGGTGTAGGTGCACTAGTGTCTACTTGTTGGACACTGCATAGATAGCTATGTGAGAATGCACATCTGGCTGTAAGTGTGTTATATGTCTGGTTGTTGGAGAATGCATAACTGGTTGTATTTATATGTGTGTTTAGTTGTTCGAGGATGTATGTTTGGCTGTAATTGTATATGTGTCTGGTTGTTGGAGAATGCATGTTCTTCCCTTTGCAGAATACATGTCTGGCTGTGTGTTTGCGTCTTGCCTATGTCTTGTATGGCTATGGGAGCAGGGCGTAACACCAAATCACTTGACCCTATAATAAAAGTTGTGGAAGAAGGCAGTGTGCTATATGTGTCCATTCCTCCTGATGTCCCCACTCTGCTCTTCTGAGCATTACAACCTGTAGATATTTTACATGTTGACCTTTTAACTGTGTTGACCTAATGAACATGTCAACATTCTGTCTCCCTTGTAACTGTGTCGACATGTAAGACTGTCAAACTTATGATGTAGACATTGTGAATGTTGACATCTTAACTGTCAACATTTCAACTACATCCCAGGAGAGTGTGTAACTGGCTATGAGGAAGAGTGTGCATAGCTGTGTGTGTGGTTGTTATTTACATGCAGAGGTCTCTCCCCACACCACAGCTCACATCTCAGGCGCAGTTGCTGTCTAGAAATGGTGCCCGTTACTTCCCTTAATTCACTGTGAAGGCCCCTGCCCCTAATAACTTTGTTTGGGCCCAGGGCTGGTGGGGGCTCACTCTACTGTTGGGCCCCATACTGCTACACTCCCTGTACCCCCCTGATGGCGGCCCTGACAATCATTATGCTCTGGGACTCTTCATGAGCAGTCTACTGATGGCTTTTATGAGTTTTCTTCTCCCATTGGATTACTGAATATAATCCCATTGGATTATGACAAAGAATGAAGAGAAAATATTTTATTATATCTTTAAGTGGTGAATGAGGGATTTTAGGTGAGTATTTTATTTAAATGAAACCTTATTTTTAAAATGTGTTTGTGTATTTATTTATTGTTTTTATTAATATATATAGAGAGCCATGTCCATTATACTGGAACTACAACTACTGTGGAGCCATTTACTGCAAGGGCGTGCTGGTGATTGTGGTTCAACAAGTACCAATATGCTTTTACAGTGGACAGATTGCAGTGTGTGCTAGAATATGTAGTTCCCCACTTGCCGGTAATAGGGCAAAAGCAGATGGGGACTCAGTGACTTTGAATCCGCTATTGCTTAAGGCAGAGTTGGATTAATAAATAATATAGTAAAACGAATGGTCGGCGCAACACACTGAGGGAAAGTGAGTTGGATTAAGGCTCTGAGGGAGCCCGGGGCATGTAAGAAATTGGGCCTCTATGATGTAATATGGCTTTAATTTAAAATTTTAAACAAATATGTGGGCAATACTGTGTGAAGTACTGTTAGCATACCACCCAACATTTAGAATCACAAAATCATGACAAAACCAACCACCCCCACATTCCAACCAAGCCAAGCCCGCGAACAGGCAAATTTGGGTTAAACTCCACCCTATTTCTCCCTTGCAATGTAAAGCATGACATACCTCCCAACTGTCCTTGCAGTCAGATTAAATCCTGACTATGCAAGACACTCTTCCAAATTCGGGACTGTCCCACCAGATTCAGGACAATTGGCAGACTGATCTGCTCTCCTACCTGTTCTTGCAGCTTTCGCTACCTGTGGCTGCTGGTATCATAAAGTCAGTTGTTGCTTGTGTAAATCATGGAATGTTGGTGCCCTATTTGGGCAGGTACATAAAAGGTACAGGTACATAAAATTTAGAGCCAGAATTTTTTAGAATCAATAGCACAGATGTTTACTTATTTGGCCTCCCTCCCTGCAACTACTAATACTTGGTGAGTGGATCAATGCATTTTTGAAAGGCATTTAAATGTCACAGGTTGTTGTCAAGATAATGTACCTGATGCTGGTCATGCAGGCAATAATATCTCTGGTGATATTGCCAAATTTGGTTCTCCCGATTTACTACATGGGGAAGGCAGGTAAGAGAGCATAGACATGCCCAAACGTTGGTTTTACCTTTAGCTAAATTCCACATATGTAGTTAATCATAAATCTGAAACTGGGCTTATCCAGTGCAAACTAAGATATTTATTGGAAACTGCCTCTAATTTGTGCGTTTGTGTGTGGAGTCAGGTGATTTGGATTTTCTTGCTCTGCTTTAATTTGGCTATCTAATTGTCACCTGTCCAGGGGAAGCCTATTGTGGTTGGTTAAAGCCCTGTTTTGTTCCTCTGGTCTGGATGTGTTTAGATGTACAGAAAGATACAGTAAAAACCTTGTCCCAAAAGGTGAGTTTGGAAGCTGGTGATGGTGGATGAATTCTGGAATATAATAATAAAAATATTATAACAAAATATTATGTGACAAAATTAGTTGTTTGCCTTACACCTCTAAGAGAGGAATTAGATACAGCAGTGCACCTAGTTTAAAGATACACAGGTGAAGGACATATGTGTGACAATATAATAGTATAGAGTGTGATTTAAGGCACATATTTTGAAGTGGTTTAGAAGCATCTTTTTCAACAGCTAACAGCAAGCTGAGAGGGTGTGTCTGCAGTGAGAGTAATCAAGCAGAACACCTGCAGATAATTTCTTTTTAAAGGTGTAAAGTGGTAGTGTCACCTATTCATCAAGCTAGGACTGTGGGAGGAGTGTAAAATATTTATTGTTTAGTGTGACCGATGCCGAATAAGTTGACTGGTGTCTAGAGAGTTGGTCTCTGTTAATTTAGCATTAGCATTACAAGCAAGTGTGTGGAACTTTATGTTATGAGACTTTTCCATCTTGACAAATAAAGCAAAGTACAAAGCAAGAAGTTGTTCATGTGTGCTTCAGCAGAAGGGTGCCCGTCCTACAATTAAAAATATACATAAGTAATTGTATACATTGAATAGTAGAATTAAATGAATAATTAATAATAGAAAACATCAGAAAAATTAATTTAGAAGATATAAAGAATATAATAATAAACAAGAAATAATAAATTAATAATGAAAGAGTTAAAATAAATTAATGAATAATACAAAACAAATAATTAAATAAATGAATAAAATGCGCTAAATAAGTTAAATGAGACAAGCTCTTCATGTGATATCAATCTACAAGTCTTTTTCAATACGAAAAGGTCATTTGTGAGATGGCAATGCTGAAAGAATGTAAGAATATAAGAGCAGAAAATAATAAATTGCAAAAAAATAATGAATATTTAATAATAAAACATTATTGGGCAGCACAGTGGCCTAGTGGTTAGCACTTCTGCCTCACAGCACTGGGGTCAAGAGTTCGATTCCTGACCATGACCTTATCTGTGTGGAGTTTGTATGTTCTCCCTGTGTTTGCGTGGGTTTCCTCCGGGTGCTCCGGTTTCCTCCCACACTCCAAAAAATATACTGGTAGGTTAATTGACTGCTATCAATAAATTGACCCTAGTCTCTGTCTGTCTGTCTTCCTTTCTGTCTGTGTGTGTGTGTGTGTGTGTGTGGTTGTGTGTGTCTATATTAGGGAATTTAGACTGTAAGCTCCAATGGGGCAGGGACTGATGTGAATGAGTTTTCTGTACAGCGCTGCGGAATTAGTGGCGCTATATAAATAAATGATGATGATGATGATGATGATGATTATAATATATAATATTTCAGAAATTAAATTTAATATGATTAATTAATCAATAATAATAATATTAGTGAAAAAGAATTAATGAAATACTATGGTACAGTTATACAACTCTTGAAGCAATAATACATCATCATCACCATCATCTTCAACATTTAATTATATAGCGCAAGCAGGTTCCGTAGCGCTTTACATTTGGGAATAAACAGTAATAAAACAATACTGGGTAATACATACATACAGAGGGATAAAAGGGCCCTGCTCGCAAGCTTACAATCTATGGGACAATGGTTTAATACACAAGGGTGAGTACTACATCATATTGAATATTTGTCCAGCTACAATGCAAAGATTACAAAGTATATAGTGGGCTGTATATTCAGTCACACAACTATGTTTGTAAGAGGGTTGATATCTTGTGTTAGCAGTGTAGAGGGTGGTGATAGGGTAATCAAGGGAGATTAAGAGGGTGGTAGGGGGATATTATAAGCTTGTCTGAAGAGGTGGATTTTCAGAGAACGCTTGAAGGTCTGAAGACTAGAGAAAAGTCTTGTGGTGCGAGGGAGTGAGTTCCATAAAGTGGGTGCAACCCGAAAAAAGTCCTGTAACCGAGAATGGGAAGAAGTGATGACAGTGGAAGAGAGACACAGATCTTGTGCAGAACGAAGGTGTCGAGTTGGGAGAATTTACACTATGGTAGTTTTTCAAAAACACGTTTTGCCAATGTTTCTAGCATCCTCTGTGGGTAAAATGCCTTGTCCACTACATGAATATCCCTCTGCCCCATTTTTCCTACTAAGACCCTGTTTGATACTTATGATTCTAAATCCATGCACTAACAGGCAGAACATTCAAACTCCACACAGATAGGCCCTTATTTGTAATCAAAACCATGACCACAGCGCTGTGAGCCAGCAATGCTAACCACTGTGCCACAGCGCTGCCCTTCTTTAACCTCACTATGGGATCTACTCACTAATACAATACAATAGATAACCACCTTTTATCATTAAAATTTCACCAAGGTTGCTGGCAATACTGGCCTGAAGCAGTATTTCGCTGGGCCGGTCTCAGGGTATTTGTGCATGCATGACCTGGCTATTTAGATCACACATGAGCGATGGACTCTTATTTGACTGCTCTTCTGGAACGTCTGGGAAACTCGTGAATTTCGGAGAAATCTCAGGATATCCTGCCTCTTCTTCGTGAATCATGTCATCACACCCACTGCACTTGACCTATTAAACCTTCCCTTGGGCTTTCACTTCCAATTCTTTGTAAAGAAAATAAACAAAACCTTTAAAAATAGAAGAAAGATATTTTAAAAATGAAGAATATTTTAAAAGAAGTCCCATGTGAAAACATATTTTATTTAAAGAATAAAGCAATTTTTTAAAAATGATTTCTAATATATGATTTGTACTACTACAATCCTTGCTAAATAGGCTGTGGTGGCTAATCGGGACCAGGGGTGGGGCCAAGTCGACCAGCTAATCAGAATAAAGGGGGCATGACTATGCTAAATCGCCTCCCTAAAAATAAAGTCTAGGTCCGCCCCTGCCCCATACACCTGTAAAATCATGATCACAGTTGGCTGGTGAGTAATGATATAGAAGAGAAATTGGAGGTAGAGCTTAATGTTTGGCAAGGACAATCTGTCTGTGTCAGTGTCAGTCCCTATTAATGGCAGTTTGCCTGTATAAATGCCTTTCTCTGTAAGAGCGCTTACCTGTCCTCGATCCAGCGCTATCAGCCGCACTTACGGATTCGCGGCGAGGAGGTCACATGACTCCCGTCGGAAGACAACATGTGACTTTATGGCGGGGAGTTTGAAATAAAAGGAGGATCTGAAATTGTACCTGTGTCAGATCAACAGGTTAGTCCTCCTAACTCTGCCCTTGTGTTTCCAGCGCGTTGTTTTGCTGATTATTTGGTGTTCCTGTCTTTGCTCCCTGGTTAGCTGCACCTGTGTACTGCTCCCGTGTACCGCTGATCTGTGTACCGAACCGGCTTGTGACCAGACTACTCTCCTGTTTAATCCTGTGTACCTCTGCCATCTGATCTGTGTACCGAACTGGCTTGTGACCAGACTACTCTCCTGTTTAATCCTGTGTACCGCTGCCATCTGATCTGTGTACCGAACCGGCTTGTGACCAGACTACTCTCCTGTTTAATCCTGTGTACCGCTGCCATCTGATCTGTGTACCGAACCGGCTTGTGACCAGAACCCTCGCTTGCTCAGCCCAGGTTGTCGCCTACTACCTACCAGTAAATACCACTGCACCCCTCAAGGTACCCTATTACTACTCCTATTGTGTTGTCATTTTCACCTGTCCGCTCACGTCTAGGGGCCAAACCAAGGGCTGTGACCTGCAGTCTCCCAGCAGCCAAGTCCATCCCACCTTGCAGTGACTCTTGGTGAAAACCAGGGGGCTGTTAGACTCTGCGCGTTGCTAGTCCTGTACAAATATAGACTGAGTGTATTCCAAGTGTAATATTCTCATAGTTGCCACCTGTCCAGGTTTTAGAGATTTAGCCCTGGAAAATGTTTTTCTGTTGAAACCTCCCTATTTTTCAAACTTCACCAGCTACACAAAGAAGCTCCTCTTTTGTAGTCTCTTAAATGCAATTCTTACCATCTTATTAAATCTCAGGTATAAATTGTTATTTATATTTAGAAAAACAAAACATATGTCAAAAACATAATCAAATTGAGGACATGACATGATAAGGTTTGTGATGCTTCAAGGTCCTCATAGACTTGACCGTATGTGACGTGTGTACATGCACCGGCTCAGCAGAAAATTGTCTCTCAAAACTATTTTAAACTTGTGGCAGCTATGGTATCTGTCTATGTAATTGTCAATCTGCCTGTATCAATGTCAGTCTGTCTATGTCAGTTCAGTTTAAGATTTCACAGTAAGGGCGTCCGTTATTCCATATATATTTCTCAGTTCTCTGCTGGCCTACTTCCATCTTCATCCTTTGTCTCTTCTAATCAGTAGAGAGATGCATTTATTGAAGCTCTGACATTGGTCTGCCTCTGGTCGCAATGAATTCCAGTTTCTTGAAGACACAACCATCCTGAGCTCCTGAAGTATATTGGCTTTACACAAAGATCCAGTAAATGTGGATATATTTGATATAGTTAAGTGTGAAAATTTGTATTTGTGTAAGCTAGTTTTTGACAAGTATTCAAGAATGTGCTTGTGTAATTATATATATGTCTATGAATGTTGTATATATCTGGAACAACATAATAAAGAATAAAACATCCCCTACTTTGAAATGTAATGATCTGCAAAGTCACCTTGACATTCTATGACCTGCTTAAAAGCACTCTGCCTTGTACCTTGTATAGTCACAAAACTCAGTGACTTGTAATGTCACTATTGCAAGGGGGACATTATTTCACTATATTACATATTAGATAATATTTTGATAATATATGTGCAAAATAACTGAATAATGAGTGAGATTAGATAGCACAATTCACCATATTTAGTAATTTAGAGTTAGGAGTAGATCCAGCTATGTGATGCTAATATAAAATATTGTTATGGCATGCAGGGCTTTTGCATGGAGCACACAAATACTGGACAGCTTTATTTTTACACTGCGATTTACAATTGAGCTAGGACACCGCCCATTCCAACTTCAGATCTAGCTGTACATTTTAATCTCTCCCCTCCCCCTTGCAGCACTACATGGTTTTGCCAAAGTGCAAAATTGTACCATCTAACTGGATTTCCTACCTGTAAATTAGGCACAATGTGTGTTAGTTCCTACACACCATTGCTGGACAGTGTCTGATCCTAAATACAAAGTTAAGAATCAGGCAAAGAGCATCCAGCCTTTGGCTAAACACATGAAAATTGTGCACACATCAGCACATATCCACTATATTAATAACATGCCAGTGGTACAATATTGAGTGTGTGCATCATATATACATCTATAGGACACTGTGTGTAATGTGTATAGAGGTACCGCAATTCGATGACTAATTAAAGGGTTTTGACACTTGAAATGTTACCCATTGTGGTCAATGTATTTATTTAGATGTATCAATGCAAAAACCAAGGTGTTTTGCATTGCTCACCAGTGTGTATCAATAAGGAGGTCAGCATAAACCATTTGCTGCTTGTTACAAGCTCCTCTAGTAATGTAAGGAATGCTGTACTGTTCCATTTGTCAAGTGAAAGGTTACTCCTATAGCTCTATGCTGGACAAATATTTTATGATAGCGGCATTTAATGATACCAGAGAAGCATAGTGCTATTGTAGCTCTTTCCTTGTCAGACAAGGATGAAACAAGGAGCACCTTGAGAACAAATGACCCAGCACAATGTCACCTTAATGGCTAAGCTAGAAAGAAGGACAGAGATACAAATGACAATATACTGCAGCAATAAGACTGTAGTTCAAACACAACACATTTCAAGGGTTACTGCAAAGTATTGTTCATTATCTCTCTAGCTCCTTATTAAATATGTGCCCTGCTTTATCAACATTTATTTACACAGCATCAGCATACGACACAGCACTTTACAATTGAGAACAAAACAGTCATAAAACAAGACTGGATATTAACAAGCAAATATATAAAAGGGTTGTGCTTACAATCTATAGGAAGACAGGAGATTGATACATAAGATTAAGTGCTACAGATTGCAATGTGAAAAGTGCTTAGTGGAGCTATATGATCTAGTCACACAGCAATGTTGTTTTGGGGGTTCAGTAAGTTGTTTGAAACTATTTATTTAGTAACTTTTACTTATTAACCATTATTAATATGGCAGCTAGGAAGAGATAAAGCATAATGTTAATCAATTAGAACAATTGAAAGTTTGGATGCTTTAAAACTTGGCAAAAAACATGATGTCTTGTTACTTTCCTGACTTATTCAATTGCTAAATAATGATGAATGGGTAATATATGGTGAAAAGTTCAATTCAAAGGGAGGTTTAAATAAAATTATAGACAGTATTTTGAGCTGACTATTCAGCTCCTGCAAATTCAGTCTTGGTAGAAAAAAAACCCACAGTGGAAGTTACTTAGCAAGTATAAAAGGCCAACAATCCTCTCCGCATCATTTTGCACATTTACAGCTAGATTTCAACTAAATTGCACATTCTAGCTGCACAGAATTATTTTGGCAAAGCAATGATGTAAAGTTTACAATTTTTCACATTATGCTTCTTCTCCTAAATGGTGTGCATCTTAAAGTGTTGGTACACCATGGTGTTTTGTGGTGCGCATCCAGTGCATTTAGTAACTGAGGTCCAATGATTGTGATACAGATTTTTGGGTCATAAATAAAAATAATGAAGACCTAGCTAGAGCCAATGTGTCAGCATATTTGCATGTTAATGTTCTTTTCAAGTTTCTTTGCACTGTAAAAACATCACTCCCAACTGTCTCTCATTTTAGTGACAGTCTTCATTTTACAAGCTTGGCCCCCGGAAATATCCCTCACATTTAACATTAACCAACTGCAAATTATTAATAATGGTGATCTGTGTGCACGCTACAGCATCTGTTCTTCTTTATACGATTAAAACGTATGTATGTTACGATTGTGTCCACTAATTATGTCCAGGATTGTAGTATCATATGTCTAAGTCTAGAGGGCAACATGTTTGACATGCACAGATAAGCCTGACCAGAAGCAGCAGTGTCCCTGGAAATGATGTATTAATGTTGACAACTCTGTAAACATTTATATGACAATGACAATATAATCCTCAGTAGGATATTCTGCCTAGTTCACGATTTAGTTATCCAGTGGTCATAGTAGAGGAGAGGGACACATACTGTGGGGTCTCCTCCACATGCTCCCTCCTATTCTTCACTCATCCTCAACGTTTTCCCTTTTCTCACTCTAGAGGCCCAGAGGCGCCATATCTAAGCACAGTGCAGCCCCATTCTGTCAGCAGAATCATTGGGGCAGAACAGACCCACTGTGAGGAAGATAGCAAACGTGGCATAGCAGAGGTTTCCAATGAAGTGCACATGTTTGCACATTAAAAACATTTCTGCAAAATATTGTGGTTTTCAACTCTGCAATGTGATTTGTCTGTGAGAGGCTTGGAGACACAGAGCACTGGCTATAAAGGTTATTTATTATGTGATCAATGACAATAATACTTTATTAATATTTTTATTATTAATAATTATAATAGTTATCACATTTACAACACTTTACAATTACTAATAAGGTGCTAATGTACAGTAAAAAAATAGGAAGAAGAAAAAAGTTGCAGTTCAAAGAACAGGGGCACTCCGGTTCCTGGGAGGTAATTTGATAATTTATATGACATATAACAGGGCCGTAGCCTTTATTAGGACATGTAATAAATCAAAGGCGAAATATAGAGATAAAAACAAATAGAAAAGATAAGAAGAAGGAATTTAAAATATATTAACCCTTCAGTAACTACCGCTAAGTAATCAATAACTCAAATGTATCTTGTGAGTAATTAACAAAATTAAGCTAGGGTAATAATCATTAAAATAATGATTTATGATGTCTAATACATGAGTATAGAGGTTAGTGGTTAGTCAGCAGCAATACATAATTGGTCTGATAGTGTTTCACTGATATATTTTAATACTGCACTCAAAAGCCCAAAATTGTCCAAAATTGTCAAAGTATCATTGAGACCTAAATTCCCCTTAGTAGAAAGGATTATTAATATATGGTATTGCTATATTAACTCAGCCTAAGTAATCTTGTTGTATAATAAAGTCCACATATTAAAGATGGCTTGTGGACTCAAAAGATACATGTGACTGAGTCCTCAATCAGAATTCTGTGTGTAGTTTGTATCACCAATAGCACATATATTCCTAGTCCTCAAGCCAAAATAGTGTTCTCAATGGGCTGCTCTATCTCAGTACACCGCATTGTTTAAATCGCTAATCTGGCACCACTCTAAATATTCCCCTAAACTCTCAATCATAGCTCTGTGCTTAGTCTATTAGGATGTCAGATCAATCGTAGCTGCTAGGTAGAAATCATATGGCTAGTAGCACATTCATACCTAGAAAAATGTAATAGTGGTAAGCTTAGTGAACTGCAGTTGTTCTACCTGTGTTCTACCACGCTGCCTCAGGGTTCTCCCCAGTCAGTGCACACTACACGACCCTCCGTTCGTCTGCAGCCAAGTCTGTCCCCACCACTAGGGGCTCCAGCGAACACCAGACATCGGAGCAGATTCCGGGTTCTGTCGTGCTGACTGAGGAGTTCCTAACAGATTCCAGGTGGAGGGGAAGGAGGCGGAAAGCGAACTCAATGTCTACTTGTACCAACAAGGACTCCACATCCAAAACCAGAAATCAGGAGTCCAAGGCCCAATTTTCTTCTAACGTTGGCCCAAGGGGCAAGCGGCCACCAAAAAAATGCTGTTTTTGACAATTTCCTTTAAGCATTACATTTGAAACAAAGGCCAAAAGTTAAGTTTACACATAAAGTATGATGAGCTAAAAAATATTTTTTATAGCCGGAATAGTATTGTGAATCTTATGAAGATTAACAAGGAAGAAACCAAATAAAAGTACTACATAGGCATACATAGTAGACGACATTGGTAAAATGTTAAAAATCTTTTTCAGTATGCAACCACATTTCAAATGTATGCATGTAGTAACTGTACAACATGCATGTAACATTTAAAAACAGACAAATATTGCTAATGTCCAGAGACCTGAATTTTAAACATGTATGCAAAAAAACCAAAGTTTCGCACAAGTATGCATTGTTTGTAAAGATAAAAAACAGAGCCATCTACCTCTTTGTTATATAACAATCCTATAATTCTCAGCAAAAACTGGAAAAAACAATCCTTTTTACTCAATGGCAACATAATGATATTCCTCTTGAATGCAGGTGTATGCAGGTAAATACTTAAATTCCCATTATATGGCAAAGGTCTCAATGTTGTGTATGGTCATCTCTATGATTTAGACTAGATCCCAAGCAGGTGCAGGCTTTCCAACTGAAAATCAGCATACTTCTGCATGTGCTAAAGATTGAATTGGATATGCAGCATTTTTTTTTTAAAAGTAAAATTTGCTGGTAGAAAAGAGGTGGCTAGTTTATTTACATTTTGGATTGGGGCACTAGAGGTCAACTCCCTATGGAATCCAGCCCCCTGCTGACCAGCCTGGGCTGGATTGTCATTTTGGCAGGGGAACCCTATGCTACAGGGTTCCCTGATTTAGTGCCACCAGCCCTGGCTGGCTAAACTTAGTTCCAAAAACATACTAGTAGGTTAATTGGCTATTATATTGACCATAGTCTCTCTTTCTGTCTGTGTGTATGTATGTTAGGGAATTTAGAGTGTAAGCTCCAATGGGGCAGGGACTGATGTGAGTTCTCTGTACAGCGCTGCAGAATTTGTGGCGCTATATAAATAACATGATGATGATGATGGTTGTAGTAAAATCAGGTGTCCAGCCAGGAGTCAATATACAAGCGGTATGCAAAGTCCAGGCAGAGGTCAGTATAAGTGGTGGTTAATATCCAGGTAGCGTTTAAAGTACAGGCAGAGGTCAGTATAAGTAATGATCAGTTATCCATGCATAGCCCAAAGTTCAGGCATGGGTTCACAGACACACAGACATAGACTATCATCGACACTGAGAGATCTATGGATTTTAAGGAGCAGGGATCCAATCAGAAGCTGCAGCAGAGCTGAGTCATCTCTAGTTATTGGTGGAAATGTGATCATGTGACCATATTGCACTAGTAGATGAGCTGCGTGACTGTGCCCGCCAACCCTGACAATAAGTGCACCTAGCCTGCATTCAGTTACTAACTCCCCAAATTGATATCCTATTCCCATAAGAGAGTGCACCCCCCCCAAAGATACAGTGCTATAGGTCAATATATTTCAAATTTATACAACTTATAATAAAAAATGTATACTTAAATAAATAACTATAGCTATGTATTTTGGAATCACTGTATAGAATAAAATGTTATTTTAGCCATTAATTAATAAATGAAAAAAATTATCTGAAGATTATTATATATTATTAGTATAGATTCGGTGCTAGTATAAAATCACTAATAGATCTTATAAGTTGACTTTCAATTAAACATATTCCTTAGGCAACCATTTCACAACCAAAATAGACCAATTATGATATTTTAATAGTCTATGTAACTAAATCTGTAGCTGTAATAACACACTCCAAGGTTAGTCTAGTTCATACTTGCCAACCTTTTAAAAATTCATTCCGGGAGATCCCGGGCTGGTGGGAGTGGTTGGAGGGCGGGAGGGGTCCAGCGCTGGGAATTGTGGCATTTTGGCCCCGCCACCACGACAAAATGGCCTTTTTGTCGCGGAGGCGGGACCAAAAGATTCACCGCGAATCACGTCATTTTGACAGCAAGTGCCATTTGCGGGATACTTGCCTGCTCTCACGGGAGTCCGGGAGACCTGCCCGAATTTCGGGAGTCTCCCGGACATTCCGGGAGAGTTGGCAAGTATGGTCTAGTTAGGACCACTTATCCTGTTATTACATAAAGTAATATAAAACATTTGTAATTGATAAATGTTTTCTCCTCTAAGATAGGGAAAAGGCAGATATTTTGCTATGTTAGTCTAGCCTATTAATACGTTTCTCTGCTTTACTTGTTATAGCAAGACCTTATCCCCAGAGAGAGTATAAGGCATAAGCCACTCAAATCATCCTTAGAACAGGTCCAAAGTGAGGGAGGAGAAATCATAGCAGTATTGCATACAATAGGACAAAAATAGGACTGCAGCACACTTCAGAATTTGCAAGAGACAAAATAATACAGGGTTTCCCTCACTGAAAGATTTATAGCAAAGATAATGACTAGTATGCGCTCTACTGACTTTTTAGCTGACCATATATTTTGCAGTATGTGCTTGCAATATGTGTGGCCTGTACTAATATACTGTACTAATATAATAACCCAACGTAGGTTGCGGACTGACAATCTTTGTGTGGTGGTAACGTTCCCTGATTAATAGCTATATTCTGCTCAATTAGTGCAGATCAATCAGAGAACTACAAGCTTGGATTCAATTCTAAAATGTATCTAATATATATAAGCCTAGCGGCGTGTGTTAGTGTGTGTGTGTGTGTGGAAAAAACTATTTTCTCAGGAAAGGGCTCATCCAATTGACCTGAAATTTGGTATACTGACATTATTTGACAAAAAAATTATAATAGTGAAGTCAGTTAACTTCCATCATCCCCCCTCCCCCCCGTGGGAGGGGTAGTAAAGGCTAAATTTACGAGTTGAGGGCTCAAACTCTTGACCGTGTGGGTATTTATTTACCAGAGCCTGTGTTTGGTCATGGACAATTGTATGTCGCATTTTCACGAGTACGGAGAAGCAGTGATGTGAAAGTGCAGGTTATGAATACTGCCCTTCAAGGAAGACTGATTGAGCACAGCGATAAGGTGTTTAGCAGAAACGTGTATCGAGAGGTTTTAGAACAGTAAGACGATGGAGATTAAGAATGTGGCGATGAAGATTAAGGATGAGGTGATGGAGAAGAATGATGAGGTGGTGACATGTGGACAAAACCACATTAAAAAGGGCGCTTACGTCGGGAAGTAACGCTCTTCCCCTGAGGAGGCCTGGCCTAGCCCCAAATGCATGACAAGAACCTTTTTAACACCTTAAGTAGCTTGATTTGACTAGAATGCATGAGTATCATGCACGGGTTAACGTGTATATTATATTAGTCTAGTAGACTTGAGGATAACTTGAAGTCACTAATGGCATGAAATTACAATGGAGAGTGACTTGTTTGATTATAGCAGCTAAATGGTATCATATGGTAAAAAATACACTTATTGATAAATAATTAGATAGATAAAATTAAAAATGATCTAAAAGATGCACATATACACATCAATAGAAACCCTTAATAAATTTTTTTTTAAAAAAAACCTTAAATTGTCTTGCGGTCATAACGGGATAGCACACAGAGATGGCTTCAGAAAGTGGATGACTCAGAACAACAACCTACTACCCCAGATAGCCAGTTAGAGAGACAGGAATAGATTGATGAGTGGAGGATCCACACAGAGGATAACAGCTGGAATCTGTACACGAGCAGATAGAATGAAGGTGAATCCGCACAAGGAATTAATAACCAAAGTATTTATTTTAGCAGGCAGAATGAAGCTGAATTAACACAAAGGGTTAATTGTTTGCAGTTCATATAACAGCAACAGGATGAAGCTGAATTCACACAAAGGGTTAATAATAAAAGTCCATATAACAGCATACACGATGAAGCTGAACTCACTCAGAGGGTTAGTGGTAGAAATCCACAGAACAGAAAACAAGGTGAAGCTTAATTCACACGAAGGATTGATGGTTGAGATCTGTAAACAGCAGACAGGATGAAGCAGCAAACAAACAGCAAGTGTGGAAATCTGGAAGCAGGAACTAGGAAAGTGCTGCACTGGCAATTTGGTGAGTATAGGAGGAGACTTATATTTTGCTAAGAAAGCCAATTGGTGGATGAGATCAGGGGGTGAATGTATGAACATGCGGGTTCTTCAACACCCGCGTGTTCAGCGTGATCGGCGATTAAATTTCAAGCGGCGCTGCATTGGAAAGGGAAAGCCCGGGGTCCCAATAGAGGGTCACAGAACACAGTAACAGAGCAGGTCAGCAACAGACAGAATCCACGCTATAACCGGCAGGGAGACTAAGACATCCCTGCCGTACATACACATAAGGGCCAATGAACAACAGCCAGCACAGTGGTGGCAATCAGTCTCAGAAGGCTGATAACTCATACTGCGCATGCGCCCGGGTGTTACTTTATGCTGGGATGTGTCGCTAGCTGACAGAGCGTCCCGGCCATTGTTTAGGAGACGGCTGGGACAAAGAGGTAGCGACATCCTAGTTGTTATGGCTATGGCTTGGACACAGCCCAAATGTAAACAGTGAGCCACTGCTGCTAGGGGCACCATTACGGCTCATAATAAAAATGTCTATAGTGTGTGCGCATGAATCGGCATACTGATTGGGACTTCAGTCATTGGTAAAGTCGCTAATGATATTGCTTATATAATACACTGCCCTTTAATAAATGTACCAAGTAGCTTATCCCTTTTATCTGGAGTGTGTGTATGTCACAGTTACATACAGGAGTACAGCTAGGAGCCACGAATATGGTGAAAACACTCTGTTTATTTGCAGAAAAGTGTGAATAGCAGGTAATCAAGAGTAGTAGTAAATACCAGGTGCAAGCTGATGCAGGAAGTAATATGAATGTTCAGAAACCAGCAGGTACACAGCTAATGCAGGGAAGCAGGAGGTATGGACAGATTCCAAGCAGCATGTAACCAGAGGAGCAAGGCAGGAGGAAGAATCCACAAGGTGCAACAACAGGATATGACATCAGGATGGGACAACAATAACCAGCAATGTGTGCTGGGAGTGACAGGTATAAATAAGGAAAATGAGACCACACCCAGGTGCATGGGATAATTAGTGAACAGAAAGTTTAACTCCTAAAGCACAAGAAATGCACAATAGCAGCACCTCTGGACATCAGAGGTACTGCTGCAAACACATAAAAAGAACAAATACAAATAATAAAGTCCAAAAGGTAGGAGCTCCCAGGCGGATCGTGACAGTACCCCCTCCCTTAAGGGCGGATACCAGACGCCCAAATTACCACCAATGTCTGAATTCATCAGAATCATAGTCCACAATAGGGGCCCTGGCAGAAAAGTCCTCGTCCATGGGCGGAAAGGCAAAGGGGACAATGCCAGCTGCCAGTTCAAGCACTGCAGAACCACCTCTCTTCTTACGTCCACCCCTCTTACGGGACTTCTTCGGAATTGGGACCTAAACCAAGCGGGTGGAACACAAAGGTAGCTCTTGATCAGGTGAGATGGGTGGTACTGCTGACAATGCAGAGGCCCCGCAAGATGGCATAGCGGGGGGTGTTACAAATTTGCTGAAAACTGCCTCAGTAAAGGACTAAAAGTCTGATAAAAAGGGGTGATCCGTCTCAATAAATGGGTTTGCCCATTCCAAAGCCTCTCCCCTAAAATAGGATATTAGGAATAGTAAATGTCTCTTAGGGCTACTAACAAGGCTTGGTACGGAGGGGATCTGTGAAGCAAAAAACTTCAGAACGGCATTCAATTGGGAAGGATGCCCCTCAAAGAAAGGCGATGGTTCAGACTTGGCACCCTCGGTAACAGATGGCTCGGACTGGGCGGCAGGCCCGGACTGGGCGGCAGACTTGGCGGCAGGCCCGGACTGGGCGGCAGACTTGGCGGCAGGCCCGGACTGGGCGGCAGACTTGCCGGCAGGCCGGACTGGGCGGCAGACTTGGCGGCAGGCCCGGACTGGGCGGCAGACTTGGCGGCAGGCCCGGACTGGGCGGCAGACTTGGCGGCAGGCCCGGACTGGGCGACAGACTTGGGGGCAGGCCCGGACTGGGCAACAGACTTGGGGGCAGGCCCAGACAGGGCGATAGACTTGGGGTCAGGCCCGGACTGGGCGACAGACTTGGGGGCAGGCCCGGACTGGGCGACAGACTTGGAGGGGACAGTGCTGTGAGAAGCCTCGAAGGGGGCAGCGCTGTGAGAAGCCTCGGAGGGGACAGCACTGTGAGAAGCCTCAGAGGGGACAGCACTGTGAGAAGCCTCAGAGGGGACAGCACTGTGTGAAGCCTCAGAGCAGACAGCACTGTGAGAAGCCTCAGAGCAGACAGCACTGTGAGAAGCCTCATAGCAGACAGCGCTGTGAGAAGCCTCAGAGCAGACGGCACCAAGTGGTAACTCAGGCTGAACCGCATAGAGTAGCAACTCGGGCTGAACCGCATGGACAGGCAACTCGGGCTGAACCGCATGGACAGGCAACTCGGGCTGAACCGCATGGACAGGCAACTCGGGCTGAACCGCATGGACAGGCAACTCGGGCTGAACCGCATGGACAGGCAACTCGGGCTGAACCGCATGGACAGGCAACTCTTCTGGAGCAGACTGGAGGGACAGGACCCCTTCTGGAAAAGACTGTAAGGGCAGCGCCCCCTTTGGAGCACACTGTAATGGCAGCGCCCCCTCTGGAGCAGACTGTAAGGGCAGCGCCCCCTCTGGAGCAGACTGTAAGGGCAGCGCCCCCTCTGGAGCAGACTGTAAGGTCAGCGCCCCCTCTGGAGAAGACTGTAAGGTCAGCGCCCCCTCTGGAGAAGACTGTAAGGTTAGCGCCCCGCCTGGAGCAGACTGTAAGGGCAGGGCCCCCTCTGGAGGAGACTGTAAGGGCAGCGCCCCCTCTGGAGAAGACTGTAAGGGCAGCGCCCCCTCTTGAGAAGACTGTAAGGGCAGCGCCCCCTCTGGAGAAGACTGTAAGGGCAGCGCCCCCTCTGGAAAAGACTGTAAGGGCAGCGCCCCCTCTGGAGCAGACTGTAAGGGTAGCGCCCCCTCTGGAGCAGACTGTAAGGGCAGCGCCCCCTCTGGAGCAGGCTGTAGCTCAGGAACAGAGACAGCGGCTGAAGACTCGGACTGGAGGCAGCGGCTGAAGACTCGGAACTGGAGGCAGCGGCTGAAGACTCAGAACTGGAGGCAGCGGCTGAAGACTCGGAACTGGAGGCAGCGGCTGAAGACTCGGAACTGGAGGCAGCGGCTGAAGACTCGGAACTGGAGACAGCGGCTGAAGACTCCGGACCAGACACAGTGGCAGGAGACTCGGGACCGGACACAGTGGCAGGAGACTCAGGACCGGACACTTTGGCAGGAGACTCAGGACCGGACACATTGGCAGGAGACTCAGGACCGGACACAGTGGCAGGAGACTCAGGACCGGACACAGTGGCAGGAGACTCAGGACCGGACACAGTGGCAGGAGACTCAGGACCGGACACAGTGGCAGGAGACTCTGAGCAAGAGGCAGATGATGGCACTTTGGAGCAAAAGGTAGAGGATGGCACCTCGGCACAGAAGACAGAGGCTGGCACCTCGCAACAGGAGACAGAGGCTGGCACCTCGCAACAGGAGACAGAGGCTGGCACCTCGCAACAGGAGACAGAGGCTGGCACCTTGCAACAGGAGACAGAGGCTGGCACCTTGCAACAGGAGACAGAGGCTGGCAGCTCGCAACAGGAGACAGAGGCTGGCACCTCGCAACAGGAGACAGAGGCTGGCACCTCGGCACAGGAGACAAAGGCTGGGACCTCGCAACAGGAGACAGAGGCTGGGACCTCGCAACAGGAGACAGAGGGAGTTGGCGCCTCAGGACAGGCGGCTGGAGCTGGCGCCTCAGGACAGGCGACTGGAGCTGGCGCCTCAGGACAGACGGCTGGAGCTGGCAGATTGGGTCTCTTCCCAGAGAACAGGAATGGTGGAGCATAAACAGATTTGGAACGCAGAGAGGAAACAACAGGAGATGGTTCAGTAAGCTGACGTGGTCTACGGATAGGACAGTCCTGCAAGAAATGTGCATTGCTGGCACAGTAAAGACACAACTTGTTTGTTATTCTGCGTTGTCGCTCCTCTTTGGTCAGATGGGGGCGTGGACCACCTGTGAACTGGGAATTAGTTACCCCATAGTTCTTAGAAAACAGCAAATTTGTAGAAGCACTTTTAAGAGGTGCTATTTGCACAGGTTCATCAGCAGAGAAGGTGGATTGAGACAGATCAGCAGCTTCTGAATTAGGAGAGACAGAATCTGACAGTCTCCTGAGTGGGTCCATAAGAAAAGTGGAAAATTTAGCCAGCTGGGAGCGTAACAGGATTATGTCCATTAGTAAAGCCTGTAGCTGTGGCAATTCAAAAGCTGGTAAAGCAGACATGTTCCAAAAGTAAACGAAAAATGAATTGCAGAACAAAAAGGTCCCAGAATAAAAAACTTTCACCTGACTCCTAAGCTGTTTTTTGGGCTGGTTATACTGTCACAGTTACATACAGGAGTACAGCTAGGAGCCACGAATATGGTGAAAACACTCTGTTTATTTGCAGAAAAGTATAAATAGCAGGTAATCAAGAGTAGTAGTAAATACCAGGTGCAAGTTGATGCAGGAAGTAATATGAATGTTCAGAAACCAGCAGGTACACAGCTAATGCAGGGAAGCAGGAGGTATGGACAGATTCCAAGCAGCATGTAACCAGAGGAGCAAGGCAGGAGGAAGAATTCACAGGGTGCAACAACAGGATATGACATAAGGATGGGACAACAATAACCAGCAATGTGTGCTGGGAGTGACAGGTATAAATAAGGAAAATGAGACCACACCCAGGTGCATGGGATAATAAGTGAACAGAAAGTTTAACTCCTAAAGCACAAGAAATGCACAATAGCAGCACCTCTGGACATCAGAGGTACTGCTGCAAACATATAAAAAGAACAAATACAAATAATAAAGTCCAAAAGGTAGGAGCTGCCAGGTGGATCGTGACAGTGTGTGAGTTGTGACAAATTACTTACAGGGAGTTGGGCAGGGGTTTCACGAGTCAACCCCTTTAGGACCCTGCCAGTCTGGAGAAAGAACATGACTTAGCTGGAGGCACTGCATTTGAGAACTTGAGAAAAGATAAGATTACACTAACCATGCAGTATGCGGCGGCGCAGGGGTTACATAGCTAAGTAATTTATGTACACAGACTGAAACTTTGAAAGTAAACTCCACCCACAGCTAAAAAACTATGTACGATATATAAAATAAGTTAATTTCACTTAACTGTGCTCCCACAGTCCTCTGCCAAATTGACGCTATGGACCATGGGAAGGGACCTTGACAATACTGCAACCAGTTTGGAAAACAATCAACCCTGTGCAGGGGCATTGTGAGACCCGCTGTATCAGAGGGGCAAAGAAAGACATGTGAGATTTTCTGACTTTAATTATCTACCATAATTCCACCCAAAACTATTTATCCTTTAAGTTGGATCTTGAAATATTGTTGATTATAAATTATACCACAGGGGTACAATGTTACAGTACAAAAATATTATGTATCATTCAAGATCATATTTAAAAGATGTGTAATGCCCCAAACTTTTAATAATTCTCACCATTTTGTTTGTGAAATATGGGATTAAAATTTTACACTAACAACAAATCAATAAATAAACATTCATTGCAGATATTTTATTTTACACACAGGAGCACATAAAGGTGGATTATATGACAAAGCAAAGTCTCGAGATGTACATGTTCCTTTAAGAAGGAAGCTATGGATGTTTCTATTTAGATCCCTTGGATTGCCTCTACCATGTGCAGCCCCCAAATTGAGGGGGAAACCATTCAAAACCTTGAGAGAAGAATGTCAACTTCAGCTTCAATTAGTCGGGAGAAATCAAATACTGAATTATTAAGTGTAATTACAGGCAGGATTACTTCAATGGGCAGAGTAATTTTACAGATGATTGCTGGAAAACATGAGACAAAGGAGTTCCTTTAATCTTTCCGGCAAATCTATTTATACCACAAGAATGCTTGCAGTGTATACTTTGTGTGTGTGTATGGAGATGTAGAGATAGATATAGTTAGATTGTTCTAGATAAAGGATTCTTTTACTTGCTGTAACATTATTAGTAAAGTAGCAGGTAAGGGGGGATTAGCTAAACATTGGTAGCCTCTTCTAAGTGCAAGCTTAGGACTTTCACATGAGAGGGTGGGGGCCCACCTTTAAACAATATTTATATGTTTCTGTATATTTATTTGCATTTATTGCATATATACAAAGTACAAAGTAAAACTGCTCTACACAGAGGATCCAGTGGCTACTAATGGTCATACAAATTAATTCTTCCGAATTGTTTTCCGGTACTGTCCTGATTTTTGTAACTATTTATCCAGAAGTAAAATTCCTGATGAAAGTAAGTAGGGACAGGTTTTGTGTATCTGCTGCACAACCGTAAATCAGTAATTATTTGGGTAAACAATATATTACAATGATGCAGTAGATGATATTCTGGTTTTTTTTCAATCTGCCTGAATCACTGCTTAGCACAGAATTATAAGAGTGAAGATATCCATGGATGCATGCTCTATTAAAGATCCATAGCATTCACTCAGTATATTGCTCAGATAATGCGCTTCAATAGACGGTGACTAAGGATTCGAAGTGCTTAACTGAATAAGAAAATTTAAGTTGGTGAATTTTAAGTTCTTAAGTAGATTAAGATTCAGCAGTGGGTTTTAAAAATGGATATCTTTCTTAAAATACATGGCATCTGTAAAGCTAGCTACACATGCATAGATAAAATCATCCTACACAATTGTTTTTCATCTAATTGGTCTCTTATCAGTTAGTGTGTAGTAGAGAAAAGATCAATTCAAATCCAAAACTGACAGTTAATTATAGTTTGATTTGTCCTGCCAATACATGTTGATTGCCTAACTGTCTGTGCACGTATGTCATCCAAAATACTAAGATTTGCCAAAGATCCCTAGCACTGCTCAGAGCTTTTGACATATAGAAATATTTGCAAATGGAAACTTATAATACAATATCAATGACAATGCTCTTATACTGGTGATTGTATGTGTACTCTGCAGAACAGATCAGAAACTATTGCTAATTGTTCTATTGGAATGATCAAATTCTTATCTAGTCCATGCCTTGATTGGTCAGAGCTGTTTTGGTGGCATGATGGGGACCTACCCAATATCAAGCAGGTGTTTTTAATGCTGTGGCTGATCAGTCTATCTGTCTATATCTATCTATCTATCTATCCATCTATCTAGAGACAGTGGTCGGATGGGGGTGTATACAGAGTAATTATTTTATATATATATATATATATATATATATATATATATACACACACACACACACATGCACACACACATACATATATACACACACACTGTATATTCCTCAGGGCCAGAGCTACCAATAGGCAAACCTATGTGGTTGACTTGGGTGCCAATGGTAAGAGGACTCCAAAAATACAGAACAAGCGACATAATGTCACTCATCCAGTAATTTTAATGCCCCTGCAGTCAGAGCTGGATTAAGGTTCTGCGGGGCCCGGGGCACTTAAGACAGGGGGGCCCCATATTGTCGAATATGATATTCATTTTAAACAAATAAACAGGCAATGCTATGTGCACTACTGTTAGATGCACACAACTCTGCCTTCACAAGAATAACAGTGTGAAGTAGGACATACCTCCCAACTGTCCTTGTAGTCAGACCAAATCCTAACTAAGTGAGACAGTCACCCAAATTCTGGACAGTCCCACCATATTGAGAACAGTTGGAAGATGGCCCTGCTCTCTCCTACCTGCTGTTGTCACTTTCACCACCTGTGGCTGCTGGTGTCTTAAGCTCAGTTGCTGCTTGTGTAGATTCTGGAATGTCGGGGCCTATTTTGAAACAAAAACAGGTACATAAAGTTTAGGAGTCCCCAAAGAGTCCGGTTAATAAATCAGTAGCACAACCTTTAATAATTAGGCCTCCCTCCCTGCAACCAGCCCCAAATTTGGAATTAAATTAAATTAATACTATTCACTTTTAATAATAGAACTATTTTCCCCAAGCAGCCCCGACATTAAATTAATAGCGTACACATTTAATAAACTTATTTCCCTCTCCACCAAACAGCCTGGTGTAAATGAATAGCATTTACATGTAATAAATAAACCTATTTTTCAAAACCATTGCCAACATTTTATAATTCATATTCACATTTAATAAATAGCACTCCTTCTCCCCAAACTCAAGCACACATTAAATACCTCACAATCACTCCACAAATAATTAACAAAATAACCTTACTATATGTAAGTATATATTGGTTATCCCTAACAGCCTAGTCCAGCTAAGCACTAGCAGGCCTGATTTGTTGCAAGGCAACAGAGCTAGCATGGAGGCATATTACATTTTGTACATTATACGTTTCCATATAAAGTAAGTGTATGTCCTCTTTAGGAGAGCTAACAGAATGAGTGGCCATAATTTTGTCATTTTTCCCATAATGCCCACTTTTAGAAATGCTACTTCCCTGGGGCATGGAGAGAGGGTCCACAATAAATAGACAATCTAGGTCTGAGCACATCGTACTTCTCTGTTCTCCATTTATATCCCCAACATCCCACTCCTCAATCCTCTTCTTCATCTTAATCCTCTATCTTCCCTCTCACTCCTCATTCCCCACCTACTTAGCATCTTCAATCCCCTTCTCATCAGCGTTGGTTTCCCTTCCTGGGTTGTCACTCTGCAACCCCCTCTATTTGTATAATCACATCCTCCTTGTCCATAATCACCCCCTCTCCTTGTCCATAAATCACCCCCTCTCCTTGTCCATAAATCACCCCCTCTCCTTGTCCATAAATCACCCCCCCTCCTTGTCCATAAATCACCCCCTTCTTGTCCATAAATCACCCCCTCTCCTTGTCCATAAATCACCCCCTCTCCTTGTCCATAAATCACCCCCTTCTTGTCCATAAATCACCCCCTCTCCTTGTCCATAAATCACCCCCTTCTTGTCCATAAATCACCCCCTCTCCTTGTCCATAAATCACCCCCTCCTTGTCCATAAATCACACTCTCCTTGTCCACAATTATCCCCTTCATTTTCATAATCACCTCCTCCTCTGGCTGAAACACACACAGACACAGTCACACACACACACACACACACACACACACACACACACACACACAAAGTTTCACACACACAGAAAGTCTCATACACACAGTCACACACACAGAAAGTCTCACACAAACACACACACACAGAAAGTCTCACACACACAGTCACACACACAGAAAGTCTCACACACACACAGTCACACAAACACACACACACACACAGTCACACACACACAAAGTCACACACACAGCAGATCTTAACTTACCTTATCCCCCACAGACAGGCAGGGCAGCTCTTCTCTGCTCCTCCTCACACTGTCATCTACACGCAGCTAAGGAAGCCCAGAACACTCAAAAAAAAAAAAAGCAAAAGCTTACCTGTGCTTATAGTGCCGACAGAGCACTTAAAAACGGAACCCTGTGCTGCCCCCTGTAGACTGACATTTGGGGGCAGCAAAAAGAGCCACAGCTGGTCCGGGGGGCCCCCTGAGAGAGGGGGGCCCGGGGCACATGCCCCCTGTGCCCCCCCCTTAATCCGGCCCTGCCTGCAGTGCCACCACTGTCTGTGGTGGGCTGGGATTTTAGAGTTTGACACAACCAAGCACCATATCCCCATGATGAGAAACAGAGGATGTACCCCACTTTCTGCTACGCAGCTGGGTGGGGGTGCAACATTCTAGTGGGGCAGCTCCGCATTGGGAGCCCCCAGAGCTAGGGCCGGCCCTGGCTGTCCTTAAAACATAGCCAAACTAGTTAATGGAGTGATTGATCCAAAGAATTGATCCACTTGTCATTGTTAATTCATGAAGAAATTTATTGTCCGCTGTGAGTTGAAAGTTTCAGCTGCTTCCCTTGAAGAACTTTTCTGCTTTTTTCTGGGACACAGCTAGAATTTGGAAATGTCGAACTTGACAGACGTCACCTTCACTTTGCACACAAATTTTACACACAGATAAGTGCATACACATAACCTATTCTATTTTTTTTTATCTCCAGGGTTTGTCATCCATAAAAAAAGTGTGTAAATATTAATTAGGGTCAACATGTCACCCTATATAATAGCTTTGCGATATCTGCATTCAACATAATTTTAGCAATGAAGCTTGGAGATAAGACACAACACAAGTGGCCATTACTCTTAGCCATTACTATATACTTCAGAACTAGCCATGCACAGTCTGGTAAAAGCCTGTGTAAAATAACTGCTTCATTAATACCTGAAGCGCAGATCTGCCATTCACTGGCATTACGGAAATGATACAATGATAGTGATAGTTGTCAGCATGTTTGCAGCACTCAAGGGCGTAGCTACCATAGGTGCAGGCAGTGCAGTTTCCACAGGGCCCACATATACTCATTTACAAAAGGCAATGTAAGCATTATACAATTGAAATCACCAATTCAGACAGTGGCAGCAAAAATAGCAACACTCTGCATCTTTAATGATAACTGTTACAGGATAATGTCCAGGCAGATGCTCTATGGATGGGTGCTTTTCTATAATAATATAATGTCTGTGTTCCTGGTTCCATTCAGGGCTCATTTATACTTGATCAATAACCAATTCATATTTAATCTACCAGCTCTGCAATCATTGCTGATGTTATCTGCTCTTTAAACAATGAGATTAATTTATATTTCATGCTGCCTTTAGAAATAAGAGCATTAATTGGCCAATAAGTGCCTGCTATTAAACATCTCTCTTTCCTCTTCTCAGAACCTCAGTCTGTTGTTTGACTTCCTGAAAACTCTTTGAGGAGTCGTATTTTAGAAATTCCAGAATATTTTATTGGTAATTGGGCAGCAGTAATAACAATTTGACCAGAGTGTGCCTGGTCATAGCTTAATAACACTTAACTACTATATAACTTTTGTCTCCTAGACCCCATGCAATTCAAAGACAGTTGGTTTCATTTTCTCTCTTCAATAATGCACTTCAAAAGGCAATACATAGACATTGGGGTTAGTTATTTAATAACACACTGGATAAATTAACTGCTGATTGGTTACTATGTATTGCTACACATTTGTGCTTTGTCTAGTAAAAACACCACTGTTTGTGGCAACTGTTAAATGCACAATGCTATTATACTAGTGAATGGATATAGTGCTTTAATTTGGTGGTTTTTAATCTTATTACACATTTAGGGCTTGATTCATGAAGGAATGTCAATGCCGATATGTGCCATATTTGGTCACACATATTGCGTCATCCTGGCTCCACTGCCTCTGTCAAACTATATCAGTTTCGGCCTATTACAGTAGGGGGCGGTGCCAGAATGGTGCGATTAGCCCCACCCCACCCACTTCACTAACGAAGTGAGCTGAATGCGGGAGATTGTTCTACTCTCCTGGGAGAACGCTCAAACATTTGAGAGTTTCCTGGACTTTGTAGAGTAGGCAACTATGGATCTTATTAAAGCTGAAGGCTAAACTGAGGGGTTGAATGTGGTGTCAGAACATTATTACACCTTTGTGCCCTTAGAAGTGTCGCCAATAGACTGCTATTCTTTCATCCAGACTCAGTCACACACCGCCTTTCTCAGTCTATGTGGGATAACAGAGCCTCTGTTATTGTAAGGGCTTACCGTGATCTCTCAACATTAGCTCCATGCAATGCTATACATTATTCAGCCTTCTTTCCCTTCAAATCCCTGTTAAGTGTAAAAAAAAAATTAAAAAAAATCTTGTCAGATCTCATTAACTCATTTCTCATAAGCTGACAGTGTCCTGAATGCAGGGATCATATCATATCCTAAGATATGAACAGAGGTATAGCAATTTATTATGCTTAGCGAATAACGATGCTTCATTTTGCATTACAAACAGCCAATTTAACCCTAGCAATGTTTTTTATTATTATTATTATTATTATTATTATTATTAATATTATTATTATTATTATCATTATGTTTTATTTTTAACTCACCATCATATTCTACAGTGCTTTACAGTGGATAGATAAAAAAAATATTGGTTATAATCCCTGAACATAGCTTTGTGGTCCCCATAGCAAATATTTGTTAATGGTCCCCATGTAACACCCAATGGTGAAAATCTCACATACAAATGGGCCTTTGACTGGGGTGACAGGCTTTCCTCTCAGCAGTGAGCCCCATAGCAGCTACACCTATGGTAGTACTGGTCTTGATAGTGAGTGTCCTGCTTGCCATAGTCGACTATCTTATTGGGAACAAGGAAACAAATCTGCACACCATGTTATTTTTTCTAGATAGATATATAAGTGGATAAGCACTATCATAATAAATAGTAAGGAAAATGATGCAACATCTGAGTAATTGAGCACCAGTCCTGCATAAATTTAGAATTTAAAGGTTGAATTCAGAATTTAAATAAGATTTTCAAAATTTGCCAGATTAGGGTATTTTAACTTTTTACCTGACAGTAAATGCTTGGTTCAGGTACATGTGCACTCTTTTAATAGGCCCTAGCTAGATAGCAACTTTAATTTACAAATATGGGGGGGTCTACATTACTGGTGGCTATGTCACATAAGACTGGTTTAAATCAGTATATATGAGACTGAAATATTGTTTTGCTTTACTACATGGTGCTTTGTGCACTATGCAGAAATATTATCAAAAGAACAATGCAAAACTATGGTCAGTGGCACATTGCTATTGTACCTTGCTGTGCTGTTCTTTCAGTTTTTTAAGGGCTGGCAGCGAGCAGGAATATCCAAGAAACAGATCCAAAGGTCATGGCAATCAGAGTTCAAGCAATGGTCACAATGGTCACAACAGAGCGTAAATCAAAAGTTCTGCAGAGTATTCACAGAACACAGTAACAGGGCAGGTCAGCAACAGATAAAATCCACGCTATAACCGTCAGGGAGGCCAAGCCCTCCCTGCTTTATATATCATAAAGGCCAATGAACAACAGGCAGCACAGTGGTGGCAATCAGCCTCAGGAGTTTGATAATTAATTATGTGCATGTGCCTAGCTGTTACTTCATGCCGGTATGGAGCGCTATCTGACAGAGTGTCCCGACCCTCGCCTAGGAGATTGCCAGCACAATGAGGAAGTGACGTCCTGGTCATCATGGTGATGTCTGGGATGTGGCCTGAGTGTAAATAGTGAACCGTAGTTGCAAGGTGCTCCATCGTGGCTCTTAACAGTACATAATATTTTTGTATCATAAGCCCCTCACTGGACAACAATGTGTAATATGTAGGTGCTTTATAAACAGGGTAAAAATAATAATAATGCCCATTTGTCCCAAGGTTACAAAAATTCTAAGGTCACTTTCTGCTTCTTTGTAACTGAATATTGTTCCTGCTCCTCTGGTGTAAAGATTATCTTGTATTTGGCTGTCATAAAATTATATATTGGTCCACAACTCATAGGGCCATATTCAGTTGTTCGTGTTACTCACAAAAGTAACGCGGCTTGTGCACTATTACCACTATTACGGAAATAATGTGCGTAATTACCATTATTACGGTACCTTTAATGCCAGCTTTCAGGGAGCTGCGAGCTGAAATCCGGCTTAGAATTACCGAAATACCGGTAGTACTCTTAACGCTGCGTTACTTTTGCGAGTAACACAGACAATTGAATATGCCCTTTAATCTAATACTAACTTGTGTATTATCTAAGAATATCATGTACTAAACAGAGATGTAACTGTGACATGCTGTAGTAATACCAGCATCACATAAAGCATATTGAGCTACATACGCTTAACTTTGAGCAAAAAGCACAATTTCTGTTTATTCTAGTTGTTCACAGAACGTATTTGTACTAAATTTGTACTAAATTCTTCCCAAGCTCTACACTAATCTATGCATTCAACAGTGATAGACTGGGCTGCATTCCCTTCTCTCTGGATATGTTTCCTTTGCCACTCCCATATAATTCCCACTACACCCCAGAGCAGAAAGGTGCTATTTTGGGGACTGAGGTTAGATAAATGCCCTGTCAGTGTTCATTTTGTGTTCAGTAGAGGAAGGTGTGGGCAGGAAAAGGCAAATAGGGACCCCCATAAATCTGAAAGTAATTAGAAGAAAATGGGGTTGTCTAATTTTTTTTTATGTTTGCTTTCAGGAGGGTAATTAGTGGTGCTGTCAGGGGAAAAATAAGCGTATTAGTTAGTAAGGTTAATGGGGGTTGAGGGGTCCGGTCGGCTCCCTCCCAGCTGTGTGTCAGTCACAGTCCTGACAACACACGGCAAACCCAGCCAGACCACTGATTACTAATTGGGTGATAATTTGAGTTTTAATAACTGCAATCTATAGGAAAATAGGGGGAATTGACACGTGCTAGTGGGGGAGGAAAGTGGGTGTTATAGGGTAAGCTCCTCAAAGGCAGATGGGAAAAACTTCACCTACTTTTTGTATCTTTCCTATATTCCAGCTGTGTCATTCATCTGTTGTGGCAGTCATCCACGCTTGTGAAATCAGAGTAAAGAGTAAAAACTCTTATTGTACCTTACAACAGCTGCCAGGCAGGACCTCTTATTGCACACCTCTGCCTGCCAGCATCTCTTTGTACTCCAACATATTTAACCGTAAGAACAATTCTCAGTAGAGCAATAGTAAAGTGATTTGTAATAATCTACACAGTTAGGAGCAAAGTAGATCATTTGATACATGTTAAGTAATTCTATTGGCTGGGTTAATTTAGCTAGCCTCTTACCCATGGCAGACGGGTGGATGTGTATATATAGCTAATCGTGCTGTCCCTCTCCAGCAAGGGCTTTTCCTATAACTGCAGGTGTCAGGCTGCCAATATAGTAACAAGTTTTATAGTGCATAATAAAGTCTGTGTTTGTACAGGCACCATGTGCTCCCATTAACATATTCCAGGGAAATCCGCCAGGTTACAACAGGCCAAGGCCTGGGGCTAGGACTGCATTGTATAGTTTTAGTGAATATCAGCAAGCACCTCATCCAAATAAATTTTAGAATGATCTTGAGTATATCTATGACATTTGTGTGCAACACATCTTTACATAAGGCATGGTTGAAGTAACCAGGACGCCAGTTTAAATTGAATTTGGGACACATATAAAATTGGGATTCCTGCTAATTTGGGTTTGAAGCCCAATCCTGTGTGTATGTTCACCAGCTGGGCCTTGTGCTGCAAGGAGGAGGATAGGTCATTACAAGGAATGGGCTGAATGACTGGGATCTTTAAAAAATAACAAGCACAAAACTCATTTTCTCCCTCTTAAACTCTTCAGTGAGACAGAAGTTTTTTATTTACAGTTTGCTTATCAAAGCCCCATTTAGTGAACAGACTTGGCAATATCCTTATCCACAAGGAGCTACAATACTGCTTTTGCATTTAAGTTTCCAATTTTACATTTTTACAATTTTACATTTTGTCAAATAATATACACACTCCAGTTTGTCTTTTAGTTTTTCTCAAATAAACATATAAAATAACCCATCCCCTACTAGCACCTGCTGATGCTTATAAATTGAGGAAGGAACTTTAATTTTTTTGCATTACTTTTATTTTTCCAAACATTTAACAAAGCTGCTCATCAAAGGTAATGTGTAAAATTTAAAGGGGAAGCCCACCTTCCGTAGATTCTAGAGTCCAGACATTTGCCCTTGGACAGATAAGATCAGGTGTGTACATTGGATACAATTATATTTACACATCAGAGCTGATGTCTAATCCAAGGAGCCTCTTGATAAACAAACAGGCCTATTATTGCGTCATATGTAGACATATATTTACTCGGCTCGATAAAACTGGAATACACTCAGATACATTTGTACTGGGACAACAAGGGCAATGCTCAGACACCCTGGTTGTGTGATCCTATTAGACTACTATCTGTCACAAAACAATAACGGCCATCCTTTAAATGTACACATGATAATTTGTTTCTATTTAATAACCAAGAGATAGATGCAACAACTACCCAAAATTGGTTCTTTACCAATTTTATACTTACCCTGAACATTTTTTTACTTTACTTTGTATTTGTCTCATTTAAATATACAGAGAAAATGCATTAAAAGGTTCTTGCTATAGGATCTCACCTTGTTTCTATAATGGTGCTAGGAAATCTGCCGTTCAGTAGAGTTGCCTTCTCTTCACTATAATGCCTTTATTTCCATATTATCCATATTTCCTGCCTGAGCTCTCCTCTCTTATTGGCATGTGAGAGTCCTCTCACTGTACAGCAGATTGGGTTGAGGACTAGTTGGAAGGTATATGAGTGATATAACATAGAAACAGGTTATGACCTCATTTAGGGTTGTGCCAGATTCAGAAAGGACAAATCTGTAGTAGACGTAAAACTTTAAGTTTGGTCATGGGGAGTTGCGTTAAAAAAATTCTATGAGATACATTTCACTTTATCATCATCATCATCATTTATTTATAAAGCGCCACTGATTCTGCAGCGCTGTACAGAGAACTCATTTACATCAGTCCCTGCCCTATTGGAGCTTACAGTCTATATTTCCTAACATACACACAGACAGACACAGATAGACCTGAGAAAGAGAGAGACTAGGGTCAATTTTGATAGCAGCCAATTAACCTACCAGTATATTTTTGGAGTGTGGGAGGAAACAGGAGCACCCGGCGGAAACCCACGCAAACACGGGGAGAATATACAAACTCCACACAGATAAAGCCATGGTCGGGAATTGAACTCATGACCCCAGTGCTGTGAGGCAGAAGTGCTTTACTTGGTATAGTGATCGCTAATTCAGGATAATTAAAAAAAAGGCCCATGTGAACCATGTTAGGTCACAGTATTGATAGAATATTATTTGCACCTTACCATACATGGAAACTTTCAGAGTTTGTTCCATATGTGCTTTAGGTAAATCTCAGATCTCAGGGTTCATGGCCACAATCTCAGGGCCACTCAGCTTATAGTCACTGGTCTATTACTCAATGTATTTTATTTTCTGCATACTGGCAATTATTCTATACATTGCAATAACTGGGAGCTGTTACTTACTCATAATGGTGGTTTTCATAATTATAAGCCCAGAAGGAAATACTCTTTTTATCCAATTGTGTAACATTTCTATGCATTTAATTCAAGTACATTATAAATTTGGATTTTAGGACCACTGGACATATTGATATTTTTTTAAAAGCAATATCATTTTGTTGATGAAATCTTCATATTGTAATGCTTCTCAGGTCAGCTTTGTTTCCAGCTATGTACACTGATAATAACGTATAATAGCTTGGTATGTTTGCTGTGCTCTAATAATACTTGGCAACAAAAATTGGTTTAATTGTCCTTTTCTTAACATCAGCTGTAGTTAAAACAAAAAAAGCCTATGTAAGTACAGTTACATTCAATCTCCATTCCTTGTTAAATAGACACAAGTAAATATAAATTTAATGTATGTAATAACCTATTGTTTAAATGCCATGAGTTCTTTCTCTGTGCATATTTGAAATCTTCTGTTAGCATTAGCATAATTAGTGAACCAAGGCAATGCCTGTAGGCCAAGTTGCAGACCTCGATCAGTCTAGCTTGCTACTTGTAAGATAATGTATAAACAGGCAAATACTTGGTACAGCTGATGTCAATGTTTAGAAACAGTTTGTAAGTAATGTTATGATAAAATAAAGATATCTACTCTTAAATATAGAATATTGCAGTATAACATATTATGTAAACTAATAGATTAAATAACCCTTTTATAGCTAACTTTGCAATTAAGACCAGAGTTGGTCCCATAATATAAAATTTGCAGGGACATGTTAGCACTTTGTAAATGGTAACTGACATATACAATATTTATTTACTTG